>NC_134714.1:127970000-128287058 GCF_049634645.1 Pelodiscus sinensis | reverse complement strand
TTCCTGGTGTTACCATCACCTCTGATCAGCGCTGGATTGGCTGGAGACAGAGCTTGGTTCTTCGAGCCCGGCCTGCCCAGTGGGGTCTGGGAAGAGCACCCTGACCCCGGCTAGGGGAGCCGTCATACACAGCCTGGGGCAAACGGGGGCTCCCCTTGGGGGAACTCAGCTTGCGAGCCGTCAGCTGCAGCAGAAGTTGGACCGGTGCCCGTGCAGCCCCCAGCTGTGTGAGCTAGTCGGGGCAGCCACACCTGGGTCCCTCCTTGGTCCAGCCAGGCTGCCACCCGCAGAATTCGGGCTCCCCAGCCACTGCCCTTCACACCGTCATTCCCACAGCAGGCTGCACCCTGCGCCCCAGGGAGGGGGAGTCGTCCCCCAGCAGGGAACGTGCCCCCCATCTTCCCCTTTCCCCTGTGCCCTCGCCGAGCTGGGGACCTCCCCCCACGGGCAGCGCCCCACTGGTCAGTGGGGAGGCCCCTGCCTGGTGCAGGGCAGCAGGGTGCAGACTCAGTGCCCGGAGGAATGCGTGTCAGAGGCGCGTTGGCAGAGCAGGGGTGGGGGCGCCCAGGGCTGGGCTTGCAGGGGCTGCGAGGTGGGACAGGGGCCAGTGGCCACAGGGCCGGGCACGAAGCTCCAGTGGGCGTGGAAGGGGCAGGGCCCTGGGCGGAAGGGGGGGTCGGGACGAGCCTCCCTGTCTTCTCCCAGCCACACCCCATCACCCGGGCTGACTGACGTGTTGCGCCAGGCAGCCCCGACGCCAGAACCAGAGGGAGGCCGCGCAGAGACGGAGGGAGGGGGGAGCCAGGCCGCTGGCTGGGTAGAGGCTCAGCCCTGGCCTTGGAAGGAGCCACACGGGGCCGGGGTGAGGGAAGCGGTTTTATTGTGGGGAGTCCCAGGCCAGGCCTGAGCGCAGGGGGTGGGGCTGCCCCCAGGGAGCTGGGGCAGGGCTGGGACCTGCGGCACAGGGCGAGCCGGGTGCAGGGAGCAGGGGCACCCCCGGCAGGACGGAGCAGGGCGGCCCAGGCCGGCACAGCAGGGAGGGCAGCAGGACCCCGGGGGGGAAGAAACCCCTCAGGGAAAGCGTGAAGGGATCTCGCAGATAAAGGGCAGACGAGTCTCACAGCTGATGCTTCTCCAGTGACCCCCTGGCAGAGAGAGCAGGTTAGTGCCCGCCGGCCGGCACCTGGCACCCCCCAGCCCAGTTCCTCCTCCAGGCCTCCCCCAGCCCAGTTCCTTCCACAGGACCCCCCCCAGCCCAGTTCCTCCCCCAGGGTCCCACCCAGCCCAGTTCCTTTCCCCAACACCCAGGACTCCCCTACTCCCAGTTCCTCCCCCAGAGCCCTTCCCAACCCCAGTTCCTCCCCCCACAACCTCCTCTGTCACCAGTGGCCCCTCACCCGCAGTGCAGAGGGCGACACACGTTGTCCCACGGCGGCTGGGGTTCCAGCTGGCCCAGTTGTGGTAATTCCAGGAGCTTCCATCCACCCACCTTCTACTGGGGCGTCCGCCCTGCACGGGGAGGGGCTGGCGTAGGATCCACAGGGCACCCCAGGCCCTTTCCCAAGCAGCCCAGGCCACTGCGGAGCCAGGACTAGAGCCAGGGGCTGCGGCTCAAGGGGGGGGGCAGGACCCTCCCCAACCCCAGGCACCCCGTGGACAGCCAAGCTCATGGAGCCCCTGAGCATGGGGGTGGGGAGGCCTGGTACCAAACCCTGAAATGCCAGAGCCCCCAGCGCTGCCTCCCAGAGGCTGCCCGGAGGAGGGTCCCGGCTGTGGGCTCGGAGCCGCTGTGGGGGATGGGTCATTGCCCACCCCGAGGGCACTTGGGGGTTTCTGGGGCAGGCCCGGGTGGGCAGCAGGGCCTTACCGAGGAGGAGATGACGCCCCCGACCCACACCTGGCCCTGCTTGGACATTTGGCACAGCTTCCTGTTGATCTGGTTGCTGTGGATGGAGGCCAGGCAGCCACGGTACCTCTGTGTGCACGTGTTCTGGGGGGAGAGAGTGTGTGGGGTGGGCCCATGGACTGGCCCTCAGCCGCTGCCCCGCACACCAGCTCCCACTCCCAGTCTCCAGCCCCACATGCCAGCCCCTGTACATGCTCCAGCCCCACGCGCCAGCTCCCACCCACGGCCTCCAGCCCCACGCGCCAGCCACTTCGTCCCATTCTCCAGCCCCATGTGCCAGGCCCCACCCTTACACACCGTGAGCCAGCCCCTGGCACTATCCTCGCCCCCTGCACACAGCACTGCAGCCATGTGCCCTGGGCCAGCCACTGTCCCCAACCCCCTTTTCCACCCTCTGCCCCTCTGCTCACCTTGGCCTCCTCGAACGTCTGGGTCTCGTTCACCACTTCGTAACGATACCTGTGGGGCTTTGCGCCTCTCGCCCCGAAGCCCCGTTCTTCCCCCTGGCACGGCGCCGACCCCACCGGCTCCTCCTGCAGAGCGGAGCTGCCCTGCTCGTCTGGTCCCTCCGGCTCCGGGGCCCTCTGGGCTGGGGGCAGAGAGAGGCCAATGGGCCCTTCCAGCCCCATGGGGCACCCCACATGCCCAACAGCCCCCTAGTGGCTGCAGGGACCAGCGGGTAAAACATCAGGGGCTGGGGCGCGTGCGCTGGGGCTGACGCAGACTTGGCTGGGGCCAGTGGGGGATGGGGACCCAGGTGCCAGGACAGAGCCAGGCTTGGGGTCAGGGGGCCCCAGGGACCAGCAGGGCTCAGGGAGACGTCTGGGGATGTACGGCCCATGCTCGGTCCATTGGGGTCCCCACTGGGGACAGTGGCCGGGCCGGGGGAGGGGCTCCACTTACAGAGAGGGCCCCCGGCCACGGCTCCCAGCAGGACGAGCACCAGAAACAGCCTCATCTCGGGCAGACCTGGGGGGAGACACCATGAGACAGACAACTCGACAGCTCCCCACGGACAGCCCCTCACTGCCCAGTGCCGCCCCCCCATGGAGCCCACACTGACCCCCAGCCTGGGCCCCCGTCCATCCCCCATGGAGCCCACACTGACCCCCAGCCTGGGCCCCCGTCCATCCCCCATGGAGCCCACACTAACCCCCAGCCTGGGCCCCCGTCCATCCCCCATGGAGCCCACACTGACCCCCAGCCTGGGCCCCCGTCCATCCCCCATGGAGCCCACACTGACCCCCAGCCTGGGCCCCCCTCCATCCCCCATGGAGCCCACACTGACCCCCAGCCTGGGCCCCCATCCATCCCCCATGGAGCCCACACTGACCCCCAGCCTGGGCCCCCCTCCATCCCCCATGGAGCCCACACTGACCCCCAGCCTGGGCCCCCGTCCATCCCCCATGGAGCCCACACTGACCCCCAGCCTGGGCCCCTCTCCATCCCCCATGGAGCCCACACTGACCCGCATCCTGGGCCCCCCCTCTGTTGCCCATGGAGCCCACACTCACCCCCTGCCTGGCCCCCCCACCATCCTCACCGAGACCAAACTGAGAAACACCCGGCTCTCCTACACCTCTCAGCTTTGACTTCCCCTCCAGCCCTCCCAGCCCCTTAAACCAAGCTGGGGCAGGAAGCTGGGAGGGTGGGGAAAGAGCTGCTATCAGCTCACAGCTCTTTGTACCCCCCCCCCTTCCTCCCATATGGCTCGCCGGCCCCCATCCCCAACCGGGGCTCTGACCCACCGGCTGCTTTAATGTCGCCCCCCTAGCGGCCATCAAGGGGCAACCAACTCCCTATACACCAGGGGTGGGAACCTTTTAGGGGCTGGGGGCTGCTGACCCCTCCCCTCACTGATGTGGCCCCCAGCTAAGGAGAAAGACACTCCCCGCGCTCCCCTCCCACACCAGAGCCTAGCAGGGCCCATCCTGGTACATTCTGTGTCCTCCACCCCTGTGGTGGGGCACTGGGGGGGGGGCTGCAGTGCCAGTGCGGGTTCCCCAACGCTGGGGGTGAGCCCTGAGCTTGGGGGCCTGATGCAGCAGCCAGGGGCTGCGTCCGGCTCCCAGGCCGGAGGTTCCCCTCCCCTGACCTAAACCACAGGGGATCCGGGGTTCAACTCCCCCTAATCCCTGCAGCAGTTTGAAGGGGTCCCAGACACGAGGGACCTACTTTAGGGAGGCCCAGTGTGTAAGGCAGGGAGAGCTGGGGCTGGGGATTGGGAGAGAGGGGCCCTCCAGAGCTGTGGTCAGGGGAGTTCAGGGCTGGGCTAGGAGGGCTGGGAGTCAGGAGAGAGGGGCCTGGCTCAGCTGGGTGCAGCTCAGGGCGCATGGCAGGGGGTGTGTCCCAGCAGGAACAGGTGGGCTGGAGGTGTTGACTGGGCTAGGATGGCCATGGGGTGGGAAGGATCAAGGGGCATTGTGTGAGCCAGGTGGGACCCTGGGATCTCACTCCTGGGGGTTCTGACACTGGGGGAGGGCGGCGCAGTGGCCGGGGCCCTTCCCTGGCTGATGATGGAGCCTGGAGCGGATGCTCCGAATGGGCCCTTCTGTCCTCAGCCCTACAGCCCCCAGACCTGACCTGGAGCTGCTCAGGGACTGGCCCCAGCAGGGCCTCTGCCCCATTGCCGGGTGCCCAGATCTGGGGGGAGCGTCCCACCCAACACGGCAACACAGCGGGACCCGCCCCACTGGTAACAGCCACCGACGCTTTACACCAGCTGGGGTCTGCCCCACCGGCCCCCCACCTCTCCACCCCGCACGGAGCTACGGCCGATTGACACCAGCCGGGATCTGCCCCTTGACCCCAGCTGGGGTTGTCAGGTGTCCGGTATTGACGGGGACAGTCTGGGATTTTTTGCCTCCTGTTCAATAAAATAATTCAGAAAATACCAGACACCCAAAATGTTCCGTATTTTCTGATTTTTTCCCAACCAGGAGGTGAAAATCCCGGGATCTGTCTGGCCCGGAGCAGGGAGACAAGATGGCGGCCTGTTAAGGCCTAAAAGCCTCAAAAGGGGCTTTCTTAAAGCGGCCTTGCTCCTTTTTTAAATTTTCTTTCTTTCTTTTTTTTTTTTTTGCTTCACAATTCTCGGGGTCCTTTTTTTTTTTTTTGCTTAACAACTTTGGTCTCCCCCTTCTTTTTTTCCTCAAAAGAATCTTTTCCCCGGTGTTTTCCTTGCGGGGGTGGGGTGGGGGATATTTGGTATTTTTGGTTAAACCATCTGGCAGCACAAACCCCAGCTGGGAAACTCCCCCAGCAGGGGCAGCGCCACCTTGGTCAGAGGGACAGGCCCCTGCCTGGTGCTGGGCAGCCGCGCACGGGGCTGCGAGTCAGGACTGCGGAGCGCTGCTGTCAATCACATGGCCCTGCTCTCCCCTCCCCACACACTCATTCCCCCATCCCACCCCAGCCCAGGCTGCAGGCTCCCTGCAGATAAGCATCTCCCCGCCGGCCAGGCCGCTTTCACAAGGGGATTGACACAGTAACGGCCGCGCTGGGACCCCGATAACCTGGGACTGTTACACCGCAGGGCCGGGTGCCTGGCCGCAGGGAACAGGACAGCCCCCAGCAGGGCTAATGGCAGCCCCCCCGAGTGCCAGGGTCAGGGTCCAATCTCCTCTCCTGCCAGATGCTCACTGGGGGGTGCCCCTCAGAGCAAGGGACCCCCCCCCACACACACACTGCCATGGGCCAGTGCCCTATGGGGATCCTGAGGGGCGACCAGGCAGGCCCTGTCACATGGCCCTGCCCTGCCTGCGGTGAGCAGGGGCACTGGGACCCCCAGCCTGGGGGGCAGGATCTGGCCAGTGCAGAGCTCTGGGACAACAACAGGCTCCCCCCACTCCTCACAGTGCCCCCCACAGCTGTCTCTGATGCCCCCTGCAGCTGCCCTCTGCCCCCATGAGAAGGGGCCCTGTCTGCTCCTGCATCACGCCAGGCCCAGCCCTGACAAGGGGCACCTGCCTCCCGCCCCCGGAGACCCCGGCCCGGCCTGGAAGACTCAAAGTGACAAGCATCTGCCCCGCCTGGACCTGTGGCATTCGGGGCTGTGAGCGCTGGGGTTACCCCCATGTCTCCCAACTCCTGTCCAGTGAGCAGCCAGCTCAGGCTGGGCCTTGGCCAGGTGCATGCTGGGAGAATCACATAGGCTGTGTCTAGACTGCATCCCTTTTCCGTAAAAGGGATGCAAATTAGACACATTGCAATTGCAAATGAAGCGGGGATTTAAATCCCCCCCTCTTCATTTGCATAAACATGGCTGCCGCTTTTTTCCGTCTCGGAGCTTTGCCGGAAAAAAGCGCCAGTCTAGACGGGGATCTTTCGGAAAATAAAGCCTTTTCCAAAAGATCCCTCATTCCTTCGGCTTATTTTCCGAAAGATCCCCGTCTAGACCAGGCTGCCCCCTGGCTTGGCCTGACTCCTGCCTCGTCCCACCCCACAGCTCCCAGCCTTCCCCAGCCCTGGCCACAACTCGCCCACACCTAGGGTTACCAGATGGGGTTCAAAAAAATACCGGACACATGATCTCAGAATGGGATGCGGGGGACCAGTTGGGAGGGGAGAGCGGGGAGTGGGGAGATCGGGAGAACTGGCCAGCGGGGAGTAGGGCTGGCTGGAAGGATGTCAGGGGGAACCGGCTGGCGGGAAGCAGGGCTGGCCGGGATGTGGTCGGGGGGAGTAGTGATGGCTGGGGGATATTGGGGGGGGGACCGGCTGGGAGGGGAGCAGGGTTGGCCAGGAGAGGGTCAGGGGGAGCGGGGCTGGCTGGAGAGATCGGGGGGGGGAACTGGCTGGGGGGAATCAGGGCTGGTCTGGGGGGCGTCGGGGAATCAGGCCAGGCCAGGGGGGAACCGGCCAGCAGGGAGCAGGGCTGACCCAGGTGCACACAGATCCTGGGGTGTTGCCCATCCCACTCATGGACCCGGTGGGGTGCACAGGCTACTCTGGCCCCAGGGATTCCATCCTGCCCCCGCCCCTCTCCTCCCTACCAAGTAGCTGCATACTGCCTGGCTAGTAGACACACTCACGCAGTGCGCAGCTACATACTGATACTCCTGATAATAATAAAACATATCTAATTAGAAAATACCAGACATTTATATGTCTGATATTTCCTCAATCTGTTTCCCGGACAGAAATATCAAATACTGGACTGTCCGGTTCAAAACCGGACGCCTGGCCACCCTACCCACACCCCATCTCTTCCCTGCTCCCTGTCTGCCTCCCTGCCTCTAGCCTGGCATTGAAGGACAGTCCCATGCAGGGCTGGGGGGCAGTGGGGCTGGCTGGGGCGGGGGGAGGGAGGGACAGGCCCATGCAGGGTTGGGGGGCAGTGGGGCTGGCTGGGGCGGGGGGATGGAGGAACAGGCCCATGCAGGGCTGGGGGGCAGTGGGACTGGCTGGGGCGGGGGGATGGAGGGACAGGCCCATGCAGGGTTGGGGGCAGTAGAGCTGGCTAATGTGGGGTGGTGGAGGGACACTCCTAAGTGGGGCTGGGGAGCAGTGGGGCTGGCTGGCAGCCGGGGAGAACCCAGAAAGACCTGCGCCCTGCCCAGAAGGGGCCGTCTCCATGGGAGACTCATAGACTCATAGACTTTAAGGTCAGAAGGGACCATTATGATCATCTAGTCTGACCCCCTGCACAGTGCAGGCCACAGAATCTCACCCACACCTCCCAGAATAATCCTCTCACCTATATCTCACCTATACCTCAAATACTTTGAAGACCCCAAGATGCAGAGATCTTCCAGCTGTGATCTGTACCCCATGCTACAGAGGAAGGCGAAAAACCTCCAGGGCCTCTGCCAATCTACCCTGGAGGAAAATTCCTTCCCGACCCCAAATATGGCGATCAGCTAAACCCTGAGCATGTGGGTAAGACTCACCAGCCAGACACCCAGAAAGTTCTCTATAGTAACTCCTATCATCCCTCCATTGACCTATTTCCCACTGATAATGAATGGTCAATTAGTTACTAAGATCATGTTATCTCATCAAACCATCCCCTTCATAAACCCATCTAGTTTAATCTTGAAACCAGATAGGTCTTTTGCCCCCACTACTTCCCTTGGAAGGCTATTCTAGAACTTCACTCCTCTAATGGTTAGAAACCTTCGTCTAATCTCAAGTCTAAACTTCCTACTAGCCAGCTTATATCCATTTGTTCTTGTGTCCACATTGGTATTAAGCTTAAATAATTCCTTTCCCTCCCTGGTATTTATCCCTCTAATATATTTAAAGAGTGCAATCATGTCCCCCCTCAGCCTTCTTTTGGTTAAGATAAACAAGCCAAGCTCCTTAAGTCTCCTTTCATAAGACAGGTTTTCCATTCCTCGGATCATCCTAGTGGCCCTTCTTTGTACCTGTTCCAGTTTGAATTCATCCTTCTTAAACATGGGAGACCAGAACTGCACACAGTATTCCAAATGGGGTCTCACCAATGCCTTGTATAATGGCACTAACACCTCCTTATCCCTACTGGAAATACCTCGCCTAATACATCCCAAGACCGTATTAGCCTTTTTCACGGCCATGTCACAATGCCGGCTCATAGTCATCCTATAATCAACCAGGACTCCAAGGTCCTTCTCCTCCTCCGTTACTTCCAACTGATGTGTCCCCAGCTTATAACTAAAATTCTTGTTATTAATCCCTAAATGCATAACCTTACACTTCTCACTATTAAATGTCATCCTACTGCTATCACTCCAATTTACAAGATCATCCAGATCTTCCTGTATGATATCCCGATCCTTTTCTGAATTGGCAATAGCTCCCAACTTTGTGTCATCCGCAAATTTTATCAGGACACTTCCACTTTTGGTGCCAAGGTCAGCGATAAAAAGATTAAATAAAATTGGCCCCAAAACTGATCCCTGAGGAACTCCGCTAGTAACCTTCCTCCAACCTGACAGTTCACCTTTCAATATAACCCGCTGTAGTCTCCCCTTTAACCAGTTGCTTATCCACCTCTCAACTTTCATATTAATCCCTATCTTTTCCAATTTAACCAATAATTCCTCATGTGGTACTGTATCAAATGCCTTACTAAAGTCAAGGTAGATTAGATCCACTGCATTTCCTTTATCTAAAAAATCTGTTACTTTCTCAAAAAAGGAGATCAGGTTGGTTTGGCACGATCTACCTTTTGTAAAACCATGTTGTAATTTGTCCCAATTTCCATTAGCCTCAATGTCTCTAACTACTTTCTCCTTCAAAATTTTTTCCAAGATCTTGCATACTACAGATGTCAAACTAACAGGCCTATAGTTACCCGGGTCGTTTTTTTTCCCTTTCTTAAAAATAGGAACTATATTAACAATTCTCCAGTCAAGTGGTACAACCCCTGAGTTTAGAGATTTATTAAAATTTTTTGCTAATGGACTTGCAAGTTCATGTGCCAGTTCCTTTAATATTCTTGGATGAAGATTATCTGGGCCCCCCGATTTACTCCCATTAAGCTGTTCAAGTTTGGCTTTTACCTCAGCTATGGTAATATCTACCTCCACATGCTTAGTCCCATTTGTTATGTTATGATGATGATCTGCCCCTGCCCTGGCTCTGCCTGAGGGTGAATTGGGCCTGTGCTGGGCTGAGGCTGCCCAACCCCTCCAGGGGGGCCCCTAGGCCGGGGGGGGCAAGGCCTGAGCTTGGCCCGGGGGACGGCGACACCGAGGCAGAGGGAGCCGGGACGCATCCCACAGAGCCGGGGTCTTGGGGCTGGTGGCCTTTGCCCACGGCCTCAGCTCTGAGCCTGGCACTGCCCAGCTGGGACCCCCAGGCTGGGAGGCGGGGCTGCAATCGCAGCTCTGGGCACATGAGAAGCCTAACAGTGGCGGGGGAGTGACCCCCCCCCCTGCTTCTGACACTCCCAGGCTGGGAGCTGGGGCTGCGATCGCCGGTCTGGGCCCGTCAGAAGGGGCGGGGACGTGGCTGGGAGAGGCAGTACTTATTATCCTGTGCTCCTTTTTTCTTTTTTTTTTTTTTTTGCTTGACAAAATTTTTTAGCCTGCGTTGGGGTTTGTTTTTTTTATTTTTGCTTGACCAAAATACTGCGTGTCCGGTATTTTTGCGGGGACCATCTGGCAACCCTACTCTGTTGCTCTCACTCAGCCCTGGCTAATCTCCTCCCTCCTCCTTCCTGTTTCCTGTATCCTACGCTTCCAGACTCCCAACAGCCGGTGCTCCCAGTCCTAATAATTACAAGCAGCATCTAAAACAGCACATTCCCTCCTCTCTTAAGAAGCTCTCTCTATTATAAAATAAACATTGTTGTTCTAACCACAGCAACAAATATGGAACAAGCCTCTGTACTGCTGGCAGAAATATTACACTGTCAATACTTCATAACATAATCTCTAGTCCAGACAGGTGGTCATCTGGGTCTGACAGACCCTCTCTCAAACCCTGTTTCTAGTGCAGTGTCTTGTTGTGTTGGTACTACACTGAACTCATTCAGCACGGACTGGGTGTGGGCATCATCTCTTCTTGGTGCATAGGCAGGTGCAAGATAAGAAGCGTTCCATACCCGCCCATCAGAAAATCAATAGGTGTAAGGTCCCTTCCTCTCTATGGGTACGTCTACACTAGCTCGTTAGTTCAAGCTAAGTAGGGTAATTAGAGCAAGCAGAGTTGCAAATGAAGCCCAGGATTTAAATATCCTGGGCTTTATTTGCATGTTCCCGGGCGCCGCCATTTTTAAATCCCCTTAGTCCGAACTCCGTGCCTGTGGCTTCACGTGGCACGGAGTAGGTAGTTCGAATTAAAGATCGTAATTTGAACTACCGTTACTCCTCATTCCATGAGGAGTAACGGTACTTCAAATTAGGATCTTTAATTCGAACTACCTACTCCGTGCCACGTGAAGCCACAGGCACGGAGTTCGGACTAAGGGGATTTAAAAATGCCGGCGCCCGGGAACATGCAAATGAAGCCCAGGATATTTAAATCTCGGGCTTCATTTGCAAGTTCAAATGCCTACATTAGTCACCCTAGTTCGAACTAGGGGGCTATTGTAGACATACCCTATGATTTTAAGAAGAGATGTGAATTTATGGTCCCTTTTGCATAAAATTCCAGGTTTTCTTACTCTGACACAGGAACCACACTCAGACTTTGATTCCTTAGCACTCCATCATTTGTCTGTGAAAGCCTTATGTTTTTCTTGGTTTTGTTCAACAGTTTTTCTCACATCATCCTCGTTTGGTGCATCAGGTCTTGCTTTTAAAAATCCAGCAATGTTCAGTTTAGTATTCATCTGTTTTCCATGCAGTAACTCTGCGGGTGATCTTTGCGTTGTGGCATGTCGTGTAGTCCTGTATGCTTGCAAGAAATCAGTAGTGAAGGTTATCCACGATCACCCTTCCAGTTTAGCCATTTGCAAACTCTCTTTCAAACTTCTGTTAAACCTTTCGATTTCCCCATTGGCTTGAGGGTAATGCAAGGATGATCTTCTATGTAAAATGTTCCTCTCTGCTAGAAAAGTTTCAAATTCCAGAGAAGTAAATTGACTACCATTATCTGAAACTAGTTCTTTGGAGTTACCTTCCCTGCTAAAAACTGTAGAGAGGAACTTAATTACTGTATCAGAAGAGATTTGCGATGTAAATGCTACTTCAAGCCATTTACTGAAATAGTCTTATTAAAGTGATGGCATAATGAGAGTCAATTAGAGCAGTATCAAAGGGTCCTAGGACATTAATTGCAACTTTCCCCCATGCAGAATCAGGAAGAGGACCAGGCTGTAATGGTGGGGTACATGTCACTGCTGTCTTAACATGCATTTGGCAAGTGACACAGGATTTTATGATTGCTTCAGTTTGTGTATCCATTCTTGGCCACCAATACAGATCCCATAGTCATTGTTTGGTTCTGACAATTCCTTGATGAGTATCGTGTGCCAGGTGTATGAGTTTTCACTGTAATTCTTCTGGCACAAGTAGTCTGGTGTATACCTCGTAGCACACAGCCATCAAGCAAAGAAAGTTCATCCTGAACTCTAAAATAAGGCAGCAAAACTGGGTCAAGGTTTTTAGGGTTACTGGGCCATCTCTTTGTCAGAAATTCCCATAGCTTTTGTTGAATTGGACATGCTGAACAAGCAGCTTGGAATTGCTCTCTTGTAACTGCAGTAAGAGTGCTTGTAATAAGCACAACTACTTCATCCTCATCCTCCAGTGGACCATCTGGTAAAGACAAAGGCAGGCGAGAGAGGCAATCAGCTATCACATTTTGGTTTCCAGGCTTATATTCCAGTTCATAATTGAAAGAGAGCAGTTTTGCAGACCATCTAGCAATACGATTCCCTGCTCTTCCCAGTCCTTTTGTGGTTAGCAATGTTGTCAAAGGGCTGTGGTCTGTGCGCAACTTGAACATGCGGCCCCACAGGTAAGTTCTCCATTTTTCAGAGGCTCAGACACAAGCAAGTGCTTCTTTTTCCACTGTAGTATATTTTCTCTCAGCATCACTCAGTGTTCTTGAAGCAAATGCTACAGTCCTCTCTGTGTTGTCCTCATGAAGTTGTGTGAGGACAGCCCCAAGTCCATAATCAGACACATCAGTAGTCACAACTGTGGGCAATGCAGGACTGAATAGTGCAAGTACTGGATTATGTACAATCAAGTCTTTCACAGTTTCCAAACTAGCTTGTACATCCGTTGTCCACACCAAGGTTGAACTTCTCCATAGTAATTCTCATTATGGTTCAATGACAGAAGCAGAATTGGGAATGAATTTTGCATACCAGGAGGTTAGACCCAAGAAGGAATGTAAGGTTTGCAAATCGGTTGGAGGAGGAGCATTTGAAATTGCTAGGATATGATCTGGATCAGGTTTCAGCCCAGCCGGTGAAATTGTATGCCCCAGAAAGGAGAGTTCTGTTTGTCTGAATTTGCATTTAGACAAATTGAGCTTGAGGCCTGCTGTGCTGATACAGTTTAGTACAGACGGCAGGGTATTCCCATGCTCCTCAGGAGTATTTCCAAACACGATAATATCATCCAGATAGCACTGAACTCCATGTTGATTCTTCAGAATCAATGACATCATTTTCTGGAAGGCACTTGTGGCAGATGCAAGACCGTATGGAACACGTTTAAAACGAAATAGTCCCTCGTGTAATAAATGCTGTGAGGTCTCTGCTCTCTTCATGCAACATAACCTGGTGGTATGCGCTCTGCAAATCAAGAGTAGAAAACATCTTTGCTCCACGGCGTCATATATATATTAGCCCAATGTCTGTGACTCTGTAACGCTGAAACGCAGGCTGTTCCCTGTGGGCGGCGCTCTTGACTCCCGCCGTGGCACTTGGCTGAGTTCTGTGCCGCTCACCCGGCCACTGTGCGGGAGCAAGCAACTGTTTGGGCTCCACGCTCCCCATGCAGCATGGGGAGTGCGGAGCCAAAACGGCCATTTGGGCTCTACAGCCCCCCGAGTGAGAGGCAGGAGGGGGAGGAGAAGAGAAAGAGAGAGACAGAGAGAGAGAGAGACCAGAGGCTCAGGAGAGAAGACCGACGTGGAGGAGAGACCTGAAAATCCCATCTTATGACGGGCTAAATGACTAGTCATAGATATAAAAAGGGCTGCCCCTTTCCCCCTTTGTTTTAAGGATAGACCTAAAGCAGACTCCCTGAGGAGTCTTTTCTTTTGCTAGTCCAGTGAAAGCTGGATTCATTTGCCAGTCCAGCTGGTGGCTAAAGAGTTGAAATCACTGAGAGCTGAAATCACTGTTTGGCTGAGACCCTATTGCAGCTGGTGAAGTAGCAGCGGTGTGGCGTGGAGCGGCGGCAGGCGAGGAGTGGCGACCAGTGGTGGCAGCAGATGAGGAGCAGTGGCAAGTGCCCAACGAAGCGTCCAGTGGCATGGGACGAGACAGCTGGTGGAGTTTCGGATAAGGTGCCCCCTATCTATCTCCCCACCCCCATTTCTACCCAGGTTGGGAGGTGAAACCCTGCAGGTTAACTTTGGGACTCTGGGTGGCACGGGACAGAGACTTTTGGGGTGTTGAACTCTTTGGACTTCGGGCGATTCTTGGCTGGGGGGGGGCTTGGCTCATGTTTGGGTTATGAACTCTGTTTGTGGTGTTTCCCCCAAGTTAATGCCGTATGACTTCTCTCTGGGTGTGTCTAGACTACATGCCTCCTTCGACGGAGGCATGTAGATTAGCCAGATCGGAAGAGGGAAATGAAGCCGCGATTAAAATAATCGCGGCTTCATTTAAATTTAAATGGCTGCCCCGATCTGCCGATCAGCTGTTTGTCGGCAGATCGGGGGAGTCTGGACGCGATGCGCCGACAAAGAAGCCTTTCTTCATCGGCACAGGTAAGCCTCGTGAAACCAGGTTTACCTGTGCGGATGAAGAAAGGCTTCTTTGTCGGCGCATCGCGTCCAGACTCCCCCGATCTGCCGACAAACAGCTGATCGGCAGATCGGGGCAGCCATTTAAATTTAAATGAAGCCGCGATTATTTTAATCGCAGCTTCATTTCCCTCTGCCGATCTGGCTAATCTACATGCCTCCGTCGAAGGAGGCATGTAGTCTAGACACACCCTCTCTGTTTCATTAAATGAAACAAAATATAGGACTATGTAGCACTTTAAAGACTAACAAGATGGTTTATTAGATGATGAACCAGACCCACTTCCTCAGATCAAAACCATCTTGTTAGTCTTTAAAGTGCTACATAGTACTGTCTTTTGTTTCAGCTACACCAGACTAACATGGCTACATTTCTATCACTGTTTCATTAAATGTTTCTTTCCTACACTCAGACTCAGTGCTTGCGAGTGGGGAAGCATTGCCTCTCAGAGGCGCCCAGGGGTGTGTGAATTTCCCAGATTACTGGGTGGGGGCTCGAGCTGGTTCTATGTGAGATGGACCCCAAGATATTGAACCCAGCCCTGGTTACTGCCAGGCCTACCCGGCAGAAGGGTTACATATATATAGTAGCCTCCCCCGTGGTGGCCTGGCTGAGTGGCGCAGAAGTTAGCCGAGTGCCACGGTGGGAGGTGAAGGGGGGGCGGGGCGGTGACGTGCGGCATGACAGCGGCTCCAGGCCCCGCCCCCTGGCCGTGAACGTCAGCACCCCGCCCCCCTTTGCCTCCCACCGTGGCACTCGGCTGACTTCTGCGCCACTCAGCCGAGCCACCATGGGGGAGCAAGTGGCACAAGCGACCGTTTGGGCTCCGCAGTCCCCCGAGTGAGAGGCAGGAGGGGGAGGAGAAGAGAAAGAGAGAGGCAGGAGGCGGAGGAGAGCTGAGAGAGAGAGGGGGGGAGGCAGTAGGAGGAGGAAAGAGAGAGAGAGAGAGAGAGAGAGAGAGGGTATGTCTACACTACCACCCTAGTTCGAACTGTTTACTAGGGTGGTTAATGTAGTCAACCGGAGTTGCAAATGAAGCCCGGGATTTGAATTTCCTGGGCTTCATTTGCATGTTGCCGGGTGCCGCCATTTTTAAATGTCCGCTAGTTCGGACTCTGTGCCCCACGGCTACACGCGGCATGAACTAGGTAGTTCGGACTAGGCTTCCTATTCCGAACTACCGTTACTCCTCATTTCATGTTTTTCACATAGCACACCAAGTGAAGTCTGGGTTCAGTAGGAGGCACGTCTTCCAAGTAATGCAGATAGATGGAATCGGGTAGTATAGATACTGCTGAGCCAGTGTCCAACATTAGCTGAACAGGATGTCGTTTGCCTGAAGATGTGGTGGAAACATTTATAGTGCGCCTTAATAGGCTGTGTCTACATTGGTGCGATCTTGCGCAAAAGCGGCCACTTTTGTGCAAAACTTGCTGCCTGTCTACACTGGCCACGAGTTCTTGGGCAAGGACACTGACGTTCTAATGTGTGAAATCAGGGCTTCTTGCGCAAGAACTACGATGCTCCCGCTCAGGAGTAAGCCCTCTTGTGCAACTGTTCTTGCGCAAGAGGCCAGTGTAGACAGGCAACATGAATTTCTTGTGCAAGAAAGCCCTATGGTTAAAATGGCCATCAGAGCTTTCTTGCGCAAGAGAGCATCTACACTGGCACGGATGCTCTTGCACAAAAGCACATCTCTTGCGCAAATGCATATGCCAGTGTAGACGCTCTCTTCTGGAAGAGTTTTTGCACAAGAACTCTTCCGCAAAAGAGTTCTTGTGCAAGATCATGCCAGTGTAGACGTGGCCATATATCTGTTCTGGAATATGTGCAGTAGTGATTTTGTCCACACTCAGCACAGTAACATCTAGTATTGTAACTGCATGCACCTGTTGATTGGACTGGCTACAGCAGCATATCTTAGCAAAATGCCCAATCTTTTTGCAGTGATGGCACTGAGCTACTTTTGCAGGACATCTTGTGTAGCTTGCAAGGTGTTGTGGAAAGCATGCTTTTGCTGTGCTTTGAATTTGCCGATTCTGTGGTTTTTCATTTGTTTTCTCCTTATAATTATTCGTCTGCAGTGATAGTGGACTTTTCTCCAAAGGAGTCACAGCCTGGATTGGGGCTCCTATATCCATGCTCATTATTTTGGTTTCTGCTATAGCTGACTCAGTCTGGGTAGCAATGGTTATTGCTTTTTCCAGTGTAAGTTGTGGTTCTAGAAGCCAGCGTTCTCTTACATGAACCATGGTCGTTTTCTCAATGAGCTGGTCTCTAATCATCTCATCTGCCATATTCCCAAAGTCACAAGTTATAATCAGACTCCTCAGAGAAACAATAGACTGCATTATGGTCTCCCCTGGTTTCTGCTCACACTGGCGAAATCTGTAGCGAGTAGCTACCACATTCACTTTTGGCACAAAAAAGTTCTTTAAGGCAGTGAGTGCAGTCTCATATTTATCATCTGCAAGGGGAAAAGTGTAAAATACGCGCTGCCCTGCTGCTCCAAGGCAGTGGATTAACAGAGCACGTTTTCTTACTTCAGAAATCTCTGTAGCACTGATGGCAGCAGTTAAGTCTCAAACATATGGATCCAGGCAGTAAAAGCAATTGGAGGCTCACCTGGGCTTTGCAGAAAGGGTGCAGGTGGGTTCAGAGGCAGAAGATCCATCCTCGTCGCCAACATGTTGTATCATGCAAGCAAGGTGCAAACAAACTTCAACAGGACTTTATTTACAAAGCTGCTGCATCCCTCAGTAGCTCTCACTCAGGCCTGGCTAATCTTCTCTCCCCCACCTTCCAGGACCCTGTGCTTCCAGACTCCCAACAACCCATGCTCCCAGTTCTAATAATTACAAGCAGCATCTAAAACACCACAGCCTCTCAGCTGCCCCAGTCCCCCTACCCCGTGTGTCTTCCAATGGCGCAACCCCTCTCCCCGGGGGCAGGGAGCCGACCCCATTCCTTGGGAGCGGGCCTGCGAGACGCAAGGGCTCCGGGCTCTCAGCCACAGCCTGGCCCAGATGGCTGGAGAGGAGGCTGGGGAGATTCGGGGCAGGCTGGCGCAGTGAAAGGGATTTTCCCTGGGGTCACCTTACCCGGGCGGGGCAGATGCTCCGTCACTGGGAGTCTTCCAGGCCGGGCTGGGGTCTCTGTGCAGAGGCTGTGCTCTGCTACGTGGGGGTGAGACCGGGAGCCCCTGGGCAGGGCTGGTGCACAGTGTGATGCAGGAGCAGACAGGGCCCCCCACATTCTCATGGGGGCAGCTGCAGGGAGCATCAGTGCCAGCTGTGGGGGCTGAGAGAGGCCCATTGATGCCCCAGTCTCAGCTCTGGCCAGGCCCCCACCTCCAGGCTCATGGGTCCCAGCAGACAGGGCAGGGCCCCACTGCAGCCCCATAGTGCACAAGCCCACGGCAGTGGGGGGGTGTCTCTGGCTCTGAGGGGCACCCCCCAGTGAGTACCCGGCAGGGGAGGGGAGAGGACCCTGACCCTGGCACTCAGGGGGAGCTGGCACTAGCCCCGCTGAGGGCTGCCCCATTCCCTGCGGCCAGGCCCTGCGGTGTAACGGCCCCGGGTTATCGGGGTCCCAGTGCGGCCGTTACTGTGTCAATCCCCTTGCGAAAGGGAGATGCTTATCTGCAGGGAACCTGCAGCCTGAGAACGGGGCTGAGATGGGGGGGAGCGAGTGTGTGGGGAGGGGCGAGCAGGGCCATGCAATTGACAGCAGCGCTCCGCAGTCCTGTGACACTCACAGTGTCCTGCTGCCCAGCACCAGGCAGGGACCTGCCCCACTGACCAAGGTGCCCCCCGAGTGGGGAGTTTCCCAGCTGGTGTCAATCGGCCGTAGCTCCGTGCGGGGGAGGGGGGGAATGGGGCAGACCCCAGCTGGTGTAAAGCGTCGGTGGCTGTTACCAGTGGGGTGGGTCCCGCTGCGTTGCCATGTTGGGTGGGACACTCACCCCAGACCTGGGCAGCCGGCAATGGGGCAGAGACCCTGCTGGGGCCGGTCCCTGAGCAGCTCCAGGTCAGGTCTGGGGGCTGTAGGGCTGAGGCCAGAAGGGCCCGTTTGGAGCATCCAGGAGTGAGATCCCAGGGTCCCACCTGGCTCACATAATGCCCCTTGATCCTTCCCACCCCACGGCCCTCGTAGCCCAGGCAACACCTCCAGCCCACCCCTTCCTTCTGTGACGCACCCCCTGCCATCTGCTGTGAGCTGCACCCAGCTGAGCTAGGGCCCCTCTCTCCCGACCCCCAGCCCCAGCTATCCCAGCCTTACACACTGGCCCTTCCTAAAGTAGGCCCCTCATGGCTGGGACCCCTCATGGAGGCCCTTACACACTGGGCCTCCCTCGTCTGTCCCTCATGGCTGCTGCCGGGATTGGGGGGAGCTGAACCCCGGATCCCCTGTGGCCTAGGTCAGGGGAGGGGAACCTCAGGCCTGGGAGCCGGATGCAGCCCCTGGCTGCCTGCATCAGGCCCCAAGCTCAGGGCTCTCCCCCGACGTTGGGGAACCCGCACTGGCACTGCAGCCCCCCCATTGCCCCACCGCAGGAGTGGAGGACACAGAATGTACCAGGCTGGGCCCTGCTAGGCTCTGGTGTGAGAGCGGAGCACAGGGAGTGTCTTTCTCCTTAGCTGGGGGCCACATCAGTGAGGGGAGGTGTCAGCAGCCCCCAGCCCCTAAAAGGTTCCCAGCCCTGGTGTATAGGGAGTTGGTTGCCCCTTGATGGCCCCTAGGGGGGGCGACATTAAAGCAGCCGGTGGGTCAGAGCCCAGGCTGGGGGTGGGGATGCTGCGAGCCATGGGGGGTGGGGGTGGAGGCACAAGGAGCTGGGAGCTGATAGCAGCTCTTTCTCCACCCTCCCAGCTTCCTGCCCCAGCTCGGTATAAGGGGCTGGGAGGGCTGGAAGGGAAGTCAAAGATGAGAGGTGCGGAGGGTGGTGTGGGGGGTTTTCCCGTTTGGTCTCGGTGAGGCGGCTGGGGGAAGGGGGGCCCAGGCTGGGGGTCAGTGTGGGCTCCATGGGGGATGGAGAGGGGCTCAGGCTGGGGGTCAGTGTGGGCTCCATGAGGGATGGAGAGGGGCTCAGGCTGGGGGTCAGTGTGGGCTCCATAGAGGATGATGGGGGGCCCAGGCTGGGGGTCAGTGTGGGCTCCATGGGGGATGGAGAGGGGCTCAGGCTGGGGGTCAGTGTGGGCTCCATGGGGGATGGATGGGGGCCCAGGCTGGGGGTCAGTGTGGGCTCCATGGGGGATGGACGGGGGCCCAGGCTGGGGGTCAGTGTGGGCTCCATGGGGGATGGAGGGGGCCCAGGCTGGGGGTCAGTGTGGGCTCCATGGGGGATGGACGGGGGCTCAGGCTGGGGGTCAGTGTGGGTTCCATGGGGGAATGGACGGGGGCTCAGGCTGGGGGGTAAGTGTGGGCTCCATGGGGGATGGAGGGGGGCCCAGGCTGGGGGTCAGTGTGGGCTCCATGGGGGATGGAGGGGGGCTCAGGCTGGGGGGTCAGTGTGGGTTCCATGGGGGAATGGACGGGGGCTCAGGCTGGGGGGTCAGTGTGGGCTCCATGGGGGATGGAGGGGGGCCCAGGCTGGGGGTCAGTGTGGGCTCCATGGGGGGCGGCACTGGGCAGTGAGGGGCTGTCCGTGGGGAGCTGTCGAGTTGTCGTTCTCATGGTGTCTCCCCCCAGGTCTGCCTGAGATGAGGCTGTTTCTGGTGCTCGTCCTGCTGGGAGCCGTGGCTGGGGGCCCTCTCTGTAAGTGGAGCCCCTTCCCCGGCCCTGGAGGGGAGCCAGACCCACAGGCCACTGTCCCCAGTGGGGACCCCCTAGAGGAGGCTACTGCATGGGTCCTATGGACCGAGCATGGGCCGTACATCCCCAGACATCTCCCTGAGCCCTGCTGGTCCCTGGGGCTCCCTGACCTCAAGCCTGGCTCTGTCCTGGCACCTGGGTCCCCATCCTCCACTGGCCCCAGCCAAGCCTGTCTCAGCCCCAGCGCACGCGCCCCAGCCCCTGATGTTTTACCCGCTGGTCCCCGCAGCCACTAGGGGACTGTTGGGCATGTGGGGTGCCCCATGGGGCTGGAAGGGCCCATTGGCCTCTCTCTGCCCACAGCCCAGAGGGCCCCGGAGCCGGATGGACCGGACGAGCAGGGCAGCTCCGCTCTGCAGGAGGAGCCCGTGGGGTCGATGCCGTGCCAGGGGGAAGAACGGGGCTTCGGGGCGAGAGGCGCTAAGCCCCCCCGTTACGAGCTGGAGAACAAGCCCCAGACATTCGAGGAGGCCAAGGTGAGCAGAGGGGCAGAGGGTGGAAAAGGGGCTTGGGGACAGTGGCTGGCCCAGGGCACATGGCTGCAGTGCTGTGTGCAGGGGGTGTGGATAGTGCCAGGGGCTGGCTCACGGTGTGTAAGGGCGGAGGCTGGCATGTGGGGCTGGAGGCTGTGGGTGGGAGCTGGTGCATGTGGAGCTGGAGAACGGGGGACAGTGGCTGGCGCGTGGGGCTGGAGGCCGGGGGGTGGGAGCTTGTGTTTGTGGCTGGAGAATGGGAGAAAGGGGCTGGCACGTGGGGCTGGATGCTGTGGGTGGGAGCTGATGTGTGGCGCAGGAGAATGGGGGACAGTGTCTGGCGTGTGGTGCTGGAGGCTAAGGGTGGGAGCTGCTGCATGGGACAGCGGCTGAGGGCCAGTCACTGGGTGCTCCCCACACTCTCTCCCCACAGAACACGTGCACAAAGCGCGGTGGCTGCCTGGCCTCCATCCACACCAAAGAGATCAACAGGAAGCTGTTCCAAATGTCCAAGCGGGGCCAGGTGTGGGTCGGGGGTATCAGCTCCTCCTCGGTAAGGCCCTGCTGCCCACCTGGGTCTGTCCCAGAGAGCCCCAAGTGCCCTGGGGGTGGGCAATGACCCATCCCCCACAGCTCCTCCGAGCCCACAGCCGGGTCCCTGCTCCGGGCAGCCCCTGGGGGGCAGCGCTGGGGACTCTGGCAGTTCAGGGTTTGGTCCCAGCCCTCCCCCTCCATGCTCGGGGGCCCAATGAGCTTGGCTGTCCACGGGGTGCCTGGGGCTGGTGGGTCCTGCCCCCCCCTTGAGCCACAGCCCCTGGCTCTAGCCCTGGGACCTACTGGCTAGGTCCTGGGGTTCCCTAGGGATCCTACGCCAGCCCCTCCCCCTGCAGGGCGGACGCCCCAGTAGAAGGTGGGTGGACGGAAGCTCCTGGAATTACCACAACTGGGCCAGCGGGAACCCCAGCCGCCACGGGACAAAATGCGTCGCCCTGTGCAGTGCGGGTGAGGGGCCACTGGGGACAGAGGAGGTTGTGGGGAAGGAACTGGGCTGGGTGGGGTCCTGAGGGAGGAACTGGGGCTGGGGGAGGGGGCCTGGGGGAGGAACTGGGGCTGGGGGGGGTCCTGAGGGAGGAACTGGGCTGGGGGGGGCCCTGAGGGAGGAACTGGGCTGGGGGGGACCTGGGGAAGGAACTGGGGCTGGGGGGGGGGGGTCCTGAGGGAGGAACTGGGCTGGGGGGGGCCCTGGGGGAGGAACTGGGCTGGGGGGGCCCTGGAGGAGGAACTGGGCTGGGGGGTGCCAGGTGCCGGCCGGCGGGCACTAACCTGCTCTCTCTGCCAGGGGGTCACTGGAGAAGCATCAGCTGTGAGACTCGTCTGCCCTTTATCTGCGAGATCCCTTCACGCTTTCCCTGAGGGGTTTCTTCCCCCCCGGGGTCCTGCTGCCCTCCCTGCTGTGCCGGCCTGGGCCGCCCTGCTCCGTCCTGCTGGGGGTGCCCCTGCTCCCTGCACCCGGCTCACCCTGTGCCGCAGGTCCCAGCCCTGCCCCAGCTCCCTGGGGGCAACCCCACCCCCTGCCCTCAGGCCTGGCCTGGGACTCCCCACAATAAAACCGCTTCCCTCACCCCGGCCCCGTGTGGCTCCTTCCAAGGCCAGGGCTGAGCCTCTACCCAGCCAGCGGCCTGGCTCCCCCCTCCCCCCGTCTCTGCGCGGCCTCCCTCTGGTTCTGGCACCAGGGCAGCCTGGCGCAGAATGTCAGTCAGCCCAGGTGATGGGGTGTGGCTGGGAGAAGACAGGGAGACTTGTCCCGACCCCCCCTTCCGCCCACGGCCCTGCCCCTTCCACGCCCACTGGAGCTTCGTGCCCGGCACCATGGCAGCCTGGCCCCTGTCCCACCTCGCAGCCCCTGCAAGCCCAGCCCTGGGCACCCCCACCCCTGCTCTGCCAACGCGCCTCTGACACGCACTCCTCTGGGCACTGAGTCTGCGCCCTGCTGCCCTGCGCCAGGCAGGGGCCTCCCCACTGACCAGTGGGGCGCTGCCCGTGGGGGGAGTTTCCCAGCTCGGCAAGGGCACAGGGGAAAGGGGATGATGGGGGGCACGTTCCCTGCTGGGGGACGACTCCCCCTCCCTAGGGTGCAGGGTGCAGCCTGCTGAGGGAATGACGGTGCGAAGGGCCGTGGCTGGGGAGCCCGAATTCTGCGGGTGGCGGCCTGGCTGGACCAAGGAGGGAAACCCCGGTGTGGCTGCCCCGACTAGCTGTGATGGCGCATTGGGGTTCCCCTGACTTCTGCACCCCCGTAGTGGCACAAACAGACTCCACCAGCCAGTAGAATAGAGGGTGTTTATTGCTTCTCCTGGATACAGCACTGCACAGACGTAATCCGGTTACAGGGCCAGGCTTAGGATGCCTCAGCCCCCCGTGAGATGGGGGAGACTGGGCCCCTTATTTCCAGCCCCTTGTTTAGGCTCCTTCCTCCATGGTTCCAGACAGAAACTAAACTCTCTTCCAGCCCTGTCCCCCAGCCAGGGGCTGGACCCCGCCTTCCTCCATTTGGGTACGTCTACACTACAGCGCTAATTCGAACTAACGCGTCTAGAACTAAAACCTAGTTCGAATTAGCGTTTTGCTAATTTGAACTAGCATGTCCACATTAAGTGGACCCTGAACCGGGCTTAAGGCTGGCCGGAAGCAGTGCCGGCAGGGCATCAGAGGAGGACTTAGAGCGTGGAGATGCTGTCTCAGGCTAGCCGAGGGCTGCGCTTAAAGTGTCCCGACCCCCACCCTGGACAGACAGTTCTCAGGGGTGCCCCACTTGCAAAGCAGTCCTGACTTGGAGTGCCCGGACTACCCACACTGGGCACATCACAGCACTCGGCCATCACCCCGGCTGCACTTGCCGCAGGCTTCCATCTGGGGAGAGGGGGCCATTGGGGGGCTGCAGGAGAGCTTCCACACCCAGAAGCCCACAGAGCCAGCCCAGTGCTCCCCATCGGGGGCGCGTACCCCATTCCTCCCTCACCTCCTTCCACTTACCCTTCCCTAGCCCCTTTTCTTGATGTACAAAATAAAGGACAATTGTATTCAAAAATGGAATCTGTCTTTATTGAACAAAACTGGGGGAGACTGGGAAAAGGAGGTGGGAGAGGGGAAGAGAGAGGCTGGGAGAGGGGAGGGCAACTACAATGATCAGGGGTTGGGAACAGGTCCCATATGAAGAGAGGCTAAAGAGACTGGGACTTTTCAGCTTAGAAAAGAGGAGACGGAGGGGGGACAGGATAGAGGTCTCTAAAAGCAGGAGTTGGGCGGAGAGGGTGCCTACAGAAAAGTTCTTCATTAGTTCCCATAAAGAAGGACTAGAGGACACCAAAGGAAAGGAATGGGTAGCAGGCTTCAAACTAGTAACAGAAAGTTGTTCTTCACAAAGCAAAGAGTCAACCTGTGGAACTCCTTGCTGCAGGAGGCTGTGAAGGCTACAACTAGAACAGAGTTTAAAGGGAGGTTGGGTCCATGGAGTGTGTGACGGCCCTTGTGGGTGTGAGCGCCCCCTTCCGGCAGGGAAAGGGGGGTTCAGCGGACCCGCCGTCTGGCTGTTCGAGTGCGATCACCCGGCCGCGAGTCCGGGCCGGGGATCAGCGAACTCGGGGTTCCTTTCCCTCGGGGCTGGCTCGGGGTACCAGTCTGCCCGGTGTCCGGGCGGGGGGACGGGGTCGCCTCCGGCGGCCTGCCAGTAAGTCGGGTCCCCGTCGGGACAGTTGAATTGACCGGGTCTTCGCCCTTTTATCTATTCACCCCAGCGGGGTTACGTGGGTTGGGGTCTCGTGGTAGGGAGGGGGGATGTGGGGGACCCGGGCCCACCCTCTCCACCGGGTCCCAGCCCGGGGCCCTAAGTGGGGGGAGAACGAAACGTACGTTCCTCCCACGACAGGCGGGGTCTATCCCCGTAACGCGCCTGTCCACGGGCGCCAGAAGGCCCCCGCCCCGGGCTGCTTCCACTCCCCGTTCTCCTCCTCCCCGACTGGGAAGGTCCCGCCGTCACTTACCCCGCCCGAGGCGCCGGTCTCGTCCCGCGGCCGTCGTGAGGGTTCGGGGTCGTTCCCTCTCCTCCTCCAACGCGGGGGGGGTTCCCCTTGGCGGCTGGGGCGGCGGTGGTGGCGGCAGCTCCCCTGAGTGCCGCCACGTCCTGCTCCCCCGGGCCGCTTTTCAAACGGCCCGGGTGATGACGTCAGGGGCGTCCCGTCCGTCCCCCGGGCGTCCCGGCCTGACGTTGGTTCCGCGCGGCTCTGGCCGAGCGGAACGCCGTTCGGGCTCCTCGTCCGTCAGCTGGGGCTGTCCCTGGCCCCTCCTTCCCCGTCGGGGAGTTAGCCGGCCCCCCCCCCTGCGGGGTTTTCTCCCTGGCCCGTTCTCCCCTCCTCCCAGGGCTGCCTGCCGGTCCGTCCGGCGGCCTCCAGGGGGCGCCGGCAGCCCTCTCTCGAGTGCGGACCTGCGGCGGTCCGTCACAGAGTGGTATTAGCCAGGGGGTAGGAGTGGTGTCCCTGCCCAACGTTTGTGGAAGGCTGGAGAGGGATGGCACGAGACAAATGGCTTGGTCACTGTCTTCGGTCCATCCCCTCCAGGGTCTCTAGGGTTGGCCGCTGTCGGCAGACAGGCTACTGGGCTAGATGGACCTTTGGGCATGAGGAAGGCGGGGATGGAGCAAGTCATGTGTGAGGGCACAGGGGCATAAAAGGAATGGGGGCAGAGGGTGGTGAGGGGGTGGGCATCAGGGAAAAAGAGGGCAAAGGGGGCAGGGGCAGTGAGGGAAGGGGGAGGCACCAGGAGGGTGCAGGGCTAAGGGAAGGTGCAGGTGCCAGGGAATTCTGGGGGTGAAGCAGAAGAGCAGACACCTGCAGGGGAGGGACCAGCACCAGAGGAGAGAGGCAGGGCAGGTGTGTAGAGGGAGGTGTTAGGAGAGGGGATGAGGAGGGGTAGCTCACATGATCAGAGTGGGGCTACTGGAGGAGTGGACACAGGGGGGAGAGAAGGGCTGGTGAAGGGGAGCGGGTCTCAGGAGGGCTGAGGGCAGTGAGAAGGGCAGGCGTCAGGACAGCAGAGGAGGGTGAGAGGTTAGAGGGCAGCAGGCACCAGGGGAGCTTATGGAGCAAGGGGAGGAGACACGGCAGCAGAGGGGAAAGGTAGAGGTTTATAAGATATTTATTAATAACTTGGGCGCCACAGTGGCACATCCAAACAAGCCCCATGAACTCAGTACTGGTGCACAACACAAAATTCATTCTGCTCATGTCAGGAAACTCTTAGAGGGAACACTTCCCCCAGCCTCTCCGTCCCTGAGGGTATGTCTACACTACCATCCTAGTTCGAACTAGGGTGGTAATGTAGGCAACCGGAGTTGCAAATGAAGCCCGGGATTTGAATTTCCCGGGCTTCATTTGCATAAAGCCGGGCGCCGCCATTTTTAAATGTCCGCTAGTGCAGACTGTGCTGCGTGTAGCCGCGCAGCACAGAGTCCGCACTAGCGGACATTTAAAAATGCAAATGAAGCCCGGGAAATTCAAATCCCGGGCTTCATTTGCAACTCCGGTTGCCTACATTACCACCCTAGTTCGAACTGCAGGGGTAGTGTAGACATACCCTGAGTTACCGTCACACACATTGGTTTAATGCAACTGCAGGATAGTTGCATGAGGGGGGTTTGGTGGGGGCCAAACTAATCCCTATTGGTAGGAGGATGGTGAGAAAAATCCTTAGAGAGGGGTCACATGACACCTTTTACTTCTGGTCATGTGGCCATCTTGCCCTAAGAGTGTTACCTCCAGAGGCCTGGCTAATGGGAGTCAGGGGGTGTGGCTAATGGAGGTCAGGGGCGTGGTTAACAGGGGCCAGGGGTGTGGCTAATGGGGGTCAAAGAGTAAATTAAAAACAAGTTTGATGTGAAAAAGTGGGCTGTTCTCAACCCATTTCCTGGGCCTATTTTGATTGCCAGTCCACCCCTGCCCACATTCACACTTTCCTGTACCGCTGCTAACGCGGCGCTAACCCAGCTCTGCACGGCACCCCTGAGAGAGGTCGCCCCCAGCCCTTGCTGCCCACTTTGTGCCCATCTGTCTGACCCCCGTAAAATGCCCCCAGTGCTGGGGAACCCACTGACCCCCGAGGCTCCTGCTAAAATTGTGCCCCCTCTTCCAGGTGGGGATCTGGTGGGCTCTGAGACATCTCCGCCTATGACAAGCCCCCTCAAAGCCATTGTTGGGGGAGCAAAATATCTGATGCTTCCTGATAGCAGCCTACAGCATGGGCTGCAGCCCCCTGCTCCCTTCCGGGCCCGGCGTCTCTGCGCCCTTTGCTTGCTGGGGGGGACATGACGGGACATGGTCCACAAGCACAGTACCTCCCCCTGCTGCCCCAGGTGGGGTAACCGCCAGCCTCTCTCCCCACCCCTGCCACCCCCTCCCACTCCAGACTCCCTCCCGGGGGGGGGGGGCAAAGCCCCAGCCTCTCTCCCAGTCCCCCCCCCCCCAGCCCAGCCCCAGCAGGAAGGAGCGAGGCCAGGGGTGCTGAGTGAAAAGCTGTTTTATTGCAGGGAGTCACAGGCCACAACCAAGAGTGGGGGCCAGAGGCTGCCTCCCCCTGGGGAGCTGTTGTAGGGCTGGGAGGGGAGCCAACTCCCGGAGGCAGGGGTGGCAGGGTGTAGCAGGGAGGCCCAGGCCAGCAGAGCGATGGGGGCAGGGCCACCCCATGGCGGGAGCATCCCCCTCAGTATTCGCAGATAAAGGGAAGGCGAGTTATGCACCTGAGGCATCTCCACTGACCATCTGGAAGAGAAGGGGGGTGTATGTGTCAGTGCCTTCCAGGCCGGTACCTAGCCCCCAGAAAATCCCAGACCCCCCCCCCCCCCGATCATCTTCATAGGAATGGCCAGACTGGTTCAGACCAAAGGTCCTTCTACCCCAGTGTCCTGTCTGCCGACAGTGGCCAATGTCAGGTGCTTGAGAGGGAGGGAACAGAACAGGGAATCATCAAGTGATCCCTCCCCGTCACCCATTCCCAGCTTCTGACACACAGAGGCGAGGGACACCATCCCTGCCCATCCTGGCTAATAGATTCATGGAGGTTAGGTCCATCAACGGCTATCTCGCTCTTTTTTGAACCCTGTTAAAGTTCCAGCCTTCACCACATCCTCTGGCAAGGAGTTCCACAGGTTGACTGTACGCTACCTGAATAAAAACTTCCTTTTGTTTGCTTTAAACCTGCAGCCAATTATTTTCATTTGGTGACCCCTAGTTCTTATCTTGTGGGAATAAGTAAAACACTTTTCCTTATTCACTTTCTCCACACCAGTCATGATTTTATAGATCTCTCGCGTATCCTCCCTTAGTCTCTTTTCTAAGCTGAAAAGGCCAAGTCCCCAGATCCCTATGGCCCAGATGCCCGGTTCCCCTACCCCAGGACTCTTCTTCCCCAAGCAGTGATGACATCCCCATCTCCACCCTGCGCCCCCCCAAATCCTGGGATGACTCACTTGCGGTGCACATGGACACACAACGTGTGATAAAGCTCCTGGGGTACCCTCGGACCCAGTTGGAGTAGTCCCAGTTGCTGCGGTCTGTCCAGCGGGTGCGCACCCAGTGGAGCTGGAGGGAGGAGGCACAGTTGAACTGGGGTAGGCTCAATGCTGTCCCATCTTCAGGGCGCCCCGGGGAAACCCCCCTCCCTTGAGGGCTGGGGCCATTGCTCTCAGGAGCTGCTGCTGCCCTGGAGCCACATGGGGGTGGGGTCACAGCGAGGGGCTCTGGGTTTGGTGGGATGGGGGACAGACCCCAGGGCAGGATGCCCCTGGCATGTGCTGGCTCCAGCCTTTGCCCCGGGGTGACATAGTGGGGGGGCGGTCTGCTCTGTCACCCGGGGTTCCCCTGCGCTGGGATGGGTGATTCCCACTGACTCACCCACATGTGGATTGGCCCAGACACCTAGGCCCAGCCTGGGCAGTTAGCAAAGCTCTTCCCAGGGGGAGAGACAAAGGAAGTGAGGCAGAGACGGACACCTGGCTGGGGGCAGGCCCTGGGAGCAAGGCAGTTTCTGGCTGGGAAGCATGAAGGGAAGAGACTAAGCGGAGTGCTGAGGGTCGGGGGTGGAGGGAGAGAATGGATCCCCAAACCCAAGGGGTCTGAGGCATCCTGGCTCTGACTCCTGAAATTACATCACCTCTATGCTGTGCTGTATCCCGGAGAAGCAATTAACCCTCTCTATTCTACTGGCTGGCGGAGCCTGTTCTCACTGCTATGGGGGTGCAGGATCAGGGGAACCCCAACGCGCCGTCACACCCGGTACCAGTCCTGAGCATCTGAAGGGGAATGGGCCCCAAGGAAATGACCGGTCAGAGGGGGCAGCTGAGACCCACGCCTGAGCCGGCTGAGCCATCCAGCGCTGCCTCTCAGGGAAAGAGCAGGGGACAGCCTGGGGCTGGGCTCTGGGTGGGATGCACTGAGCCACCGTGCAGGCGCGGGCAGTGAAGGGGGGACACTGGGGCAGTGGGGCTGGACCTCTCCTTACCCTGCGGGAGGCTTTCCCGCCGATCCACACGTCGCTGTGCCTGGAGTTGGCGCGAGCTTTGCAGCGCAGGCGCATGTTGGCTGCACGGCTGTGGACGGAGGCCAGGTGGCCGTGGTAGCAGCGGACACAGGTTTTCTGTGGGAAAAGAGTGAGGGGGCATGGGGCAGCCAGGGTCCTGGGCACACCGACACATCTACCAGCCTGGGCCCCACATGCCAACTCCTGTCCCTATGCCCCCTCCACTGATCCAGGCGCCGCCCACTGCCCTTCCATTGCCTCCATGCCCCCCGCCCCATGCCCGCCACCCCCCATGCCATCAACTCTCCCCACGCCATCCCTGCTTCCCCTCCGATGCCTTCACTGCCCCATGCTCCCTCCCCTGCCTCTCTGGGCCTCCCACCTCACCTCCTGACCCATCTGCGAGTGTCACCCCCCCCAACTCCTGCCCCACTCACCTCGGCACGCCTAAAGGTCTGCCAATTCTTCACAAACACATAGCGGTAGAGACGGCCCCCACTGCCTGTCATGACCATCCGGACGGTCTCGCTCTCCGTGGGGCAGGGTGGCTCTGGCTCCCCAGACTCCTCCTCAACCTCTTCATCTGGGATCTCCTGCTCTAGGGCACCCGCATCTGGGGGGGCGGACACACCAGTGGACCCTTCCAGCCCCAAGACAGAGCCCAGCCCTCGAACAATCCATGAATGCAGGGGGCTGAAGGGGCCAGGGGACCCTGGTGTCTGGGCTGCTGAGGGTGGGGGAGTCATTGGGAGGTTAGGGGATGCTGGGATCCGGAATGGAGAGGGTCGGGGGAGATTGTGGGGCCAGGGAACCCAGGTGGCCAGCCCAGAGTGGGGCTGTGGGTCGGTGAGAGCACAGATCTGGGGGTACTGGAGCCCTGTCCTGTCCTTGCTGGGGTCTGACCCAACCCAAGCAGGGTGTGCGGGAGGGGAGGTTCCCATTGGGGAGATGGCCTATAGGTCAGACACCCCCCGGGGTGGGGGAAGGGCTGTAACCACAGGGACTTGGGCCCCAGAACTTACCCAGCTGGTGAGCAGAGACGGCCCCTAGCAGGGCAAGTGCCAGGACCAGGGACAGCTTCATCTTGGGTGGAGCTGGGGGGTGAAGTGCTGTGAGACACAGATTGACCCCCCCCCAATTCGTCCACCCCCACCGAGCCCAGACTGACCGCTCCGCTTAGAACCCCACCGCCCGGCACTGCACCTGCCCTGTACCGCAGGCACCAGCAGTATGGGCACCCACTGGCTATGGAGAGAGACTGTCAGGGAGAACAGCATGGGGCGTTAGCCTGTGGAACTCCCCGCCACAGGATATAAGAACCAAGTGCACTGAGCAATACCAGGCCTCTCTGGGCATCAGGGGCCAAGAATGAGGCCTCCCAAGCTCAGCCTGAAGGGCAGGAGCTGAGCAGGCCCTGGGGTCAGGCTGGGATTTGCCCCAGCCACAGAGAGATGAATTATGGGAGTCACCTCCTCTGGGCATCTAGAGCTGGCTGCTGAGAGCCAGGAGTGATGCCCTCCCCCCGGCACAGATCCCCGTCACCTCCCCCCGCAGCCCCTGGGGCCACCCAGAGACCCCGCTCACCTCTGTGACAGCCACCAGTCCGGGGAGCTCTGCCTGGTCCAGCCGTGCCAGCCCCTTATACTGGGCTGGAGCAGGAAGCTGGGGATGGGGGAAGAGCCCAGCTCCCAGCCCCTTGTGCTCCCCCCTCCCTGCCCCCCACAGCTTGTGACGCGCAGCCTGGGCTGTGCCCCCCCAGCTGCTTCATGTCACCCCCTAGTGGCCATTAGGGGAGTTCACAAATCAGCTGTTTAACCCCTCGTCCAGCTCAGCCCCCCCGCTCTCAGGTTGCAGGTTCCCTGCAGATAAGCATCTCCCCGCCGGCCGGGCCGCTTTCACAAGGGGATTGACACAGTAACGGCCACGCTGGGACCCCGATAGCCCGGGGCCGTTACACCGCAGGGCCTGGCCACAGGGAACGGGGCAGCCCCCAAGGGGCTAGTGCCAGCTCCCCCTGAGTGCCGGGGTCAGGGTCCTCTCCCCTCCCCTGCTGGGTACTCACTGGGGGGTGCCCCTCAGAGCCAGAGACACCCCCCCTCATTGCCAGGGGCCTGTGCACTATGGGGCTGGAGTGGGGCCCTGCCCTGCCTCCTGGAACCCATGAGCCTGGAGGTGGGGGCCTGGCCAGAGCTGAGCCCTGGGGCATCAGTGGGCTTCTCCTAGTTCCCAGAGGGACCCCACAGCTGGCACTGATGCTCCCTGCAGCTGCCCCCATGAGAATGTGGGGGGCCCTGTCTGCTCCTGCATCACGCTGGGCACCAGCCCTGCCCAGGGGCTCCCGCCCCCACCCCCACGGAGCAGAGCGCAGCCTCTGCACAGAGACCCCAGCCCGGCCTGGAAGACTCCCAGTGACAGAGCATCTGCCCCGCCCGGGTAAGGTGGCCCCAGGGAAAATCCCTTTCACAGCGCCAGCCTGCCCCGAATCTCCCCAGCCTCCTCTCCAGCCATCTGGGCCGGGCTGTGGCTGAGAGCCCGGAGCCCTCGCGTCTCGCAGGCCCGCTCCCAAGGAATGGGGTTGGCTCCCTGCCCCCGGGGAGAGGGGTTGCGCCATTGGGAGACACACGGGGCAGGGGGACTGGGGCAGCTGAGAGGCCTCCCCCTGTGGCTGGGCAGTGCCAGGCTCAGTGTAAACGAACTGTTAGCCCCTTTCTAAAACTCATGGAAGTTTTTGGGTGGCCAGTTCCAGTACCAAAGGGGAAGGGTCCATGAGAAATCAGGGCCCTGAGACTGACAGACCCCAGGGGCAATGGGAAAAGGCCAACACTCCAGCTCGGCCTGATTGACAGGTTGGACAGATGGATGAGGGAATTAGGAGGCCAGGTCCGGTCCTCGGTGTGAGCTGGGATGTTCTGGGTCTCTCTGAGAAAAGGAGCGAGAGCTAAGAAGAGCAGCAAGGAGAGCAAGCTGTGCTGAGAGACAGACCTGCAGCGTGAGAGCCAGAGGCCCGCACACCCACGGAGTGCAGACCTTTGCTGAGCAGCAGATCTGCAGTGACCTAAAAGCCAAAAGGGTCAGAGAAGCAACACAAGGAGCTGGAGGCTGGCAAAGCAGCACAGTCTGCAGCTGGGTGTGGTGAACAGCTGGGACCAGCAAAGGGGGGAAAAGAGGCGCTGGGCAGGGAGACACCCCCAGCCAAGAGGCCCTGCAGGCCAGACTGGGAGAGGGATTGTGACTGCAACTGGGAGAGGGGTCCTGCCACCTGAAGTCCTGTGGTCACTGCCAGTGCAAGCATGTCCAACCTGCACCCCCCTGCAGCACAGCCAGGGGCTGAGAGAGAGCCCTGCAGCCTATGAGGAGCAGACTGTGAACTGTCCTTGCACTCTGCAGACGGCTGTTTGTGATGTCCCCGTGCTACAGAGCAGGACTGTGTGTTCTCTTTTAACCTCTCTCATTTTTTCCTTATTCTTTTCTTTTTAATCAGTTGCTGTTTAATACATTGTATTTGCTTTGAACTGTATGTCATGATCAGTGGGTCAAGGAAGCATGCAGTGTGCAGAGAGCACCCCGGAGTGGGGACACCCGAGCCCCTGCCCCAAGTGACTACAAGGTCGGGGATTAAGCCCCAGAAAACCTGGGCCCAGCTGTGTTGGGATTTCGAGGACTCTGCTACTCAGGAGAGTGGAAGGGGAGCCCTCAGGGTCAGGCAGACCTTCAGGTAAAAGAAGTGGGAGCGAGGACTCAGATCCTTTCGCTGGTCCATTTCACCGGGGTAGTATAGAAGCCAGGAAACTTCCCCACAATAGCAGGACCATTCCCCCGCTTACATCAGGGCTGAGGCTGTGGGCAGAGGCCACCAGCCCCAAGAGCCCGGCTCTGTGGGATGTGTCCTGGCTCCCTCTGCCTCAGTGTCGCCATCCCCCGGGCCAAGCTCAGGCCTTGCCCACCCCGGCCTGGGGGCCACTCTGGAGGGATTGGGCAACCTCAGCCCAGCGCAGGCCCAGTTCAGGCAGATCAGGGGCAGGGGCAGATCATCTGTCTCCCATGGAGACGGCTCCTTCTGGGCAGGGCGCAGGCCTCTCCCGGTCCCCCCCGGCTGGCAGGGCCACTCCCCTTCCACTCGACCTCCCCGCAGCCAGCCTAACTGGCCCCCAGTCCTGCATGGGCCTATCCCTCTATCCCCCACCCATAGCCGTGTGGGAGAGAGGGGACCCTGGCTCTGAGGGGCACCCCCCAGGGAGTACCCGGCAGGGGAGGGGAGAAGACCCCGACCCTGGCACTCAGGGGTACCTGACACTAGCCCCCTTCCCTGTGGCCAGGCGCCCGGCCCTGAGGCCTCTGGAGTAACGGCCCCGGGTTATTGGAGGGCCCAAGTGTGGGGTCCCAGCGCGGCCGTTACTGTGTGAAATGCCCCTTGTGAAACCAGCCCGGCGGGGAGATGCTTATCTGCTGGGAGGCCCTGAGCCCGCGGGGCCTGAGGGTGGGGCTGGGAGAGGGCTGCAGGCGGCATCTGACAAGAACGCTCCTCAGTCCCGACCCGCAGCCCCTGCCAGCCTGTCCCTCGGGCGCCCCTCGGTCCCACCCCAACCTGCACCCCAGCCCTGGGCTCCCTGCCCCATACACAGACTCTAGGCTGTGGTCCCTCCCACTTCCTGCCTATCCCCCCCATGGGTCGTGTTCTTCCCCATGGACAGGCCTGCCCAGTGCCTCCCAGGCAACGGCAGGAAAGGCCTCTCGACCAGCCTCCGTCATGTCTGGTGCAGGTCGGGGGGTCTGAGAACCAGTGGGTCCGGGGACTTTGTTCCAGTAACTCTGGTTCCTGACCCCTCTACTGCCCCCCCCCCAGCTCACCCACATTTAGATCCACTCTGGGGGTCGAGAATGCACCCCCCGCCCGCGAGCGGCACAGCTGGGCTGACCCATGTGGACGTGGCGAGGGGTCAGCCCACCTGTGCCACTCGGGGGGCTAGGCATTCTCTTAAAAGCCATCAGCTTTTAGGGGACCCTGCTGCCTCAGGCCCCTCCCCGATGGCCTGGGTCGTCGATGCCCATGGCTGCCCCGGCAGGGAAAAAGTGTGGGGGTTTTACACCCGTTCTGCCTGTCGGGGCCGGTGGGTACAGTCCGTCACTGGGGTGCTTGTTGTCCCTTCCGGCACGGTTGCAGCCCGCTGGTCACGGTGTATTCTTAGCACCCCCGCCAGCTGCCGGCCCAAAGGTCTCGTGCCTCTGGCTCTGTGCCAGAAGGATGTGAGCCCCTCAGCCCGCCAAGTCCAATGGGGGAAACAGAGATGCCTGCTGCTCTGAAACGTGTTATCCACGGTCACCGAGGGGTGGGGAGCCACCGGATCCTCCACCCCCATCCGCAGCCAGAGGGTGCAACAGAAGGTTTATTGGTTCAGGGACACCGCGTAGCACAGACTTGTCAGCACAGGGACCAGGAGCAGCCAGCACCATCCAACTCGGGGAGAGGGGGGCCCAGCGCTAGGGTCCTGCCCCCCCATCTCTGCACCCCAAGCCAGCCAGACTCACTCACACACCCCAGCAACCCAGCTCTGTCTGCAGCCAGCCCCGCCTCCAGCCTTTGTTCTGCTTCTGGGCAAAAGGTGTCACCAGGTCACACCCCCCTCCCAGGCTCAGGTTACCTTGAGACAGGACCATTGTGACCCTGCTGGCTTGGGCAGCCTCCCTCAGTGAGTCACACCCGGAATTCCCATCCCCTCCTAGATAGTGGTGCAGTGCCCAGGGAAACTGAGGCACACACACAAGGTACCCCAGGACAGTAAAAATCACATGCAACGTAACAAAGCGAATAGAGTGAGCAGCATCCTCACTTTGTCACATCCACACTTCTGCCTTTCGCCACTTTCTCCCCACACACAGCCCCACTGATGTCCCTACGCCTCTCCCAACAGCCTCGGCTAGTCCTGAGCTCCCCTCAAACCCACCCTTCACACCCTCCAGTTCCCCCGAATCCCCACCAGTAGCCCTGTTTGTACAGCCCCATGCCAGGTCGGTTCACCACTTACATCTTAGCAGAAGGCAGGCGGTTGCCAGTCTTTGAGAATCTAAACTCTAAAGCTTTGGTCACAGGAAGAAAGGGTGAGAGTGACAGTCATTAATGGAATCAAATTCCCCCAACAATTGCACCGTTCTTGGATCTGGCTTGCAGCAGGGATGGGACAAACCACTTCCATCAAGTCTCTGACGCCCATCCCTAGGTGGGGAGCCCGTACCATGCACCGAGCGTGCCCGGTCTCAGCACTGCGTCCGTGGGCGCGCTCCAAGTCTGCCTGTTTTCAGCGTTGCACCAAAGAGGCAGCACTTAGCTATGGCCCATTGATACCTGCTGGGATCTGGCCCATTGACTGGAGGATGCTTGGTCCTGCCAGGAGGGCAGAGGATGGGACCTGATGAGCCCTCGAGGTCCCTTCCAGCTCTAGGAGTCCAGGATTCTGTGATTCCAGTGGAGTTCGGACTGGTTGTCCCCGGCTGGGATCAGGCCCATTGGCTCCCCCTGAGAACGATGCCTCCATTCCACCACAGCATTTGTGTGAGAGGCCTTGTGTGACGGACCGGACCGGGTCTGGGCACAGCTGAGGGCATCCACTAATGGCAAATTGCTCAAACTCGGGGCTCCTTACAGCCCCAGATTGGAGACCTTCCCAGAAAGGCCACACACCAGTCACACAGAGAGCTCCAGCTACCTATCTGGCCAGGCTGAAGCCTCATGAGCAAAACCCCTCTGACCCCACAGCTCTCCCTGTGCCCCAATCTCACCTACCCCGAACGGGTTCTTCCGGTCCCAAGAAACCAGCCACACATCCCAGGTCAATTTACACTCTGGATCTTACCCACAAGACCACGCTGAGCCAATCCTTTAGAATCTAAAATCTAAAAATTTATTGCTAAAAGAAAGAAAAGCCTGAGAGTAAGGTTGTTAAGGAGAATACATTACATGCACCGAATCTCCCAGTTCTCAATACAGGCTCGCACCAGAGATGTTACAACTGCTGGCTTAAAAGTCTCTGGTGTACGTCCTAGGTCAGGATGGGTCCACAGTTCTTCCCGGCTTATGGTTCCCTGCAAGGCTGCATCTGGGATCAAGAGCTGAGCTGAAGACCAAAATGGGGTCTGCCGCATGGCATTTTATATCCACCCCTGGTCTCTTCCAAGCTGGAGTGGGTCACACGGCCCAGGGACCTATCCTTGTGTCCCAAGCCAGCAGTCATTATTCTGGCTGGTCTGCAGGCATCCAGATTCATTCCCCAGGTGTGTCTTTGGCACCTAGAGATCCATTGTCCCTGGAGCCTCGCTCTTCAGCATAGACACTGAACAAACATTCCTGGCCCATTGCTCTGCCTCAGATAGAGAATTTTCCCGCATCAACACAGCGTGCACACTCATAACGCCACACACAGACATTATACAAGTACATGAATAGCATCTACAGAATCAGTAGAACAGAAGCTTTCATGTGACACCTCACATGACCCCCTTTGTACAGACTTTTGGGGGACATACCCCCTCATGGGTGCTGCTCCCCTTAAAATCAAGTAACATGACACCCTGCTCCCTCTGCAACTCCCCCCCCCCCCCCAACACCGTGCAGTGAGCAGCTGCCTGTGACAGGTGTCCACAGCAGCCTAGGACTGCAGACAGCAGGAGCTTCCTGGCTTGGCGAGGGAAGGGAAGGGTTGAGGGGCTCTGTGTGGAGGGTGGAGAAGGAGAGAGACCCCCCTACCCCGAGTCATCAAACTGCCAGAGCCCACCCGGGTGGGGGATGGGCACTGAGGGGGGGTCCCACAGAGGTCGGGTTGGCAGCCACGTGATGCAGACACACCACGTGCATGGCACCCAAGTGCCCAGCAGGGGGCAGGCGGACTCGCAGGGTGGCCGTGGGGCCTAGTGGAGGGCGCATTGATCCGGGGCAGGGACAGGCTGTCCCACGGCCCTGCTTGGTGACTTTGGCCATGTCCCATCATGCTCTGGGCCTGAGTTTGCCATGGGTACAGGAGGGGTAATGGTGTAAAGTACTTTGCCCTGCACTGGGGGGAATTTCTGCCATGCCCTGGCCAGAGCAGGGGGGGTCTGTCGCCATCCCGCCATCGCTCCGGTTCGCCAGAGACCTGAGGCTGATTGAACGTGCTGCGCTGGATGGTCCCAGCCCCGCACCAGATGACTGGCGCTCGGCTCTGACTGCCAGGGAATCCCCCCTGCGTTCAGCCTGGCTTTGCCCATCGAGATCAGAGCCCCCGCTGCGCCGGGTGCTGCACAGAGCAAACAAGAGGCAGCCTGTGATGGACTGGGCCGGGTCTGGGCACAGCTGAGTGTGTCCGCACAGGGCAAATTGCTCAAACTTGGGCCTCCGCACAGCCCCAGACTGGAGGCCCTTCCCAAATAGTCCACAAACCTTCAGAGCACTTCAGCTGCCGGTCTGGCGAGCCAGAAGCCTCACGAGCAAAACCCCTCGGACACCCCAGTTTTATCCGTGCCCCAAGCAGCCCCGGGCCTAACACACAGGTGGGGGGTTATAGGACCCACTCTCACCTACCCCGAATGGGTTCTCCGGTCCCAAGAAACCAGCCACACATCCCAGGTCAATTTACACGCTGGATCTTACCCACAAATCACGCTGAGCCAATCCTTTAGCATCTAACATCTAAAGGTTTATTACTAGGAGAAAGAAAAGCCTGAGAGTAAGGTTGTTAAGGAGAATACATTACATGCATCGAATCATCCAGTTCTCAATGCAGGCTGTTAGCAGAGATGTTACAAACTGCTATCTTAAAAGACTCTGGTTACATCCTATGTCAGGACGGGTCCACGGTTCTTTCCAGCTTGTAGTTCCCTGCGAGGCTGCATCTGGAATTAGGAGCAAATCTGAAGACCAAAATAGAGGATGCCACATGGCACTTATATACCTCCTTGATCTCTCCCAAGATGGAGAGTCACACGGCCAGTGGCCAGGTGTGTCTTTGGCCTTTAGAGATTCATTGTTTCTGGAGCCTTGCTCATTAGCATGTCCATTGGCTGAACATTCCTCTCCCATTGCTCATCCACAGACAGAGAAGTTTCCAGTATTAACACAGAGTATATATTCATAACCTCACACTCAGACATTATACAAGTGTATGAATAGCATAGACAGAATCAATAGAAGGTAAGCTTTCATTTGACACCTCACATGGCCCCCTTTGAACTAATGTTTGGGGCAAACACCCCCCCATGGGTGCAGCAGTGATCTGGCTGCTCCACTTAAAACCTAGTAACGTGACACAGTCCCTGCCCAAGGAGTTCACAGGCTGAACAGAAAAAAGTGGGCAGGGGAAACTGAGGCACGGAACTGTCCCATGCTCCCACTGCTGCCAGGCGGAGAACCCAGGTGTCCCGACAACCACCTGCTGTCCTGCCCACTGGGCCAGCTAAATCCATCGTAACCAACACACTAAACGATTCTCCCAGGATGCTCCAGGCCAGGTGTTGGGAGGCCCGGGGGTAACCCCAGCGCTCACAGCCCTGAATGCCATTAGCTTGGGCGGAGCAGATGCTTGTCACTCTGAGTCTTCCAGGCCGGGTTGGGGTCTCTGGGGTTGGGAGGCAGGTGCCCCGGGCAGGGCCGGGCCCGGCGTGATGCAGGAGCAGACAGGGCCCCTCCTCTCGGGAGCAGAGGGCAGCTGCAGGGTGCATCAGAGGCAGCTGTGGGGGGCACTATGGAGAGTAGAGGGAGCCTATTGTTGTCCCAGAGCTCAGCACTGGCCAGATCCTGCCCCCAGGCTGGGGGTCCCAGTGCCCCTGCTCACCGCAGGCAGGGTAGGGCTACGTGACAGGGTGTGATGGACCGGGCCGGGTCTGGGCATAGCTGAGGGCATCCGCTCAGGGTGAATTGCTCAAATTCAGGGCTCTCTATAGCCCCCAGACTGGAGACCTTCCCAAACAGGCCACAAACCAGTCCCACAGAGCGCTTCAGCTGCCTGCCTGAAGCCTCCCGAGCAAAACCCCTCCAACACCCCAGCAATATCCGTGCCCCGGATGGCCCCGGGACTCATACACAGGGGAGGGGTCTTAGCATCCAATCCCACCTACCCCGTATAAGTTCTGTCCGGTTCCAAGAAACCAGCCACAGATCCCTGGTCAATTTACCCTCTGGATCTTACCCACAAATCACGCTGAGCCAATCCTTTAGCATCTAACATCTAAAGGTCTATTACTAAGAGAAAGAGAAGCCTGAGAGTAAGGTTGTTAACGTATCATACATTACATGCATCGAATCTCCCAGTTCTCCATGCAGGCTCTAGCAGAGATGTTATAGCGGCTGGCTTAAAAGGCTTAAAAGTCCTTGGTGCACATCCTATGCCAGGATGGGTCCACAAATCTTCCCGGCTCGTGATTCCCTGCGAGGCCACATCTGGGGTCAGGAGCAGATCTGGAAACCAAGATGGAGTTGGCCACATGGCCTATTTATCTCCCCTCCTGGCTTCTTCCAAGCTGGAGAGAGTCACACGGCCAGTGGCCAGGTGTGTCTTTGGCCTCCAGAGATTCATTGTTCCCTGGAGACTTGCTCATTAGCATGTCCATAGGCAAACATTCCTGGCCCATTACTCAACCACATATAGAGAAATATTCAGTACTCATACAAAGTACATGCTTATAACTTCACACACAGACATTATACAATCACATGAATAGCATATAGAGAATCAGAAGAAAGGAGGCTTCTACTTGACACCTCACATGGCCCCCTTTGTGCCACTTTTGGGGCCAACACCCCCCCTCCCATGGGTGCAGCGGTGATCTGGCAGCTTCCCTAAAATTCAGTAACATGATACAGGGTCTGCCTGGTCACCCCCCACCAGCCTTAGGCCCATAGTTCACAGGTCCATGGCAGTAAGTGTGTGTGTGTGCAGGGAAGGGCAGGTCCCGGGCTCTGAAAGGCACCCCCCAGAGAGTCCCTGTCAGGGGAGGGGAGAGGACCCTGACCCCGGCACTCAGGGAGAGCTGGCACTAGCCCCGCTGGGGGCTGCCCCATTCCCTGTGGCCAGGCCCTGCGGTGTAACGGCCCCGGGCTATCGGGGTCCCAGCGCGGCTGTTACTGTGTCAATCCCCTTGTGAAAGGGAGATGCTTATCTGCAGGGAACCTGGGCTGGGATGGGCAGGGGGCGGGGGAAACAGCTCATTTGTGAGCTCCCCTGATGGCCGCAAAGGGGCGACATGAGGCAGCTGGGGGGGCACAGCCCAGGGTGGGCGTCACAAGCTGTGGGGGGCAGGGAAGGGGGAACACAAGGGGCTGGGAGCTGGGCTCTTCCCCCATCCCCAGCTTCCTGCTCCAGCCCAGTATAAGGGGCTGGCACGGCTGGACCAGGCAGAGCTCCCCAGACTGGTGGCTGTCACAGAGGTGAGCGGGGTCTCTGGGTGGCCCAAGGGGCTGTGGGGGGAGGTCAGCGGTGGATTTAGGGCAGGGCGAGCGAGGCGGCTGCACCGGGCCCTGCGCTTCCCGAGGCCCTGCGCATGTGCCGTGTCAAAGGAGGGGCCCCGCAAAATTTCGCTGCCCAGGGCCCCGCGGCACTCTCATTCGCCCCTGGGGGAGGTGACGGGGATCTGTGCCGGGGGGAGGGCATCACTCCTGGCTCTCAGCAGCCAGCACTAGATGCCCTGAGGAGGTGACTCCCATAATTCATCTCTCTGTGGCTGAGCAAATCGCAGCCTGACCCCAGGTCTGCTCAGCTCCTGCCCTTCAGCCTGAGCTCATGAGGCCTCATTCTTGGCTCCTGAGGCTGCCCTGCTGCCCAGAGAGGCCTGGTATTGCTCAGTGCACTCGGTTCTTATATCCTGTGGTGGGGAGTTCCACAGGCTAACGCCCCATGCTGTTCTCCCTGACAGTCTCTCTCCATAGCCAGTGGGTGCCCATACTGAGGTACAAGGCAGGTGCAATGGTGGGGGCAGGGGTTCTAAGCAGAGCGGTCAGTCTGGGCTCGGTGGGGGTGGGAGGAATTTGGGGGGGTCAATCTGAGTCTCACAGCAGTTCACCCCCCAGCTCCACCCAAGATGAAGCTGTCCCTGGTCCTGTCACTTGCCCTGCTAGGGGCCGTCTCTGCTCACCAGCTCGGTAAGTTCTGGGGCCCAAGTCCCTGTGGCAATAGCACTTCTCCCACCCCAAGGGGGTGTCTGACCTATAGGCCAAATCCCCAATGGGAACCTCCCCTCTCGCACACCCTGCTTGGGTTGGGTCAGACCCCAGCAAGGACAGGACAGGGCTCCAGTACCCCCCGATCTGTGCTCTCACCGACCCACAGCCCCACTCTGGGCTGGCCACCTGGGTTCCCTGACCCCACAATCTCCCCCGACCCTCTTCATCCCAGACCCCAGCATTCCCTAAACTCCCAATGACTCCCCAACCCTCAGCAGCCCGGACACCAGGGTCCCCTGGCCCCTCCCAACCCCCTGTATCCATGGATTGTTCCAGGGCTGAGATCTGTCTTGGGGCTGGAAGGGTCCACTGGTGTGTGCACCCACCCAGATGCGGGTGCCCTGGAGCAGGAGATACGAAATGAACAGGGCAAGGTGGAGTCTGGGGAGCCAGAGCCACCCTGCCCCATGGAGAGCGAGACCTTCCGGATGGTCGTGCCAGGCACTGGGGGCCACACCTGCCGTTATGTGCTTGTGAACAGTTGCCAGACCTTTTGGAATGCCCAGGTGAGTGGGCAGGGGGCAGGTGGTGGGGGACTCACAGATGGGTCAGGAGGTGGGGTGGGAGGCCCAGAGAGGCAGGGGAGGGCAGGGAAGGGCAGGGAAGGCATCAGAGGGGGTGCAGGGATGTCATGGGAAGGGTTGATGGCAGGGGGGTGGCGGGCATGGAGGCAGAGGAGGGGCAGTGGGTGGTACCTGGGGCAGTGGAGGGGGCATAGGTGCAGGAGGTGGCAGGTGGGGCCCAGGCTGGTGGATGTGACGGTGTACCCGGGGCCGTGGCTGCCCTCTCTCCCTCTCCACACAGAATGTGTGTGCCCGCTGCTACCGTGGCCGCCTGGCCTCCATCCACAGCCATTCAATCAACGAGCACCTGCGCTGTATGGCTCGCGCCCGCACCACACAAGGCCAGGTGTGGATCGGCGGGTTCACCTACCGCAGGGTAAGGAGAGCTCTAGCCCCGCTGCCCCCCCCCCCCCTCACTGGGCAGAGCCCATGTGGGCTAGGGCACTCTGGCCCCTGCCCCATCTTCCTCGCCCTGTCCCTGCCCTGCCCCCGTCCCCTCCATCTCCCCTCTCTCAGTCCCTCCCACCCTCGCTTACTTTCCCCTGGCTGGGGGATGCAGGCTCTGGGAAGGGCCTGGGGGGTGCAGGGTCCAGCCTGGTGGTGCTTACCTTGGGCAGCTCAGGCAGGCACCCTGCATAGCCTGGCTCCATGCCATGCCGGAAGCGGCCAGCACATCCCAGCGACCTCTGGCGGGACTGGGGGCTCCATGCACTGGCCCTGCCTTCAGGTGCCATCCCCTGCAGCTCCTATTGCCCCGTTTCCAGCCAATGGGATCTGTAGAGCTGGCACTCAGAGCAGGGGCCGCATGTGAAGACACTCTACCCCCCAGGGTCAGCAGAGACATGCCAGCTGCTTCTGGGAGCGGTGCAGAGCCAGGGCCTGCCTGAGCCCTGCTGAGCCACTGGACTTTTAGCAGCCTCAAATCTCCTGGTTGAGTTCAGTAGCCCCTGGGATATGGAGCCTGATTCCAGGAGACTCCTGGGGGAACCAGGAGGGTTGATAACCCCCATGTGGGCCCTGGGGCCCATCCCCTGCAGTGCAGAGTGGGGACGGGGATCCAACCCCGACTGCTGTTCAGTGTGTCCCCAGCCAGGGCCTAGCTCCAAGCCAAGCCCCCCGTGCCTGCTTGCTCCCTGAGAGGCAGCCCTGGATGGCTCAGCAGGCTCAGGCGTGGGTCCCAGCTGCCCGCATGGCTGGTCATTTCCTTGGGGTCCATTCACCTTCAGATTTCTAGGATGGGAACCGAGGCAAAGGCTGGGGCCAGCACATGCCAGGGGAATCCAGCCCTGGGGTCTGTCCCCCATCCCACCAAACCCAGAGCCCCTCGCTGGGACCCCCACCCCCACGTGACTCCAGGGCAGCAGCGGCTCCTGGGAGCGATGGCCCCAGCCCTCAAGGGAGGGGGGTTTCCCCGGGGCGCCCTGAAGATGGGACAGCATTGAGCCTACCCCAGTGCCTCTCCTCCCCTCCAGCACAACTGTGTGAACGCCTATTGGTTGGACCGCAGCGCGTGGAACTACGCCTACTGGGCCGCAGGGAACAACTATGGCTGTGGGATCAATGGTGTGGCCCTGTGCACCGTAGGTGAGTCGCCCTGGGGGCGGGGGTGCAGGGTGGAGATGGGGATCTCCGCACTGCTTGTGGGCCCTGGGGCAGGGGAACCGGGCATCTCTGGGACAAGGCATCTGGGGCTAGGACGGGGGGAGAGGGTCACAGGGGTCCGGGATTTGCTGGAGGCTGGGCGCCAGGTGCAGGCCTGGAGGGCATTGACCCCCTCCCCTCTTTTCCAGGTGGTCACTGGAGAAGCGTCAATTGCGCAGCTCGCCTGCCCTTTATCTGCGAATACTGAGAGAGATGCTCCCCTCATGGGGTCGCCCTGCCCCCATCGCTCTGCTGGCCTGGGCCTCCCTGCTCCACCCCTGCTCCCTGGAGTCGGCTCCCCTCCCAGCCCCCCCACAGCTCCCCAGGGGGGCACAGCCCCAGGCCCCCCACTCTTGGTTGTGGCCTGTGACTCCCTGCAATAAAACAGCTTTTCATTCAGCACCCCTGGCCTCGCTCCTTCTTGCTGGGGCTGGGCTGGGAGGGGAGAGCGAGAGAGGCTGGGGGTTACCCCACCTGGGGCAGCAGGGGGAGTTACTGCTGCTCGGGGACCGTGTCCAGTTCTGGGGTCCCCCTGGGACGTGCCCAGCAAGCAAAAGGCGCAGAGATGCCTGGCCCAGAAGGGAGCAGAGCCACTGTCAGACAGCACCAGTCCTTTCTATGGTTACCAGATGATATCAGAAAAATACTGGGTCCACTTGATCTCAGATGTGGGGGGGGGGGGTCCAGCTGGGAGGGGAGTGGGGCTGGCCAGGAGGAGGCCGGGGGGAGTGGGGATGGTCAGGGGAGATTGGGGCGGGGGAGAATAGCTGGGGGGAAGCAGGGTTGGCCGGGAGCGGATTGGGGGGGAGTGGGGCTGGTTGGGGGGGGAACTGGGTGGCGGGGTGCGGGGCTGTCCAGGAGGCAGTTTGGGGGAGCAGGGCTGGCCAGGGGAGACTGGGGTGGGGGAACCGGCCAGCAGGGAGTGGGGCAATCTGGGAGAGGATGTTGGGGGAGTGGGGCTGGACAGGGGAGATTGGGGGGGGGGTGGCTGGTCGGGATGGGGTTGGAGGGAGTGGGACTGGCCCGAGGATATTGGGGGGGAACTGGCTGGCGGGGATTGGGGCTGTCTTGGATGCATGCAGATCCTGGGGTGCTGCCCGTCCCATACACAGTCCTGGCAGGGCACACAGGCAGCCCCGGCCCCGGGGATTCCATTCTGCCTTCCCCCGCCTCTCTACTGTGTAGCTACGTACTGATACTCATAATAATAAAACTTACTTCATTAGAAAATACCAGACATTTATATGCCCGGTATTTCCTCAATTTGTTTCCCAGGCAGAAAGCTGAAATAACGGACTGTCCAGTTCAAAACCGGACACCTGACCACCATGGACAGGAGCAGCCAGGAGCTGGGAGGCCGGAACGCCGAGAAACAAAGCCTCCCTGTCTTCTCCCAGCCACACCCCATCCCCTGGGCTGACTGACATTCTGCGCCAGGCAGCCCCGGTGCCAGAACCAGAGGGAGGCCGCGCAGAGACCGGGGAGGGGGGAGCCAGGCCGCTGGCTGGGTAGAGGCTCAGCCCTGGCCTTGGAAGGAGCCACACGGGGCCGGGGTGAGGGAAGCGGTTTTATTGTGGGGAGTCCCAGGCCAGGCCTGAGCGCAGGGGGTGGGGCTGCCCCCAGGGAGCTGGGGCAGGGCTGGGACCTGCGGCACAGGGCGAGCCGGGTGCAGGGAGCAGGGGCACCCCCAGCAGGACGGAGCAGGGGGCCCAGGCCGGCACAGCAGGGAGGGCAGCAGGACCCCGGGGGGGAAGAAACCCCTCAGGGAAAGCGTGAAGGGATCTCGCAGATAAAGGGCAGACGAGTCTCGCAGCTGATGCTTCTCCAGTGACCCCCTGGCAGAGAGAGCAGGTTAGTGCCCGCCGGCCGGCACCTGGCACCCCCCAGCCCAGTTCCTCCTCCAGGGCCCCCCCAGCCCAGTTCCTCCTCCAGGGCCCCCCCAGCCCCAGTTTCTTCCCCCAACCCCCAAACCCCCCTAGTCCCAGTTCCTCCCATGGGCCTCCACCCAGCCGCAGTTCCTACCCCCCTAGCCCCAATTCCTCCCCCTGACCCCACCCCCCGAGCCCTAGTTCCTTCCCCCAGGGCTCCACCCAGCGGAGTTCCTCCCCACACAACCACCCCTCTCCCTAGTGGCCCCTCACCTGCAGTGCACAGGGCGACACGTTTTTCTGTTGCGTCTCGAGGTCTTGCCGGCCCAGTTGTTGCAGTTCCGGGGCTGCCGTCCACCCCGTCTTTACCGGGATGTCGGCTCTGCAGGGGGAGGGGCTGGCGTAGGATCCCTAGGGAACCCCAGGCCCTTTCCCAAGCAGCCCAGGCTACTGCAGAGCCAGTGGGTCCCAGGGCTAGAGCCAGGGGCTGTGGCTCAAGGGGGGGGGGCAGGACCCACCAGCCCCAGGCACCTTGTGAACAGCCAAGCTCATTGGGCCCCCGAGCATGGGGGGGGCTGGGACCAAACCCTGAACTGCCAGAGCCCCCAGCGCTGCCTCCCAGGGGCAGCCCGGAGCAGGGACCCGGCTGTGGGCCCGGAGCCGCTGTGGGGGATGGGTCATTTCCCACCACCAGGGTGAGCGGGCGTCTCTGGGGCAGGCCCAGGTGGGCAGCAGGGCCTTACCGATAGGGTTGCCAGGTGCCCAGTATTTTCGTCTTCTGTCTGGTAAAAAAAGTTCAGAAAATACCAGACACTTAAGATATCGGGTATTTTCTGATTTTTCTCCCTGCCAGGAGGTGAAAAGACCGGGCACGTGACAACCCTGCGACACACTCAGCACCCAGCCTCCGTCCCCAGCACCCCGCCCCCATGCTTACCTGGTTCCACAAGGCTACCCGCAAAAAGACCAAGGGGAAGCGATGCCTCCCCTTGGTCTTAGTGCTCAACTGCTCCCCTGTCATAAGAACAGAAGAACGGCCATACTGGGTCAGACCAAAGGTCCATCTAGCCCAGCATCCCGTCTGTCTGTCCCTATTCCTATTCTGACTGTACTCACTCTGAAAGGGGACATGCTGTTTTAATGCTGTTTTATTTATTTATTTTGCTCAGCAACTTTGGTCTCCCCACCCCCTTTTTTTTTCTTCAACAGAATTTTTTCCCTGGTGTTTTTTTTGAGGGGGTGGGAGGTGGGGAGGAGTGTCCGGTATTTTTGGTTCAACCATCTGGCAACCCTACTTACCAAGGAGGAGATGAGTCCCCCGACCCACACCTGGCCCCACTAGGATATTTGGCACAGCTGCCTGTTGATCTGGTTGCTATGGATGGAGGCCAGGCAGCCACGGTACCTCTGTGTGCACGTGTTCTGTGGGGAGAGGGAGTGTGGGGAGCACCCATTGAATGGGCCTCAGCCGCTGTCCCATGTGCCAGTTCCCATCCCCATCCCCAGCCCCACATGCCAGCCCCTGTACCCCATTCTCCAGCCCCACATGTCAGCCCTCCAGCCCCAGCCCCCAGCCCCTGTCCCCCATTCTGCAGCCCCACATTTCAGCCCTCCATCCCCAGCCTCTAGCCCCATGAGCCAGCCCCTGATTCCGGTTCTGCAGTTCCACTCTCCAGCCCCACACATAGGGTTGCCAGATGGTTTCAACAAAAATACTGGACACACTTGACATGACATGACAATCGACATGACATCTTAGTTAGAAGATTCTAGACATTTCTATTTTCTCAATTTGTTTCCCGAACAGAAAGCTCAAATACTGGACTGTCCAGTTCAAAACCAAACACCTAGCAACCCTACCCACACGCCTGCGTCCACTCCCAGCCTCCAGCCCCACGTGCCAGCCCCCAACTTTACACACTATAAGCCAGTCCCAGGCACGATCCATCCTCAGCCTTGGCCCCTCTCCATCCCCCGTGGAGCCCACACTGACCCCCAGCCTGGGTCCCCCACCATCTCCCGTGGAGCCCACACTTACCCCCAGCCTTGGCCCCCCGCCATCCTCCATGGAGCCCACGCTGACTCCCACCTTAGGCCCCCCACAGGGGTAGCTCTAGACTACCTGCCAGGAACTGGTGCCCTAGGCCAACCATGCAATCGGCGCCCCCACCTCCAAACCCCTCAAAAACATTGCACCACTTGGCGCCCCATTTAACTTGGCATCCTAGGCGACCGCCTAGTTCACCTATATGGACGGGCCACCCCTGCCCCCCGCCATCCGGCATGGAGCCCACACTGACCCCCACCCTGGGCCCCCCTCCATCTCCCATGGAGCCCACACTGACCCCCAGCCTGGGCCCCCCATCATCCTGCATAGAGCCCACACTGACCCCCAGCCTGGGCCCCCCATCATCCTGCATGGAGCCCACACTGACCCCCAGCCTGGGCCCCCCATCATCCCGCATGAAGCCCACACTGACCCCCACCCTGGGCCCCCCTCCATCTCCTGTGGAGCCCACACTGACCCCCAGCCTGGGCCCCCCATCATCCTGCATGGAGCCCACACTGACCCCCAGCCTGGGCCCCCCATCATCCCGCATGGAGCCCACAATGACCCCCACCCTGGGCCCCCCTCCATCTCCCGTGGAGCCCACACTGACCCCCAGCCTGAGCCCCCCATCATCCTGCATGGAGCCCACACTGACCCCCAGCCTGGGCCCCCCTCCATCCCCCATGGAGCCCACACTGACCCCCAGCCTGGGCCCCCCTCCATCCCCCATGGAGCCCACACTGACCCCCAGCCTGGGCCCCCCTCCATCCCCCATGGAGCCCACACTGACCCCCAGCCTGGGCCCCCCTCCATCCCCCATGGAGCCCACACTGACCCCCAGCCTGGGCCCCCCTCCATCCCCCATGGAGCCCACACTGACCCCCAGCCTGGGCCCCCCTCCATCCCCCATGGAGCCCACACTGACCCCCAGCCTGGGCCCCCCTCCATCCCCCATGGAGCCCACACTGACCCTCAGCCTGGGCCCCCCTGCCATCTCCCAGGGAACCCACACTGAGCCCCAAGCTGGACACCCACCACCCACCTCACCGAGACCAAACTGACAAACTGCCCCTCCCCCCCCAGTTTTCATCTTTGACTTCCCCTCCAGCCCTCCCAGCCCCTTATACCGAGCTGGGGCAGGAAGCTGGGAGGGTGGGGAAAGAGCTGCTATCAGCTCCCAGCTCTTTGTGCCCCCACCCCTGCCCCCCTATGGCTCGCCGGCCCCCATCCCCAACCGGGGCTCTGACCCACTGGCTGCTTCATTTCGCCACCTTAGGGACCATGATGGGGCACACGACTCCTCATAGACCAGGGCTGGGAACCTTTTTGGGGCTCAGGGCCACTGACCCCTCCCCTCACTGATGTGGCCCCCAGCTAAGGAGAAAGACACTCCCCGCGCTCCCCTCCCACACCAGAGCCTAGCAGGGCCCAGCCTGGTACATTCTGTGTCCTCCACCCCTGCGGTGGGGCAGTGGGGGCGGGGGGGGCTGCAGTGCCAGCGCAGGTTCCCCAACGCTGGGGGTGAGCCCTGAGCTTGGGGCCTGATGCAGCAGCCAAGGGCTGCGTCCAGCTCCCAGGCCTGAGGTTCCCCTCCCCTGACCTAAACCACAGGGGATCCGGGGTTCAACTCCCCCTAATCCCTGCAGCAGTTTGAAGGGGTCCCAGACATGAGGGACCTACTTTAGGGAGGCCCAGTGTGTAAGGCAGGGAGAGCTGGGGCTGGGGATTGGGAGAGAGGGGCCCTCCAGAGCTGTGGTCAGGGGAGTTCAGGGCTGGGCTAGGAGGGCTGGGGGTCGAGAGAGAGGATCCCTGGCCCAGCTGGGTGCAGCTCACGGCGGATGGCAGGGGGTGCGTCCCAGCAAGAACAGGTGGGCTGGAGGTGCTGACTGGGCTAGGATGGCCGTGGGGTGGGAAGGATCAAGGGGCATTGTGTGAGCCAGGTGGGACCCTGGGATCTCACTCCTGGGGGATCCAGCACTGGCGGGGAGCAGCAGTGGCCGGGGCCCTTCCCTGGCTAATGATGGGGCCTGGAGAAGCTGCTCCGAATGGGCCCTTCTGGCCTCAGCCCTACAGCCCCCAGACCTGACCTAGAGCTGCTCAGGGACCGGCCCCAGCAGGGCCTCTGCCCCATTGCCGGCTGCCCAGGTCTGGGGGGAGCGTCCCACCCAACACGGCAACACAGCAGGACCCGCCCCACTGGTAACAGCCACCGACGCTTTACACCAGCTGGGGTCTGCCCCATTCCCCCCCCACCTCTCCATCCCGCACGGAGCTACGGCCGATTGACACCAGCTGGGAAACTCCCCACTCGGGGGGCACCTTGGTCAGTGGGGCAGGCCCCTGCCTGGTGCTGGGCAGCAGGACACTGTGAGTCTGGCCTGGGGAGCTGTCAATCACTTGGCCCTGCTCTCCCGTCCCTTCCCTCATCCCAGCCCCGCTCTCAGGTTGCAGGTTCTCTGCAGATAAGCATCTCCCCGCCGGCCGGGCCGGTTTCACAAGGGGATTGACACAGTAACGGCCGCGCTGGGACCCCGATAACCCGGGGCCGTTACACCGCAGGGCTTGGCCGCAGGGAACGGGGCAGCCCCCAGCGGGGCTAGTGCCAGCTCCCCCTGAGTGCCGGGGTCAGGGTCCTCTCCCCTCCCCTGCCAGGTAATCTCTGGGGGGTGCCCCTCAGAGCCAAGGACGCCTCTCATCCACTGCCATGGGCCTGTGCACTGTGGGGCTGGTGGGGGGTGACCAGACAGATCCCGTCACATGGCCCTGTCCTGCCTGCGGTGAGCAGGGGCACTGGGACCCCCAGCCTAGGGGGCAGGATCTGGCCAGTGCTGAGCTCTGGGGTAACAACAGGCTCCCCCCACTCCTCATAGTGCCCCCCACAGCTGTCTCTGATGCCCCCTGCAGCTGCCCTCTGCCCCGAACAGGAGGGGCCCTGTCTGCTCCTGCATCACGCCGGGCCAGGCCATACACAGGGGCACCTGCCTCCCGCCCCCAGAGACCCCAACCCAGCCTGGAAGACTCAGAATGACGAGCATCTGCCCCACCCAAGCTAGCAGCATTCAGGCCTGTGAGCGCTGGGGTTACCCCCGGACCTCCCAACACCTGTCCAGTGAGCAGGTCAGGCCGGGCCTTGGCCAGGTGCATCCTGGGAGAATCGCTCAGAGGGGAGGTGACGATGGGTTTAGCTGCCCAGTTGGCAGGACAGCAGGCGGGAGTCGGGTCACCTGGGTTCTTTGCCTGGCTGCAGTGGGATCATGAGAGAGTCAGGGTATGTCTACACTACCACCCTAGTTCGAACTAGGGTGGTAGTGTAGACATACCCTCATAGCCCAGTTCCATGCTTCAGTTTCCTCTGCCCACCATTCTCTGTTCATCCTGTGAACTCCTTGGGCCGGGCTGTCTCTTGCTTGCTCTCTGCAGCACCCGGCACTGTGGGGGCTCTGGTCTTGGTGGGCAAAGCCAGGCTGTCTAGGTGGGGATGGGAATTCGGGGTGTGACTCGCCGAGGGACCCTGCCCCAGCCAGCAGTGTCACTATGGCCCAGGCTCATGAGCTCGGGAGGTGGCTGTAACCAGCTGACACCTTTTGCCCAGAAGCAGGACTAAGGCTGGAGGCGGGGCTGGCTGCAGACAGCACTGGGCTGCTGGGGCGTGTGAGTGAGTCTGGCTGGTGCAGAGATATGGGGCAGGACTGTGGGTTTTGATCCCCCCCTCTCTCCAAGATGGATGGTGCTGGCTCCTGCTTGGTCCCATGCTGACCAGTCTGTGCTACGCTGTGTCCCTGAACCAATAAACCTTCTGTTGCACCTGTTGGCTGAGAGCCGCCTCTGGCTGCGGATGGGGGTGCAGGGCCCGGTGGCTCCCCACCCCTCGGTGATCGTGGATAACACGTTTCTGAGCAGCGGGCATCTCCGTTCCCCCACTGGACTTGACGCAGCCACTCACTGGGTGATGAGGGGCTCACATCCATGCGGGGCTGGGGGGTGGTGGGGCCAGCAGTGCTGGGGGATGGAGGGACAGTCCCATGCAGGGCTGGGGGGCAGTGGGGCTTCCCATGGAAAGGTCGAGTGGAAGGGGAGCGGCCCTGCCAGCCGGGGAGAACCCAGAGAGGCCTGCGCCCTGCCCAGAAGGAGCCGTCTCCATGGGAGACAGATGATCTGCCCCTGCCCCGGCTCTGCCTGAACTGGGCCTGCGCTGGGCTGAGGCCGCCCAATCCCTCCATAGGGGCCCCAGGCCGGGGGGGGGGCAAGGCCTGAGCTTGGCCGGGGGGGACGGCGACACCGAGGCAGAGGGAGCCGGGACGCATCCTGCAGAGCTGGAGTCTTGGGGCTGGTGGCCTCTGCCCACGGCCTCAGCCCTGAGCCTGGCACTGCCCAGCCAGAGAGGGAGGCCTCTCAGCTGCCCCAGTCCCCCTGCCCCGTGTGTCTCCCAATGGCGCAACCCCTCTCCCCGGGGGCAGGGAGCCGACCCCATTCCCTGGGAGCGGGCCTGCGAGACGCGAGGGCTCCGGGTCTCAGCCACAGCCCGGCCCAGATGGCTGGAGAGGAGGCTGGGGAGATTCGGGGCAGGCTGGCGCAGTGAAAGGGATTTCCCCTGGGGTCACCTCGCCCGGGCGGGGCAGATGCTCCGTCACTGGGGGTATGTCTACACTACAGCGCTAATTCGAACTAACTTAGTTCGAATTAGTTAATTCAAACTAAGCTAATTTGAATTAGCGCATCTAGACTTAAAAACTAGTTCGAATTAGCATATTTAAGGGCAGCTGAAACCAGTTCTGGCAGGGCATCAGGTCAGTAGTTGCTTTGTGTGGCTGCTGTCTGAGGCTATCTGAGGCTCGTGCTTAAAGGGACCCCCCTGGACAGCCGGTTCTCAGCTTTCCCGCTTGCTTGCCAACCTCACCCAGGTGCCGCCGCTGGTAGTCCTCCTGGTTCCTGGTGCACCTGCTGGCCCGGGCGCGGGTGGCTGTTGCAGGCGGGGTGGTGCGCCCTGCAGTCCCCAGATGCTGCAGCTGTGGTGAAACAAGAGCAGTGGTCAGTTCTCCCTGGGGACATGGTGGGTGAAACCCAGCCCCCCTCTGCATGGCCAGGGCCCCTGCATGACACCCAGCTGCTGCTCCATGGTGGGCAAGGCCCAGGCGCACGGTCCCTGGGCTCCGTCTTCCCCCACCCTCCTCCGTACACATAAGGGGAGCATGATGGCACTCACATGCAGAGCCCTCCTCGGCCTCGGACGACACAGTCGATGTGCTCTGTGGGGTGCCTCGGGAGTCCTGGGTCCTAGGCAGGCTCCTGGCTCTCGGCATAATCCTCCTCCTCCTCCGTATCAGGGACAGGGCTCTCTGCCCTGGGGTCGATCACCACCCAGGGGATATGGACGGTGTGAGCCCCCAGGATGCGGTCCAGGGCCTCAAAGTGAGGGCAGGTCTCTGGGTCGGCCCCTCGCTGGCAGGCTCTGGAGTAGGACTGCAGCAGGTCCTTTATTTTGCAGCGGACCTGCTCCCGGGTCCGCATGTGGCCTCTGGCGGCCAGGCTGTCAGCCATGCGGCTGTAGACGGCCGCATTCCTGTGGCTAGTGCAGAGATCGTGAATGTTAGAGGCTTCTCCCCAAACCTTGATGAGGTCCATGATCTCCGCACTGGACCAGGCGGAAGCCTGCCTCTTGCGGCCCTGGGCAGGCTCCTGGGAGCCGCCAGCCTGGTCCCGGGAAGAGGCGGAGGGCTGGGTGGCAGAGGGTGGCTGGCTCCTCCCGTGCCAGGTGCAGGGTTTGCTGGCTGGGTGCTGGCAGGCTTGCACCTGGCACGGGCACCGTAGCCAGCCCGTGCCCCTTTAAGGGCTCCGGGGCCGGGAGGGGGGCAGAAGAGTTTCCCTGGTTGTGCCCAGAGTGGCCACCAGGGCAAGCTGGGGAGGGCTAGCCTCCCACTAGTTCGAATTAAGTGGCTACACAGCCCTTAATCCAAACTGCTTAATTCGAACTAGGCGTTAGTCCTCGTAGAATGAGGTTTACCTAGTTCGAATTAAGTGCTCCGCTAGTTTGAATTAAGTTCAAACTAGCGGTTTGCCTGTGTAGCGCCTATCAAAGTTAATTCAAACTAACGGCTGTTAGTTCGAATTAACTCTGTAGTGTAGACTTACCCTGGGAGTCTTCCATGCTGGGCTGGGGTCTCTGTGCAGAGGCTGCGCTCTGCTCCGCAGGGGTGGGGGGTGGGAACCCCTGGGCAGGGCTGGTGCCCAGCGTGATGCAGGAGCAGACAGGGCCCCCCACATTCTCATGGGGGCAGTTGCAGGGAGCGTCAGTGCCAGTTGTGGGGGCCCTCTGGGAACTTCGAGAGGCCCATTGAAGCCCCAGGGCTCAGCTCTGGCCAGGCCCCCACCTCCAGGCTCCTGGGTCCCAGCAGGCAGGGCAGGGCCCCGCTCCAGCCCCACAGTGCACAGGCCCCTGGCAGTGGGGGGGGGGTGTCTCTGGCTCAGAGGGGCACCCCCCAGGGAGTACCCAGCAGGGGAGGGGAGAGGACCGTGACCCTGGAACTCAGGGGGAGCTGGCACTAGCCCCGCTGGGGGCTGCCCCGTTCCCTGTGGCCAGGCCCTGCGGTGTAACAGCCCCAGGTTATCGGGTCCCAGTGCGGCCGTTACTGTGTCAATCCCCTTGTGAAAGCGGCCCGGCCGGCGGGGAGATGCTTATCTGCAGGGAACCTGCAGCCTGAGAGTGGGGCTGGGATGAGGGAAGAGAGGGGTGAGCAGGGCCAAGTGATTGACAGCTCCCCAGGCCAGACTCACAGTGTCCTGCTGCCCAGCACCAGGCAGGGGCCTGCCCCACTGACCAAGGTGCCCCCCGAGTGGGGAGTTTCCCGGCTGGTGTCAATCGGCCGTAACTTCGGGGGAGAGGGGGGCGATGGGCCCCGCTAGGCTCTGGTGTGGGAGGGGAGCGCGGGGAGTGTCTTTCTCCTTAGCTGGGGGCCACATCAGTGAGGGGAGGGGTCAGCGGCCCCCAGCCCCTAAAAGGTTCCCAGCCCTGGTCTATGGGGAGTCAGGTGCCCCTTTATGGCCACTAGGGGGCAACATGAAGCAGCCAATGGGTCAGAGCCCAGGCTGAGGGTGGGGGTGCTGTGAGCCATAGGGGGTGGGGTCTGGGAGCTGATAGCAGCTCTTTCCCCACCCTCCCAGCTTCCTGCCCCAGCTCGGTTTAAGGGTTTGGGACGGCTGGAGGGGAAGTCAAAGCTGAGAGGTGCGGAGGGTGGGGTGGGGGGTTTTCCCGTTTGGTCTCGGTGAGGTGGGTGGTGGGGGCACAGACTAGGGGTCAGTGTGGGCTCCATGGGTGATGGAGGGGGGCCCAGGCTGGGGGTCAGTGTGGGCTCCATGGGGGATGAAGGGTGGCCCAGGCTGGGGGTCAGTGTGGGCTCTGTGGGAGATGATGGGGGGCCCAGGCTGGGGGTCAGTGTGGGCTCTGTGGGAGATGATGGGAGACCCAGGCTGGGGGTCAGTGTGGGTTCCATAGGGGCTGGATGGGGGCTCAGGCTGGGGGGGTCAGTGTGGGCTCCATGGGAGATGGACGGGGGCCCAGGCTGGGGGTCAGTGTGCACTCCATGGGGCCGGCACTGGGCAGTGAGGGGCTGTCCGTGGGGAGCTGTCGAGTTGTCTGTCTCATGGTGTCTCCCCCCAGGTCTGCCCGAGATGAGGCTGTTTCTGGTGCTCGTCCTGCTGGGAGCCGTGGCCGGGAGCCCTCTCTGTAAGTGGAGCCCCTCCCCCGGCCCTTGGGGGGAGCCTGACCCATAGGCCACTGTCCCCAGTGGGGACCCCCTGGAGGAGGCTACTGCATGGGCCCCATGGACCGAGCATGGGCCGTACATCCCCAGACGTCTCCCTGAGCCCTGCTGGTCCCTGGGGCCCCCTGACCTCAAACCTGGCTCTGTCCTGGCACCTGGGTCCCCATCCCCCACTGGCCCCAGCCAAGTCTGTCTCAGCCCCAGCGCACGCGGCCCAGCACCTGATGTTTTACCCGCTGGTCCCCGCAGCCACTAGGGGGCCGTTGGGCATGTGGGGTGCCCCATGGGGCTGGAAGGGCCCATTGGCCTCTCTCTGCCCCCAGCCCAGAGGGCCCTGGAGCTGGAGAGATCGGACGAGCAGGGCAGCTCCGTTCTGGAGGAGGAGCCCGTGGGGTCGATGCCGTGCCAGGGGGAAGAACGGGGCTTCGAGGTGAGAGGCGCAAAGCCCCCCCGTTACGAGCTGGAGAACAAGCCCCAGACGTTTGAAGAGGCCAAGGTGAGCAGAGGGCAGAGGATGGAAAAGGGGGTTGGGGACAGTGGCTGGCCCAGGGCACATGGCTGCAGTGCTGTGTGCAGGGGGTGTGGATAGTGCCAGGGGCTGGCTCACGGTGTGTATGGGCGGGGGCTGGCATGTGGGGCTGGAGGCTGTGGGTGGGAGCTGGTGCATGGGGCAGGAGAAGCGGGGGACAGGGGCTGGCGCGTGGGGCTGGAGGCCGGGGGGTGGGAGGTCGTGCTTGGGGCTGGAGAATGGGAGAAAGGGGCTGGCACGTGGGGCTGGATGCTGTGGGTGGGAGCTGATGTGTGGCGCAGGAGAATGGGGGACAGTGGCTGGCGTGTGGTGCTGGAGGCTAAGGGTGGGAGCTGCTGCATGGGACAGCGGCTGAGGGCCAGTCACTGGGTACCCCCCACACTCTCTCCCCACAGAAAACGTGCACAAAGCGCGGTGGCTGCCTGGCCTCCATCCACACCGAAGAGATCAACAGGAAGCTGTTCCAAATGTCCAAGCGGGGCCAGGTGTGGGTCGGGGGTATCAGCTCCTCCTCGGTAAGGCCCTGCTGCCCACCTGGGTCTGCCCCAGAGGCCCCCAAATGCCCTGGGGATAGGAAATGACCCATCCCCCACAGCTCCTCCGAGCCCACAGCCGGGTCCCTGCTCCGGGCAGCCCCTGGGGGGCAGCGCTGGGGGCTCTGGCAGTTCAGGGTTTGGTCCCTGACCTCCCCCCCATGCTCAGGGGCCCAATGAGCTTGGCTGTCCACGAGGTGCCTGGGGCTGGTCGGTCCTGCCCCCCCCCCCCCTTGAGCCACAGCCCCTGGCTCTAGCCCTGGCTCCGCAGTGTCCTGGGCTGCTTGGGAAAGGGCCTGGGGTGCCCTGTGGATCCTACGCCAGCCCCTCCCCGTGCAGGGCGGACGCCCCAGTAGAAGGTGGGTGGACGGAAGCTCCTGGAACTACGACAACTGGGCCAGCGGGAACCCCAGCCGCCGTGGGACAACGTGTGTCGCCCTCTGCAGTGCGGGTGAGGGGCCACTGGGGTGAAGGAAATTTTGTGTGTGGAGGGGGGACTGGGATTGGGGAGGGCCCTGGGGGAGGAACTGGGACTAGGCAGTTCTGGGGGTTGGGAAAAGGAACTGGGCTGGGTGGGGCCCTGAGGGAGGAACTGGGGCTGGGGGGGGGGGGTCCGGTGGGAGGAACTGGGCTGGGGGAGCCCTGGGGGAGGAACTGGGCTGGGGGGGGGGGCCCTGGAGGAGGAACTGGGCTGGGGGGGGGGTCCGGTGGGAGGAACTGGGCTGGGGGGGGCCCTGGGGAAGGAACTGGGCTCGGGGGGCCCTGGAGGAGGAACTGGGCTGGGGGGTGCCAGGTGCCGGCCAGCGGGCACTAACCTGCTCTCTCTGCCAGGGGGTCACTGGAGAAGCATCAGCTGTGAGACTCGTCTGCCCTTTATCTGCGAGATCCCTTCACGCTTTCCCTGAGGGGTTTCTTCCCCCCGGGGTCCTGCTGCCCTCCCTGCTGTGCCGGCCTGGGCCCCCTGCTCCGTCCTGCCGGGGGTGCCCCTGCTCCCTGCACCCGGCTCGCCCTGTGCCGCAGGTCCCAGCCCTGCCCCAGCTCCCTGGGGGCAGCCCCACCCCCTGCGCTCAGGCCTGGCCTGGGACTCCCCACAATAAAACCGCTTCCCTCACCCCGGCCCCGTGTGGCTCCTTCCAAGGCCAGGGCTGAGCCTCTACCCAGCCAGCGGCCTGGCTCCCCCCTCTCCCCGTTTCTGCGCGGCCTCCCTCTGGCTCTGGAGCTGGGGCTGCCTGGCGCAGAATGTCAGTCAGCCCAGGTGATGGGGTGTGGCTGGGAGAAGACAGGGAGGCTCGTCCCGAACCCCCTTCCGCCCAGGGCCCTGCCTCTTCCATGCCCACTGGAGCTTCGTGCCCGGCCCACTGGCCCCTGTCCCACCTCGCAGCCCCTGCAAGCCCAGCCCTGGGCACCCCCACCCCTGCTCTGCCAACGCGCCTCTGACACGCATTCCTCCGGGCACTGAGTCTGCGCCCTGCTGCCCTGCGCCAGGCAGGGGCCTCCCCACTGACCAGTGGGGCGCTGTCCATGGGGGGAGGTCCCCAGCTCGGCGAGGGCACAGGGGAAAGGGGAAGGTGGGGGGGCGTGTTCCCTGCTGGGGGATGACTCCCCCGCTCTGGGGCACAGGGTGCAGCCTGCTGAGGGAATGACGGTGCGAAGGGCGGTGGCTGGGGAGCCCGAATTCTGCGGGTGGCAGCCTGGCTGGACCAAGGAGGGACCCAGGTGTGGCTGCCCCGACTAGCTCACACAGCTGGGGGCTGCACGGGCACCGGTCCAACTTCTGCTGCAGCTGAGGGCTCGCAAGCTGACTTCCCCCAAGGGGAGCCCCCGTTTGCCCCAGGCTGTGGTATGATGGCTCCGCCAGCCACACAGGCCAGGAAGCACCGCCTATGTGTCCATGCTACTCCTGTGTCCGGCCTCTCCCCAGCAGGCCCGGGGGAGAGCCCAGATCTGCCCCCCTGCCTCAGCACAGCCCACAGGGACACTGACGAGAAAGTGAATTTTATTGATTAAAAAGCCTCGGCCTGGAAGAACGGGGTCAGCGCTGGAGGTGGGGAATAGCATGTACCTAGGCCCACATTCCCCCCCCCCCCCCCGGAATCTGGGGACCGGCCAGGATGGAAATGGGGTGAAGGTGGGGAGAGCACCCCTTCCCTCCCCACGACCACCCCTCCCCTTCTCTCCCCATGTGGAGAGTGCCTTCTCAGCACCCCCTGACCTAGCAGGATCGCGCCGGCCAGGACAAAGCAACCAATCCCCCTTGGTCCCCAAGACACCCCTCCCCCTGTCAGCATCTAGCCAAACCCAGAGAGAGCGCCCCCTCCTGAGGCATCCTCCCCCCCACTCTCCCAGGCTGCCCATTTCTTGGTCAGCGCCCGGCTTACTGGTAAATGAGCAGTGCCGGTACCAGCAGCAGCCCCTTGGCCCCCGCCCTCCATGCCTGCTCCTGGCCCTGCCCAGGCACGGTGGGGAGGGACGGGCACACGCTTCCGGAGGGAGGCGGCAGTGCGCCCAGGAGGACGTGCGGGAGGAGAGATTTCTGCGCTGAGGGAGACTCTGGGTGGGAGACGCAGAGGCTCCCAGGAGGGGACAGTACAAAAGAGGCCCTTGCCCCGAGCCGGGGCGCTAGAGGCCGATGGAGTAGGCCCCGGAGTCGGTGGATTGTTTCTCGGCGTTCCGGCCTCCCAGCCCCTGGCTGCTCCTGTACACAGGGCTGTGGCGCAGGGTCAGGTCCGTCACCTGCAGGGGGGGCACAGAGCCGGTTGTCTGGGGTCAGAGGCGTGGAATTAAAATCCCCGCAAAGGGCTCGTGGCTCCCGGCCGCACTGTGGCCGCGCTGCCTGGGTTGCTGCCGCTCGTGAGAGGGCTGGCGACTCTGGTCCCTGCTACGGTAGCGCTGTGAGCGGGAGCCTTTTAAACAGGATCCTGCTGTCGGAGCCACCGCCTGGAAATTCGGTGGCACAGGCAGTAGGATATAAATAGAAGGCAGCCAGATGCACTTTGATCCGGCCCACGGACTGCTCGATGGGCCGGATGCGGCCCAGCCCTGTCCTATAGCCTGCCCCACTCCCTACAGCCCCCCTCCCCCCCCCCCCCGCAGGCAGAGGCTGGAACTGGAGTAACTGAGAGCACCCCCCACAGCCGGTGCTCCCACCCCACTCCCGGCAGCACCCCCTGCTGGCTGCACCAGTCTCTGCAGCCCCTGGGGCGGCTCCAGTCCGGGACTCACCTCTTCGAACTTCTTCGCCTTGTACTGCTCTGCGCCCTTGAGGAAGTTGAGGAGGATGATGTCGCACAGCACAGTGCCCTGCAGAGGGGAGGCAGGCTCAGCAGAGGGCAGGGCCTTCCCTTCTGGGTGGGGGGCTGTCCCCAGGCACCTGGGCCTGACGGGGGCCAAAGGCTGCAGGGCAGGACCTGCAGGCCTCTGGGAGCAGGAGTTGGAGGCAAACCCTGATGAGCCAGCCCGGCCCTTTGCCGTCAGAGCATGGCCGAGGGTAGGTGCCTAAGCTCGCAGATTCAGAGTCCAGGGTGCTGGGGCATCGGCAACCTCTCTTGGGAGTCCGGCTTCCACTACCGGGGACACAGGCCTCCACGGAGCACAGCTGCCGGGTGGAGACTGGACCACCTCCTGTGCCATCGCCATGGCGCCATCCTGGATTCCCTCTGTGCCACCGCGGGGATCTCGCCCCGTGCCTTGGATTCTCTTTGGCCCTGCAGTCCCCAGCGAGCCTGGATTTGACCTTGGATCAGGGCTCCCCGCGAAGCAGCCAGAAGGCCTCCCCAGATGGGCAATTCTTTGCTCTATCCAGGGCCTCCCTCTTCCCCGCAGCCCAGAGCTGGCTGACCCTGGCCCCGGGGGAGCAGGAGACACAGTTGCACTCACCACCCCAACGGAGGTGAAGGCTGCCACCGTGTTGATCAGGGTTGGGATGATGTTGAATTTCCCAGCCTGAGGGGACAGAGAGTGGAGTTAGCAGTTGGGGGGTTGGAGGTTTGCTCCTAGGACACCATGTGGGGCTGTACAGGGCGGTTGTAACCTGCTCTGCATTTCCCCCCTCCCCTTGCTTTTGGTGGGTCCCTTATCCTGCCTTCCTAGTGCAGGAACCTCCCATCTCCTGGTCACCTGAGTCTTGGGGGCTCCTGTCCTCCTTTATTAAAGATGGCCACCAGGGGGTACCGCATCTCCTTGCATTACCGCACCCGGCCAACTCCTCCTGCACCCCACGGCCCTTCCCTTCCCATCCTCAGGCTTCAGCGCTGGCTCCCCCACCCTGCTGGCTGCCTGGCCGCACGTACGTTCCCGTAGACCAGCACGTCGAAACGGATGCCAAAAGCCTTCATCAGGGTCCGGTACTCAGTGCCGTTCTCCCGCCTGTAGTACCTGGCATACCTGGGGGACAGGGAAAGAGGCTGTGACTTGCCGCCCGCTGGGTGTGCACACTGAGGGGTGGCTGTGCATGAGTGGGGTGTAGCACGCTGTGCGTGAAAGGAAGGGTCTGGAATGAAGGGAGGTGTGTGTGCAGCAGGCGAGGTGTGAGTAACTGTGTGAGCATGTAGGTGTAGGGGAGTAACTTAGAAGACACACTGGTAATACTGTGCCAGGTGCTGCTAGAGAGTAATGTGTAATTGAGCATATTCGGTGTGTTGCTGAACAGTAGTGTGTGTATAAGTGGGAGTATCTGTTGTGTTAGTGTGTATGTGGAAGGCAGTGTGCGTTGTGTGTGTAGCTGGGTGTATCTGGTGTGTCAGTGTGTAGGTGGAAGGCAGTGTGTTATGTGTGCAGCGAGTGTATCTGGTGTGTCAGTTTATACATGGAAGGCAGTGTGTGCTGTGTGTGTAGCTGCTGTGTCAGTGTGTACATGGAAGACAGTGTGTATTATGTGTGCAGCGAGTGTATCTGGTATGTCAGTGTGTACATGGAAGGCAGTGTGTATCTGGTGTGTCGTCAGTGTGCACATGGAAGGCGGTGTGTGTTTTGTGTGCAGTCAGTGTATCTGGTGTGTCAGTGTGCCTGGGGAGGGCAGTGTGTGTCTAGTCAGGGGTGCGTGCTGTGTCAGTGCGTAGCTGGAAGGGTCTGCATGACCATGCTAGAGGAGGAATGCGCTCCTGGAGCGTGACCCAGAAGTGAGTTAGCCCTGGGGTAGGGGTGTCTTGCAGCTTTTCCTGTGTGTGTGTGCGCGCACGCACACGCTGCTCTTGCCTGAAGTTGTAGCCAGGAGAGACGCTGTTCTTCTCGGAGACGCTGTCGAGGCGGGTGAAGGCGTAACTCGGCACGCACTGGTCCCATGAGCGATCCAGGTCGCACACCCACCCGATCTTAATCCCCAGAATTCCCCCCTGTGCAGAGAGATGGGGCATTAGGCGGCAGAACAGAGGGGCCACTACGCCTGTCCCTGGATGGACCCCTTCCCCCATTCTAAGGGACTGACCAAGGTCCCGGAATCCCCTGCTTTCCCGTTTCCGGATGTGTCAAATGGTGTCCCCACAGACCCCCAGAGATGGGCCTGGCTCCCATGGGCCACTCTCCCCGGCCTGGCTGCGTGGGGGAGGCAATGCTCACTGTGGAAGCCAGCTTGGCGAAGTCCTGGCCGGCGAAGTGGACGATGTCGCCCAGGCGCAGGATGGGGCAGAAGGGCTGGGTGACCGGGTGGAAGCGGCACGTCCGGATGTCCTGGGCCGTCAGGTTGGGCAGCAGGTTACCTCTAGGAGGGAGGGAAACGCACAGGGGTCCCGTGGGGAAAGCCACGCCGAACCCCAGCCCTATCCGTAAACCCAGAAGCTACTCCCAACCCTAACCCCCTTCCATAGCTTCTCACCCCAACCTGAATCCTGGCCGCAACCCCCACCCACCTGGCCATGTCCCCGCTCCACCCTCTAGGGCCACCGGAAGCAGAGAACAGCCATTGGGCAGATCCACCTGGCCAATCTGCCCCCATGGGCCTGGGGGAGCAGCCATTGTGCAGTGTGGTCTGCCCAGTGTGTGGGGCCCACGCCCCAAAACTCACTTCTCGAAGTCGAAGAGTGGGAAGCGGATGCTGTTCTTAATGAAGAGGGTGAAATTCTCTGCCTCCAGCATGATGGGCCTATGGGGGGAAGCACCCGCATGGGACTCAGGCAGGAGACTGGGGCCTGCCTGGGTGGCTGCATCCCCCCCCTCCGCTCCTGGCTATTTATCTGCTGCTGGGGTTTCCAGCCCTTTGGCTGCAGGGCGTCGGTGCAGGGCCTTGCACCACCGGGGAGCGCCAGGAGCTGCTGGGACTGAGAATAATTCAGTCAGGCTGCATGGCCAGGGCGCAGGGACAGCAGATGGCACTAGGCGAGCGCAGGGTGACTAAGGAGACAAAGACCCCTATGGGCCTTGTGGGGCAGAGCACAGACACAGCGCAGTGCCACTGGCCACAGCCCCAGACCGCCCCCTATGGGCCCTGTGGGGCAGAGCACAGCCACAGCGCAGTGCCACTGGCCACAGCCCCAGACCACCCCCTATGGGCCCTGTGGGGTAGAGCACAGCCACAGCGCAGTGCCACTGGCCACAGCCCCAGACCGCCCCCTATGGGCCCTGTGGGGCAGAGCACAGACACAGCGCAGTGCCACTGGCCACAGCCCCAGACCACCCCCTATGGGCCCTGTGGGGTAGAGCACAGCCACAGCACAGTGCCACTGGCCACAGCCCCAGACCGCCCCCTATGGGCCCTGTGGGGCAGAACACAGCCACAGCACAGTGCCACTGGCCACAGCCCCAGACCGCCCCCTATGGGCCCTGTGGGGCAGAGCACAGCCACAGCACAGTGCCACTGGCCACAGCCCCAATCCGCCCCCTATGGGCCCTGTGGGGCAGAACACAGCCACAGCACAGTGCCACTGGCCACAGCCCCAATCCGCCCCCTATGGGCCCTGTGGGGCAGAACACAGCCACAGCGCAGTGCCACTGGCCACAGCCCCAGACCGCCCCCTATGGGCCCTGTGGGGTAGAGCACAGCCACAGCGCAGTGCCACTGGCCACAGCCCCAGACCACCCCCTATGGGCCCTGTGGGGCAGAGCACAGCCACAGCGCAGTGCCACTGGCTACAGCCCCAGACCGCCCCCTATGGGCCCTGTGGGGCAGAGCACAGCCACAGCGCAGTGCCACTGGCCACAGCCCCAGACCGCCCCCTATGGGCCCTGTGGGGCAGAGCACAGACACAGCGCAGTGCCACTGGCCACAGCCCCAGACCACCCCCTATGGGCCCTGTGGGGTAGAGCACAGCCACAGCGCAGTGCCACTGGCCACAGCCCCAGACCGCCCCCTATGGGCCCTGTGGGGTAGAGCACAGCCACAGCGCAGTGCCACTGGCCACAGCCCCAGACCACCCCCTATGGGCCCTGTGGGGCAGAGCACAGCCACAGCGCAGTGCCACTGGCTACAGCCCCAGACCGCCCCCTATGGGCCCTGTGGGGCAGAGCACAGCCACAGCGCAGTGCCACTGGCCACAGCCCCAATCCGCCCCCTATGGGCCCTGTGGGGCAGAGCACAGCTACAGCGCAATGCCACTGGCCACAGCCCCAACCCGCCCCCTATGGGTCCTAGGGGGCAGAGTAGCCAACGACCATGGCCCCAGTCTACCCATTATGGGCCGTGTGGGGCAGAGCAGAGCCACAGCACAGTACATCCTGGCTTGTCCCCTATGTGGGCCCTGGGCAGCACAGAATAACCAAAGTGCCCCCCCATGTCCATGTCCCTGCAGGGCAGAGCGTATGCAGCAGAGCCCTCCCTGCCCCCCATGCTGAGCGCTGAGGATGTGAGAGGCTCCCCACACCTCCCCAAAGGGGTCTGCCCTGGAGAGCCCAGCTTACGCCTGGACAGTGTCCACCTCGGCTGGGCACCAGCCCTGGATCTCACAGGTCCGCAGGCTCCTGCTGTAGTTCACACACCGGCCCGTCAGGATCCCTGCGGATGGAAGCGCCTCCCCCCATTTAGTAGCACCAAAAGCCCCACTCTAATCCCCGCCCCTCCACTCTGCTCCTGTGCCCCACACGCTTCCTGCTGCCTCCCCCACAGAGCCCAGATCCTGCAGAGGTGAGAGCAGCAACCTCCTCCCAGCTAGCCGGCCAGGCCTTTAGGTGGTGCCCCGGGAGCTCCTGCTTTTACATCTGGACGGGGCAGGTTCAGCCTGCGCCACACATCAATACACCAACCCTCCCATCCATCCATCCATCCATCCATCCATCCATCCATCCATCCATCCCTGTGTCTTCCACTCTCCTCCCCTCACCGAGCCCTCCCCCCCCCCCGTCCCCACATGCTAGGCCCCATCCCACCCCTCCCGCTGGATGGGGGACCTCCCGGTGGGCACTTACCACCTCCGGTGGTAGGGACAGGCCTCTGGCAGTCGCTGTCAGACACACAGCTGTACTTGGCTTCGCTCTGGAAAAGGAGAGCAAGGGGGAGCCAGGCGGAGGGAATGAGCCCTGGGGATGCACAGGGAGGCACATAGAGCTCTCCTTCTGCCCTGCCCCTGCTCTGATTAGGGAAGGGGGACCCCGGATACCCACCAGCAGGTGCCTCCAGGGAATCTCTTTGGAGAATTGCTTCACTTTCCGCTGGGGGAGACCAAGCCCCCTGCCCGGTCCCAGGCCCTCCTACCATTCCCCCTCGCTCCTCACCTGCTTACCTCAGGGCAAAAGCCTTGGACTTGGTTCTCCGTGACAATCTGCTTGGTGATGATCACGAAGACGGACGTCCCCTGCAGAGGTGGGACCGGGCCAGACGCGCATGGGGATGGGGAGGCAGGGGAGTGAAAGGCACGGAGAAGAGACAGAATGAGTGAAACAGTCAGAAGCTGGGGCATACATGGGGAGTGATCCCTTCAAATTCTCTGAGGATTTCCCGGCCTGGCATGCGATTGGCATCAGTTTGCAGAGAGCCAGCTTCGAGTAAGGGGGAGCTGTGCCAGGGAGCAGCCTGCTTTGGCTCTCTCTGCCTTCAGAACTAGTATGTTAAGAGTCTGAATGCTCAGAAATAAAAACCCCATTGCCTGCCAGCCAGGATATTTTAATCTAACAGCTCTGCCTGCATGCCACAAACAATTAACCGCAGGACGTGAGCAGGGATTGAACCAGGGATCTCAAGCACGCATGCCCTTTCACTGACTCTGGTGTTGCCCAGCAGCGGGGCAATCAGCAATGTAGGGTCGACCTCAGCGCAGGGATAATTTGAGCGACGGTGCCGTGAGCGCCTTTTGAGTCTGCCCAGCCCCAGGCAGAATCCTGCACTGAAAAATGACACACTGAGCTCCCTCCCGCTTTATTCACTTCCACCCTTGTCGGCACTGAGCTGGGGTGATGGCGGGGGCGGGGGGCATGCCCCTCCCTCTTTTAACAAAAGAAACGCGCGTGTTGTGGGACAACAAACTCCCCCTCCCCTCTGCACAGAAACTTTCCCGCGGCAGCGCGGTGTGGGGGCCGCAGCCCCGCCAGGCTCCCGGACAAGGCGAGGAGCTGGCTGCACCTCCAAGCTTCAGTGGCCCTAGCTCGCTGTCTGCCCGGTGCTCCTTCAGGCTGTGCCCAGGGGCGCAGCGGCAGGTGCAAGCCCCTTCCTTCCTATATAAACCATAAAATTGCAAGTATAATGGGGGTGCGCATTATCGATAAGAGTTTAGTTCAAGAATTCTGACGTTTAAAAGGCAGGTGCGCATTATACATAGGTGCGCATTATACTCGAGATTTTACGGTAGACTCTCTCTGGGATGCGCTGCAGTTACACCTTTTGCCCACCAGGGGCTGCTGTGGCGCCAGAAGAGAAGGCGGCTGGATTTCTGCTGCAGGGAGGGAAAGGAGTATTCTGGAGTTGCCCCCCCCCCCCCATTTCTAAAAAGGCCCTGATGCCTTTGAAAATGGAAGCACAAGGTGGGGCAGTGACAGCCGGAGGTCAGTTCGCCTTCCAAATCAGCCCAGCAGCCAGTCATCCCAAGTGGAGGCTGTCTTCGCTATGCATCCTGCAGGGGTCGCCCTTCACACCAGGTGTGAAGTCAAGAAACAAGTGCCTCCTGCATGCCCACGGCTGCCTTTCTCAGAGCACATCTACACTAGGAAACTATTTCGAAATAACTAACATCAATTGGATATCCCTCGAAATAGCAAAATCGAAATAGCGTGTCCCCACTACGGGGGAGTCTCAAAATTAGTCCAGGGCAGGCTCTGTTAATGTGGACACACTACGTCGACTTACAGCCCCGGAAGCACTGGGGAATAATTCCTTTGAATTACTCTGGGGAGTAGTTTTTTCGAAATAGCCGCACCAGAGCGCGCGCACTAACGCCATTTCGAAATAACCATTTCAAAATTAGCATTATTCCTCCAGGAAAGCAGGAGTGCAGATTTTGAAATAAGCGGCCCGTTATTTCGAACTAATGGGCGTGGCAGTGTGGACGCTCCGCTTATTAATTCGACCTAAGGGGGGTTATTTCGAAATAAAGCCCTAGTATGAGAGAGTTGCAGCAGGTTAGTAGGTGAGGCTGGGGCGCAGGGACACTGAGGAGGGGTTTGGGCAGCCCCCGCTGGGCCCTGCCTCTCAGCATGAAGCCAGAGCCCCTTGCTGCAGCTCCCTGGGGCTCACTCAAATGTGGGTGACTGAATGGTAGCGACCTTCTCTGTGACTGGCAACCTCACCAGCCTGCCAGGACTCAACTGTGATCCTATCGGGAAGGATTCATGGCCCTGATCCACACTCTCTGGGCCAGATCCTTTGCTCGTGTCAATGGGCTCCTTCTCCTACAAAGAGCAGGTCTGGAATGCCCTTTATTTCCACAGGAAATTTTGAATTGTTAGCAACAAGCCAAAAATAAAAACATTTCTATTTGGAAAGCCACTATGGTCCTCATGGGAGTTGTAGTTCAGGCACCGCATGCTCCCTGTCTCCTCTCCAAGCCTTAGTTGGACTACATCTCCTATGATGCATTGCAACATTCTCCTCTCGGTGAGGGAAGGTGAGTGTGTTAGGAAAACTCCTGACCATTCATGGGAAATGTAGTCTGGCCAGGGAGACCAACCCATACAGAACAACAAGGACAAGAAGCAAATGAACTACAATTCCCACGAGGCATGGAAATGCATTCATTCAAGAATGATTTTTTTTTTTTTTTGAGTTTTGGATGCTTGGTCTTTTCAATGACAAAATCCAATTTTTCTGAGGAAAGCTGGCACCTTTTAAAAAAATGCATCTAGCTGAAAAATCCATTTCCATCAAACAAGTGTTAATGGAATTTTTTCAGCTAGCAAATCTCTTAAATCAAAGCCTCTTGATTCGAACCTGGCACTTGGCCCTGCCCATAGAGCTGGGAGAATTTATTTTTTAAGACAGATTCTTCATTGAAAACTGCATTTTTTCAGTGATCCAAAATGACTCGTGAATTTGGATTACAAAAACAATTCCACCCCCCCATCCCCCAAAAGTAAAAATGTTTCATTTCAAAATGTTTTCTATTGTTTTTCCCTTTGCTATTTTGAATTAAAATGTGCCCCGTTTTTTTTCAAAACATGCCACAAAGGAGAAAACCACCCCAAAGCAGGGGATTAGAAATGAGCAGTGTAAACAGCATTTCATTTGACTCCCAGAGGACCTGTCGACTGAAAAACATGAGCCCTTCCTCCCTCAGCTAACCGACCTAAAGACAACCTTTGTGCAGCTTGAAAGCTTGGCTCTTCCACCCGCAGAAGTTGGTTTGTTAAATGATACTACCTCATCCACCTTGTCTCTCTGCTATTACAGGCTTTACCTCATGCAGCCACTAAAGGAAGAAAGCGCCTTGTTCTGACCACTTGTGGTTTCTCCAGGAAGAGCATGACCTAGTGGTGAGATCAGTTTTTGCCCTCTCCCTCCTTCCCCCCTCCAATTCAACAACAAAATCACGCTGAGTTCCTATTGAACTGGATATCTCCCTCCAGATATTTTCACTCAGTTCTAGTTCTGAATCCTCCATCTTCTTAATTTACCCTGCTCTGGGAATTGCCAAGCACCGCATGTGTACGTCCCTGTTTGAAGCTGGGGGAAGGAGCATTAGCTACAATGCGATGTCCAGGCTGGTTTGTTTATCCTGAACCCCATGTATTTGTGCCCACAGCTCATAAAGGGGACACAGGAAAGCTGCTGATGACTCAGGAAAATGGTATCTTTAATGTACCATGTCTTGCGCTGTTCTTAGGACTGATCAAATATTTTGCTTTATGATTGTGATGAGAGCAAGGAACAAAATGTTTCCAGTCCATGGGTCCCTGTGTGTCTCCCCCTCTATATTCATAAAGCTGCTGCCTTCTCCTTTCAACCCCGTCCTCTGCTATGCCACCCACAGATTGCTCCCTGTTCTTATCTAGAGTCCTCATCCTCTCGAGGTAGGGGCAGCCAGGGCTGCCGTGATTCTGGGAGAGGTCTCCTGGGGGCGTTCTCTGAACTCTGGAGCACAAATATGGGCTGACAGCAGGTCGTTTAATTGAATAAAGCAGGTATCAGGGATACAGTTCTTTGAAGTCAAGCTTAGAGGCCGACAGCCGGGACCATTGCATCACTGTAGTGTCAATCAAGACTGGGGTACCCTCTGTGTCAGGCGCTGCACAGATTAATAGAGAGCGCCCCTGCCCCAAAGACCTAACTAGACAAGACTGGACCAAGCATTATTAACCCCACAGGACCAGGCCTGTCTCTGTGTGTGTCTGCGCAGTGCCTGGCCCCATGGGGCCCTGATCCCAGCTGGGGCAGGGCCTGTCTGTGTGTCTGGGTGGTGTCCAGCATGACCACGCCCTGATCTTAGCTGGAAGCTCTGGACACTACCGTAACATGAAGAACAGCAGTCATAATCAAGTCCCTCCAGCTCTTTTTGCCATCCTTAGCTCCCGGAGCACTGTGCCGCAGTCCTGCCTACTTGTAACCACTCCCCCAGCGCTGCCCCTCTGCCGGGGCGCATTACCTGCGGGGGCGTAACGTAGTCTGCCGTGTCCATGACTCGGTTGGTGTATTTGCCAAAGCCCTTGACCTTGGTCACCACGGAGGACTCAATAGAGGTGTCCCGCACCTGGTACGCCTTCTCATGGAGAAACACCCAGCTGGGAGGAGAGAGGGACAGAGACCCACATTAGCCGCTCCCCAGAGGGGCAGTTTGGGGGAACTACCCCCCATCTCAGCAACCTGGGACTCAGACGTGAGAGGAAGCGGCGAAGGTCCCGTTGCATTGTCCCCAACTCTTGGATTTCATTGCAGTCCTTTCCAGATGTTGCTAGTGCCCCAGCTCCTGAAATCACAGGGTAGAGTGACAGCCTGAAAGCTTGAAGTGGGAATGCTTTTGTACTTCACTTTGGGTTCTTTCTGCCTCAACTGCAGCGAGTCCACGCACGCACCCACCCAGTTTCTAACGATCCGCTGTCTCGTGCTGCAGTCTTCAATCCGTTGTGGGAACGGGCCTGCTCTTTCCGGCTGAGTTCTTCCAGAATTCTGGTGCGGGTGGATGCAGCTCCCTTTTTGAAAGGGCTGTCCCGTGCCTGACCACCTTCCTGCTGCCATTCCACACTGCACTGCTCCCCCGCTGGCCTGTGTACCCACGTGCTTTGCTGCGGGATTGCATCCCCGTTCAGCCGCTGGTGCACAGCCAGCAGAACCCCTGGGAGGTCATAGAATCCTAGGGCTGGAAGAGACCTCAGGAAGTCATCAAGTCCAGCCCCCTGTCCAAAGCAGGACCAACCCCAACTCAATCATCCCAGCCAGGGCTTTGTCAACCTGGGACCTAAAACCTCTAGGGATGGAGATTCCACCCCCTCCCTAGGGAACCCATCCCAGTGCTTCACCACCCTCCTGGTGAAATAGTTTTCCTAATATCCAACCTAGACCACCCCCCTGCAACCTGACACCATCACTCCTCCTTCTGTCACCTATCACCACTGAGAACAAAAGACAGGACTATGCAGTACTTTAAAGACTAACATGGCTACATCTCTATTACTATTCTACATGCAAGGCACTACATTTAGCCATTTGGAATGGAAATCTATCAACCATATGAAAAAAACTATCATCTAATAAACCATCTTGTTAGTCTTTAAAGTGCTGCATAGTCCTGTCTTTTGTTTCAGCAAGCCCAGACTAACACGGCTACATTTCTATTACTATTCTACACCAAGAACAGTCTCTCTCCATCCTCTTTGGAACCCCCCTTCAGGTAGTTGAAGGCTGCTATCAAATCCCCCCTCGCTCTTCTCTTCTGTAGACTACATAAGCCCAAATCCCTCAGCCTCTCGTCATAATCACATGTTCCAGCCCCCTAATCATTTTGGTTGCCCTCCACTGGACTTTCTCGAATGCGTCCACATCCTTTCTGTAGTAGGGGCCCCAGAACTGGATGCAATACTCCAGATGTGGCTTCATCAGTGTTCATCAACAGAAACTGATTGCAAGTGTCTAGCCCCGTGGGTTACCAAGAAGGTGATAACAAAATACCCATGCCATGTCCCTATTGGCTCAGGAACCAGAGGCAAAGGAATGTTATAAGATTGTTGCCTGATTTGGGGTGCAGGTGGATTCAGCATTTTCCAGTGCCTGGGGTTGTCGATGCCACTTTGGGGGGCATAACCCCAGTTACTGAAATGACACTTCGTTCTGCAAAGCGGCAGCGAATGTTAAAACGGCCCTTTAAAATATCAAGGGAGCCGAGTGGGCTCAGAGCCAACCTGGGATGTAAACGCCACACACAATTCTCCTTCCTGAACATCTTGTGCCACCTAGCGGCACCCCACGGAGTCTTCTTTGCAGCTGTCACACACCCACCCCGCCTTCACTGCTTTGGTAGATTGTCCAGAAGTGCCGCGGGGCAGGAGGAGCCAATGTCCCATGACTCGGAAGCCTGAGAGGCAGATTTTCAAAAGAGTACCAAGTTGGATTTTTTTTTGCAGTCCCCAACAGCACATGATTGGGAGCCAAATTGCCAAAGCACGTGACAGCTGCCGGTTCTGCGCGATTGCTAACGAGAACTCAGGGCCAACTGCCAGGTCCTGTGGACATCTGCATCGCTGGGTGTGGGGCCTGGAAAGGAGGGACAAGCTGTTGAAAAGCTGGCCCAGAATCGCACTGGAAATCAAAGGGCTTTAGGATCAAATAGCCCAAAGCAGCTAAGTGATTGAGGAGTGCAAGTCCCACTTTCGAAAGTGCCAAGGGGGTCACCAGGACAGGGGAGGGAAGGAGAGAGGGTTGCATGGATGTCACCAGGGGAAGGGGTAGTCGCTGGGGGTGTAGGAGGAGGAGGGGGTTCGGCAGCCCCACACTGTTTGTGTTCCAGCATCCCTTTTGTGGGAGGGATGCAGGTTAATTCCCTTCATTGACTGTGGAGGAAGAGCCCCACCCTCACAGATCCTCCCCCCTCTGCTCTATCATGTCTATCAACCCTCTGCCCCCCCCTCACAGCACTGCAGGCTCAATGCCCCCCCCCCCCACTCAGACAACCCCCTCCTCTCAGTCCCATTCCCCCACCCTTCAGCGCACACACAGCAGCCCTGCTCTGACACCCAATCCAGCAGCAGTGTTAGCCCTCTCCCCCGGGAAGCTGAGGGGTGGGGACGGATGTTGTCGGATGTACGGTCTGTACAATCCTGCAACAAAGGCTTCTCCAAAGCCAGTCTGTCACTCTGGGTTTCTGCACCTGAAAGGCAGGAAGGAGGAGGCCTCCCAGCACAGCCACACTCACACAGCATCAAGGAAGGGGGCAACAGGGAGCCCCTTGCTGTTGGGCATCCGAATGACAATGCACCCCAGTCCCTCTGCAAGCCACATGCAGGGCTGAGTCGGGGTCCCAACAGGCCCTGGGAGGGATTCTGTGCCAACGGCAAGTTGGCTCATCCCTCAGCCTTCTTGCTCCAGAAGTGGGGCTCGTTAAAGATCCCACCCCTGCGGAGAGCAACGCTCCTGGTCCTCTGGGTCTCACCCCCTCGTTCCCCCAGGCAACAAGGCCCAGGAGACAGTGGGACTGGCCGTGGAGGTGCCAGGGAGGGGCCCCTGGCCAGGCGGGCACTCACCCGATGAAGTACGAGATGATGAGCAGCTGCACAACCCGGTTGATCACACCAACGGTCCAGCTCTTGACCACCACCGACTTGGTGGTCTCATAGGTGAAGAAATCGGCCACGCAGTTCATGCCGGAGGAGAGCATGGGCATCAGGGGCAGGGCCCGCCAGCCCAGAGCAGACTCGATACTAGGGGGCAAGGGGCGCCCCAGGGGCAATGGATGCCCAGCGCTAATTGGAAAGGCTGTCCCTTTAAGATGGGCAGCGGGAATGGAGTCTTCCTGTGCCCTGCAGCTACTCTGGGCAGCCTGGAGCCAAAGGACCCCTTTAATAAACTCTTCCCCTCCCCCCTTGCAATGATGCCATCAAGGAAAGGTGGGGCTTCCTAGCCCATCCATTACCAGTCCGAGTCTCTGGTGTGTGTGGTGGGGGGTGGGGTGAGGTCTTTAATGCATTCCATGAATCCAGACAGGAAGCTGCTCTCTGTGCATTTCATCTCCGCTCTCATCCTTCCCCCTGCAGCTCTGCTGATGTCTCTCACTTCCAACCCAACCTCCGCCCCCTCCCAGCCATGCGCTCCCCCCCATCTCACCCCAGCCGGTGCCTCTCACTCGCAACCTGTACCCGTGTCCCATGACAGCCCTGCCTCAGAGCCACCTGCTCGCCCAGCCCTGGGCTTCCCCCACTAGCTCTGCTGACGTCCCTCAACCCCAACCCACAGTCCCAATATCCCAGTCTTGCCCCTCGCCCCAGCTTTGCTGGTGCCCCTCAGTCTCAGCCTGCAGCCCCTGGCTATTCCAGCTCTGGCCCAACAGAAGGCAGAAAAGGAGCCGGAAAGGAGAGAGCTAGCGAAGCAAATAACAGGCTGGTTTTGCTTTGGAGACAAATTAACAGCTGCTGGAAGATGTTGGGCAGTGGTGTACCATGGAGTGTGAGGGCCTGTACAGTACTTTCTCTCAGAGCATGCACAGCTTGTGTGGACCCAGGGCCCTTGGGGTATGTCTACACTGCCACCCTAGTTCGAACTACACGCGGCACGGAGTAGGTAGTTCGAATTAGGCTCTCTACGAATTAGGCTCTCGAACGAGGTGTATCGGTAGTTCGAATTAGAGAGCCTAATTCGAACTACCTACTCTGTGCCGCGGGCACGGAGTCTGCACTAACGGGGATTTAAAAATGGCGGCGCCCGGCAAGATGCAAATGAAGCCCGGGATATTTAAATCCCGGGCTTCATTTGCAACTTCGAATGCCTACATTAGCCACCCTAGTTCGAACTAGGGTGGCAGTGTAGACATACCCTTGCTCATCTTCCTGTGGGTGGGGGAATCAAGGGTGAGACAGACCCCTATCCCCAAGACCCAGGCCCTTAGTCTGCCAAGAAGTGTACCTGAATAATTTATGCCAGTAGGGCTGGTGTCTTCAGTGTTTGACACCTCCATTGTGTTAAAGAAAGGACCCCACACACTCACTCCACACAGCCTTAAGGGGGGTTGTCCATGCAGTCCATTGGGGAAGGGCGTTGCACAGAAATGCAAACCTCACCAGGGCCCCTGCAGCCAGTTCGGCCCAGAGCTCTGCTCCTACAGGGTATGGGGAGCTGCAATGCAAGAAGCCGCGGGGCTGCGCAAACACACTGCAAGGGGGACAGGTGTCTGGCGTAACCTCCCCTTGCAGGACAGCCTCCCTTGGGGAGTGCATGGCGCCAGGGAGCCAGGCCATTGCAGAGGGGGAGCTAGGAGCGGCGTGGGGGGGTGGAAACAGAGCGCAGCCTTCTTGCAGGGTGAAACCCCCCTGGTGCTTTCAGTCAAGCAGCAGCCGCTCACGCTGTGAGCTCCCGGGGCCCCTGGTGTGTCGGCCGCCAGCGACAGGAGGACAGGGACTGCAGCGCCCCAGAAGAGCCACCTGTCGCCGACGGGGCAGAGGGGGACACGGTGGGAAGCCGTGAGCTTGGGGATCACCCCTGGCGGTGCAGGGCTGCGGAGCGTCCACACAGGTCGAATCCGGGCGCAGGGGACCCTGAGAATCAGGGGGGGTCAGGGTGGAGAGGGGGGAGGGGCCTGGGGGTACAGGGCAGGGATGGGGGGTGTCTAGGAGGGTGGGGGCATTTCTGGGAGAGAGGAGTGTGGGGCAAGGAGGGAGGAAGGGGGGGCTGTGGGGCGGTGCCTAGGAAGATGGGGTGGGTGGAGGAGGGGTGCAGAGCAGAGGGGGGAGGGGCAGGGTGGCTCTTCCAAGCACGCGGCTCGCGCAGCCAGAGCAGCTGCCTGGGAGGAAGGGAGGAGCGAGGCGGGATCCACTCTAGCCGGAGCCCCGCTGGGACTCTATGGTGAGAGCCGCGCGCACGCGCGCCCGGCCCTTCATGGGCGGCGTCTCTATGGCAGCGCGGGCCGGAAGGCGGAAGCGGGGGGGGGGCTCCGGCTTCCGGTGGGGGAGGCTCCGCGTGAGGTTCGCGCTGCGCAGGCGGGAAATTGCCCCCCGGAGAAGGGGGGGGCTTGTGGGGGGTCGGTGTCTGGGGTATGATGGGGGGGGCTGAGGTGTCGGGGGGGGGTGGATTTGGCGGCGGGGGGGGGGGGTCGTGCCGGGGGATGAGGCGGGGGGGGGGGCGGATCTCTCGTGGGAGGGGCAGTCCCTGGGCCAGGGGCTGCGGTGAAGTGTGTGTGTGTGTGGGGGGGGGGTAGATTTGGCGGGGTCTGTGGCTGGGGGGGGGAGGTTTGGCGGGGGGGGGGTCTGTTCCAGGGGTGGGGACCAGGATGGGGAGGCTCCTGTGTGCCCCTCCCCCCCCCCCGGGGTTCAGCCTCCTGCCCCTGGGGAGCCTTGTAAAGCTCAGCAGCAGCCCAAGCCCTGCTGGGCGACGCTCACTGTCTCTGCCCCCGTCGCTACTCCCCATGGGTTCAGTCACTCGGAGCTTCTGAGCCAGCTCCTTGCTGGGCTGCTTTACCCTGCTCGATGGAGTCATCTCTCTCCTCTCCTCCCCAGGTTCATCGCTGGTCTGACACTCACCCCAGCCGGGCATGCGGGACTCCGGAGGGGACTGAAGAGCTTCTTCGTCTCTGGAGAGCTCCCTGACTGAACCTAGTCTCCAGAGCTCTCCCACAGACCCTACCAGAGCGGGCGAGGTGGGGAGGGGCCGCCATGGCAGACACACTGGAGTTCAATGAAATATATCAGGAGGTGAAGGGGTCCATGGTGAGAGATGCATGAAACCTAGAAAACCGTGTCTTTGTGGGGATGGGTAACAAAGGGTCTGGGGAAGTGCCATTATTGTAGCTGGTGCAGTGGTGTGTCTGCTGTTGAGCCTGTGGTTCTGAACTGTGGTTCTGATTTCATTATGGCTCTTAAGCTAAGCCCAGTCACAGCTGGCATGATGCCTGAAAGGAAAGCCGAGAAGCTATGGGTGCCTTGAGGGGGGGCAGGAAGGAGGAGTGTGCTTTTTTTCCCTTTAGCCACTAGGGTGTAATAGTGTAGTCAATTAACTGACTAAGTAATAAGCAAAAGCTTATCGGTTAATGCTATAGACTACACGCATTTCTCCCCCCCTATCTAGCCAGTACATTTTTTAGCCTGATTCTGTCCTGACTCGTGCTGGGTCTGGGACCTACCTCTGCTGCGGCTCTGCATTTAAAGTATATTAAGAGCCAGGTGAGCAGGCAGCCCGGCTCAGTTCTGGCTCGCACCAAGTCCAGGACCTCAGCTGCCACCGGACAGGGATTGCTGCCACCCTGAGTTGCTGCCTCTATATCCAAAGCTGCAGCGCAGGGTGACAAGCAGCTAGTCCCCGAGGGGAGCTGATTTTTAAACTGTGTCCCCTCGCAGTCTAGTTCCTGCCTGGTACCCCGTGCTGCTGCCTCTGATACAGAAGCAGCAGCACGGAGTGGCCGGGGGCTACTTGGGAGTGGGACTGGAATGCACTGGCTGCCAGCCCCACCTGGGGACTAGAGAATAGTTGAGTAACCAATAAGAATTCGTGAGGTTAATCGACAATTCAGTTAACCGATATTTAACATCCCTACTGGTCACTATTCAGCTCCCAGATCAAGCAACATGCTAGGGGGTTCTGGGCTGTATCATTTTTATGAGACAAACCATAGCCAAGCCCTGGTAGGTATTAAAGATCCAGCGATCCTTTCTTGAGTGTAGTGGACTTGGCACCAGTTCCTGGCTGCATTCCTGCTCTGGTAGGTAATGCTCAGCTGAGCACAGTTCAAAGCCAGTTGTCTGCCCCATGAAGTTCTCCTTGCAGTTTGTTCTAAATTGTTGTGTGGTGTCACTTAAGGCTGTAAAGGGTTAACCAGTTACCTGGTAAATGTGCGCCTTACCGGCATGCTTATCAGGGTAGCCAGTTAACTGGTGGAGTGTGGCGGGCCCGGCCTGGCTGAAGCAGCCCCCCACTGTGGGATCATAGTTCACCAGTTACACATCGCGTTTGACTGGTTAACTTTTTAACCAGGAATTTGCATCCCTAGTGTCACCAAGTGCTGTGGGAAGTGAGGATTGGCTTAGCCTGAATGGCTGGAACCTGGGAGCCTTCCAGAAAATGCAGTGCAAGATCTTGATTCCCAGGCACCAGCATTTGCCAATTTCCAGCAGAGGTGCACGGTGCCCTGAGGTTTATAAATGAGCCTGTTTCCCGGCCAAGAAATCCAAATCTTTTGCTCTTGATAGTGTTGGTTATAACGGGGTTTGTGTCTACATCTATGAAGTGTCCTTGATTAAGCTATTGCTCGTAAGTGGCCAGTAAGTCTCCAAGAGAAAGCAAACGCAGGCTGTAGGGAGCTGATGTATGTTGCAGGGCTCGTGGTATGGACCTGTGAAGCATGAGGGGTAGCATGGTGAGCTTGGAGTGAAGCCTGTATGAGGGAGAGAGAGGGTGTTTGCAGTGGGTGTTAGTAGGATATGGTGTGTGTGCACCCCTGTGTGGGAGAGAAGAGATGATGGAATCTCCGTTTTATGTGCACGGGATCGGTGTGAAGTAACCTTTTCCCTGAAGGAGGAAGGGTGTTGCTGGCTGATGTCAGGCTCCCGATGTATCTTTAGCACCATTCCTGCATGTCACCGCGGTTCTTTTCCCCGGCATGTGCATTTTGCTCTTGGAGCGGTGTCCCTCACCAACCACTGTCTGTCTCTGTCAGAATGATGGGCGGCTGCGGCTGAGCCGCCAGGGCGTCATCTTCAAGAACAGCAAGACAGGCAAGGTGGACAACATCCAGGCCTCGGAGCTAGCAGAGGGCATCTGGCGCCGTGTGGCGCTAGGCCACGGCCTCAAGCTGCTCACTAAGAACGGGCACGTCTACAAGTACGACGGCTTCAGGGAATCGGTGAGATTTTGGGTTGGCAAGCTCCCCTCTCCCCCAGGAGCACCCACCCCACCCCCTGCCCGGACACCTGGGGGGAAGTTAAGTGGGTGGGCATGCTCAACCAGCTACAACAGTGGTGGAGAACCTAATGCCTGGGGCCCGGATGCAGCCCCTGGCTTGCCTAGATCCGGCCAGTGAAGGCTTGGGGCTCCCCTCCCAGCATGGGGGAGCCTGCGCTGGTGCTCCAGCCTCCCCACCATCTTCCTGCGGGGCTGGAGCACACAAAATCTACTAGCCTGGGCTGCCGTAGGCTCTGGTGTGTGAGGAATGTGGGGAGTGTCTTTCTTCTCAGTTGGCCACGTCTTTTTTCTTTTTTGCTTCTCACATTTGAGAGGCCCCTGACTGATTTTTCTGTGGGTCAGTGGCCCCAACCCAAAAAAGGATTCCCCACCCCAAAGTTGCAAGGTGACAATTGCTTTTATCTGCCCCATGGTGTTAGTGCCCCTGTGTAGCCCACACCCTCAGAAGCACTGAATGCTATCTAGCGCTGTGTACACACCTCCCTCGCCCTGCCCTAAGGATTCTGTTTTTGGCCCAAACTGTCTGCCATGAACTTTAGCATCCAGCCTTTCTCCGAGGCATCTCTGTTAATTAATTGTGTTTATTACGGTAATGCCGAAGGGGACCCGTTTCCTTAGGCACTATACAGAATAGTAGATAGTTGCTGAAGAACTACATGGACCAGATAGACATGGTGTCAGGGCTAGGAGGGGAATGCACAAGCCCAGTGAACTGTGTGATGGCAGCAGATGTCTTGTTAGTGCCCTGGTGTTCTTTCCTGGCACGTGTGGTTAGCAGGAGATCTGCCGAATAGAAAAGGGGAATGGGAACAGGGGAGAGGAGAGGGTGGAGCAGGTGTTGAGGCACGTTGAAGCGAAGCAACTGTTCCCACCCTCCCTCACAAACAGCTCCTCAGCACCAGGTAGAGAAAATCCTGTCAAGCTGCAGGGAGTTCTTTGAACTTGGAAGTTCAAAGATGCTTTGGCTGCATCTGCAGCTGCTCCAACCGGCTGGAGTCTCTGGCAGGCTCCTCTGCAGTTGCCAGTCGTGTAATTGGGCGTGTCCCTGTGAGAGGTTTCAGTTCCACACGGATGTCCAGTAACTGGGCTGGTTACTCCCTCCTGCCCTCCCTTAGCTCTGCAGTCATCGTTCGCCCCCCATCACCCGCTTCCTGGCGCACGCTGTGTGTTGCAGCGAGCCATCTGAGATAGGACAGCGCTGGAGCTCCCCACTGCTGCTCTTCGTGTGCCCACAGCTCCCCCTGGGTTAGCAAGCAGTGGCCAGGCCGCTCTGGGAGGGAGCCTTGGTGTGATCTCACGGCCGTTCTCTGCTCCCCACTCAGGAGTTTGACAAGCTGTCAGAGTTCTTCAAGTCCCATTACCGGCTGGAGCTGGCGGAGAAGGACCTGTGTGTGAAGGGCTGGAACTGGGGGACCGTGAAGTTTGGAGGTGACTCTGAGACTGTCTTCACTGCTTGCGAAGCCTGGGAGGCATTTACTCATAGCCTGACCTGAGACAATGTAGCCGCACGTGCCCTGCTCTCACACCCAAAGGGGCGCTGGTCTGGCCTTGGCAAGCAAAGCGCTAGCCCAAGCGTCAGAGTGCCACGATACCTTGGGCCACTCCCTGCTCCTATGTGCGAGGCATTGGGGATGTCCAGTCTGCCTGGGCAGGTTAGCTGTCATCCTTCTCTGCCAGACACCGGAGCTGGAGGCTGGTGGAGAGGCTGCAAGCGGAGACCCGAGCAGAGGTAGACAGACAGCCCACTTCTGGTCAGGGGGCTGATGGGAAAGGATTGGAGGACTGTCATGTCTCAATGGGCGTGCGCCCTGAGCTGTGTCTTGACGGCGTCTACCTCTGGGTAGCAGGACAAATTAACAGTCCTCTGCAGCTCAGGGAGTGCTGGCTGCTGCGCTGCACGTGGCTGTGTGAACACAGCAAGGGGCGCGCCCGTGACTGAGCTGGAGTTAAGCGTGTGCGGAAGGCCAGCTCTGGGAGAGGAGAGCTGGAGGTGCACGGCTCCTGCAGTGGGGGCTGGAGTCAGGCGTGGCTGGCGAAATGTGCCGTAGAGAGGGAGGCGCTTGTAGCTCCGCCTTCTCCTGCAGGGGGCGCCGCGTTGTGGGGGCTAGTTAGGGTGGTCAGGTGCTCCCTGCCGACTCACCGGGCTCCCCCTCCCTGCAGGCCAGCTCCTGTCCTTCGACATCGGGGAGCAGCCCGTGTTCGAGATCCCGCTCAGCAACGTGTCCCAGTGCACCACGGGCAAGAATGAGGTGACGCTGGAGTTCCACCAGAACGATGACGCCGAGGTGTCGCTCATGGAGGTGCGCTTCTACGTGCCGCCCACGCAGGAGGACGGCGTGGATCCCGTGGAGGTGTGTGGCCTGCGTGGAGGTGGGAGCGGGCGGGCGGTGGTGCTAGGAGAGGAGTGATTGAGACTAAAGCCCCTCCCTCCCTCCCTCGTAGGCTTTTGCCCAGAATGTGCTGTCTAAGGCGGACGTCATCCAGGCGACAGGGGACGCCATCTGCATATTCCGGGAGCTGCAGTGCCTGACGCCGCGCGGCCGCTATGACATCCGCATCTACCCCACCTTCCTGCACCTGCACGGCAAGACCTTCGACTACAAGATCCCCTACACCACTGTGTTGCGCCTCTTCCTGCTGCCCCACAAGGACCAGCGCCAGATGTTTTTTGTGGTAAGGAGGATTGGGGAGCTGGCCGATCTTACCCCAGTGTGCCTGCTCCCGGGGGAAGGGAGGGCGAGGAGTAGGGTAGCCAGTGGATCAAAGCCTAGACCAGTTACTTGTAGTGTTGGGGTCTGAGAACTCTGGGGAGGGGACTTCCCTGTGGTACTTGGGGGTGTTGTACAGAGATAGGAGCAGGCTGGAATGGGGGAGAGCCCTGATCTGTGATCCCCATCCGTATCCTTGGCTTCCTTTCCAGATCAGCCTGGACCCTCCGATCAAGCAGGGCCAGACACGCTACCACTTCCTGATCCTGCTGTTCTCCAAAGACGAGGACATCTCCTTGACGCTCAACATGAATGAGTGAGTGGCCTTCCTCCCCTAGCCGGACCCTCCTCCGCCTCCTCCTGGCTCTGCCCTGTTCCCCTCTGTGACCCCCTCTCTTCTGTTCACTCCTGCTCTACTCCCTGGCAGGACCATCCTGGCTTTATCCCCAGCCATCCCTGTCCTCTGCTAGCCTTGCTGTGCTCCTGGGAGGACCCCTCCAGTTCCATGTAGATCCCAGCCTTTGCCTGGCATGAGTCTCTGGCCATCTCCATCTGGGCTGGCTCCTTTCCGAGCCTTGCGGGGTGGGGGGGTTCTCCCCAGATGCTGTTGCCCAAGGACTAGGCATCCGCCTCTTTGGCGATCCTCTCGTCTCCGGGTGCTGAGGGCTCCCCATTCTCCTGTCTCTCTCCGTTGGCGTGGGAGCTCCTTGGTCATCCCGCGTTCCTGCTGGTGCTGGGCTCTCTCCTGTCCCGTGTCCTCATGCTGCCGTTCTCCCCATGACGTAGGGACGAGGTGGAGAAGCGCTTTGAGGGCCGACTCACCAAGAACATGTCCGGCTCGCTCTACGAGATGGTCAGTCGGGTCATGAAAGCTTTGGTGAACCGCAAGATCACCGTGCCCGGCAACTTCCAGGGGTGAGCGCACGGCAGGCAGGGAAGAGGGACATAGGGCCTTCCCCGCGAGGGGGCTCCTGTCGCAGGGTGCAGGTGCTGTCTGACTCGGGGGAGGGAACGGGACACGGGGCTCTTCCCTTCTGGAAGGCTCCACCTCCGATCTGGCGAGAGATGCTCCGCCTTGAGGTGGGGAATCAGACATGGAACGTTTCCCTCAAGGGGGCACCTGCTGTGAACCCGGATTGGCTAGTTTGGGGGAGTGGGGATGGGATACAGAGCCTGTTGCTAATTACTTGTTTAGAAATGACTCCCCTGCAAAGTCCTCTCCCTGTATGTCTGTCTGGCTCTGAAAGGGGGGGGAGGGGGGATGGGATTTCCCCCATCCTTGTGAGTGGAAGGAGAGCTGTGCCTTAGAGATACATGCAACAGGTTCTCAGCCCTTCCCCCAACTGACTGCTGTCCCCACGGGAGGGTTTGTGCCTGGGAGTCTTGCTGGTGTAACCCCCTGTTTGTCCTCCCAAGGCACTCGGGAGCCCAGTGCATCACCTGCTCCTACAAGGCCAGCTCGGGGCTGCTTTACCCACTAGAGCGTGGCTTCATTTATGTGCACAAGCCCCCGGTGCACATCCGCTTCGACGAGATCTCCTTCGTCAACTTCGCCCGCGGCACCACCACCACCCGCTCCTTCGACTTTGAGATCGAGACCAAGCAGGGCACGCAGTACACCTTCAGCAGCATAGAGCGGTGAGTATCAGTCCCCCCAGGCCACTGCGGTCTGCTCTCTGTCTTCTGTACTCATGGCTGTACCTGCCAGTTCTGGGGCGCCCTCCTCACCCCTGTGAAATAGCCCTGTCTCGTGGCCTTCGCTTGTACTCTGCTCCCTTACTCAGCCTGGGGAAGCCTGTGACACCAGCAGTGTGGGGCTGCCATTTTCCACGTCATCACCACGCACTGCCCTCTTGCTCGCTCATGGGTGGGGGAGCATTATACCCTGCCTCCCTGTGACTCTCTCCCCACTGTTGCCCCTGCAGGGAGGAGTACGGGAAGCTGTTTGACTTTGTCAATGCCAAGAAGCTGAACATCAAGAACCGAGGCCACAAGGAGGTACCTACAGTGGAGTGGGGCAGGGTGCTGGCTGGGTCCCCTGTCCCGTCCTGACTGGGAGTCCCTCGATCACTGGTGGGGCTGGGTGAGGGGTTTTTCTCTCGCTGCAGATTCTGCCTCCTCACTTTCTCTTCTCTCCTTGCCCTTGTAGAAGAAAAAGGTCCGTGCGATTTCCCCTCCTCCTGGTGCAGGTCTCCTCTGCATGGCTGTGGTGCTCCCTACTAACCACAGTAACCCCGCATGAGCCATAGGTGGAAAGGAGGGGCCATGATTCCCTCCCCCCATCTCCTTGCTGAGTGGGCCCCACCTAACCTGGTTAACATTGCTCCTTCAGTTCCTGCCTGCAGCCTGTGCTCTGCGTGCTGGCATCCTTTCCCAGAGCGGGCGGGGCGGGGGGGGGGGGGGGGATGCACCCAGGAGCATGCTGGGATTTGTAGTTCTCTGCACATAGTGGCGGGTGGTGGGCTTCTGCCCTTCCCCTCTGCTACGGGGAGGGTTGGAGAATGTTCCTCATGTGGCCTCCCCTTGCCCCCCGGGCAGTCTATGACACAGAACTACGATGAGTATGCTGACTCCGACGAGGACCAGCATGACGCCTACTTGGAGCGGATGAAGGAAGAGGGCAAGATCCGGGAGGAGAATGCTGAGGACAGCAGCGATGAGTCTGGGGAGGAGACTGGTGAGACCTGTGCCTGAGACTCCTCCCCTTGGCTTAGACCCCACCCCCAAGCTCCCCCTTGTCTGGCACTTGAGGCTCCTCCCCCTGCCTGAGAGTCCTGTTCCCAGTTGGTGTAAGGGAGATATTCCCATGATCTCTAGTCAGACCTTTGCTCCCTGTTGGGCTTTGGGAGCATCCCCATCTCCCTCCACCCAGGAGGCGAATCACTAGCGCATTCCCTTGGAACAGATTGATAAACTTTATAGTAAGTCACCGGGACCAGAGGGCATTCACCCAAGTGTTTTGAAAGAACTCAAATGTGAAATTGTGGAACTATTAACTATGGTTTGCGACCTATCCTTTAAATCATCTTCTGTACCCAATGACTGGAAGATAGCTCATGTGATGCCAATATTTAAAAAGGGCTCTAGAGGTGATCCTAGCAATTATAGACTGGTAAGTCTAGCATCAGTACCGGGCAAATTAGTTGAAACTGTAGTAAAGAATAAAATTGCCAGACACCTAGATGAACATAATTTGTTGGGGGAAAAGTCAACATGGTTTCTGTAAAGGGAAATCATGCTTTACTAATCTACTATAGTTATTTGAGGGGATCAACAAGCATGTGGACAAGGGTGGGGGGGGGGGGAATCTGTGGATATAGTGTACTTAGATTTCCAGAAAGCCTTTGACAAAGTCTCTCACCAAAGGCTCTTAAGTAAAGTAAGTTGTCATGGGATAAGAGGAAAGGTCCTCTCATGGACTGATAACTGGTTAAAAGTCAGGAAACAAAGGGTAGGAAGAAAAGGTCAGTTCTCAGAATGGAGGGAGGTAACTAGTGAGGGGTAAACAGTGAGGTGGCAAAATTTGCAGATGATACCAAACTGCTTAAGATAATGAAGAACAAAGCAGGCTGTAAAGAGCTTCAAAAGGATCTCACAAAACTAGGCGACTGGGCAACAAAATGATACATGAATTTTAATGTTGATAAATGCCAAGTGATGCACATTGGAAAACATCATCCCACCTATACATACAAAATGATGTGGACTAATTTAGCTATTGCCACTCGAGAGAGATCTTGGAGTCATTGTGAATAGTTCTCTGTAAACATCCACTCAGTGTGCAGTGGCAGTCAAAGTAAAACTGAATGTTAGGAATCATTAAAAAGGAATAGAGCATAAAGCAGAGAATATCTTATTGCCTCTGTATAAACTGATACACCCGCATTTTGAATATTGCATACAGATGTGGTGTCCTCATCTCAAAAAAGATAAATTGGCATTGGAAAAGGTTCCTAAAATGGCAACAAAAATGATGAGGGGTTTGGAACTGGTGCCAGGTGAGGAGAAATGGAAAAAAAAGCAGGGGGGGGGAGGGAAGGTATGATAGAGGTCTATAAAATCATGACAGGTATGGAGACCGTGAATAAGGAAAAGTTATTTACTTGTTCCCATAAGGTAAGAACTAGGGGTCACCAAACTGAGTTACTAGGAAGCAGGTTTAAAACAAAAAAAGGAAGTATTTCTTCACATAGCGCAGTGTCAACCTGTGGAACTCCTTGCCAGAGGATGTTGTGAGGACCAGGACTTTCACAGGGTTCAAAAAAAGAACTGGATAGATTCCCGGAGGTTAGGGCCATCAATGGCTATTAGCCAGGCTGGGTAGGAATGGTGTTCTTGCCTCTGTTTGTCAGGGCTGGGAATGGGTGACGGGAGGGATCACTTGATGAGTCCCTGTTCTGCTCATTCCGTCTGGGGCACCTGGCATTGGCCACTGTTGGCAGACAGGACACTGGGCTAGATGGACCCTTGGGTCTGACTGTGCATGGCTGTTCATATGTTCTTATGTTCCTTTCAGATGAGTCGTTTAACCCCGGGGAGGAGGACGAGGAAGTTGCAGAAGAGTGAGTAGAGGGAGGGGGGAGAAGCTGCCTGGCATAGGCCACTTGGGCTGTGACCTCGCCTTGCGGCCCATTCTCGAATGGGAACTCTCCCTGCAGGGGAAGCGGGGGCCAGATGTTGCAGGCGTAGTGCCAGCCTGCCTGTGGCACTAGGGGCTGCCACCCCCAGCAGGTGGCTCACTCGGGGGCAGTCCATCGCCACGTCCTCCAGAGTAGCGCCAGGAGCACCGTGCAGCTGACGGCTTTACAGGGCGGACTCTCGTCCCTGCTCGTGCTCCGGTGTGCTAGGAGGCTGGTGCTGCACTCTGGGGTCTTGGTCTCTGGCCCTTTTCACTGGGTTAAGGCCACGAGACCCATTAACGTTCCTCAGGGCATAGAGGGATCCACAGGAGCAAACGGGGACGGCAAGTCCTGGGCTGAAGATTTCCTGCCATCCACGCCTGCTGGGCTGGTGTCCCCGATCCACGGCATCCAGTCCAAGCTCAGCCTGTAACCAGTCCCTTGGGCCAGGGCAGGCCTTCAGGGCTCCCAAACGCGGCCCTGGGACCCCAGCAATCCCTGTCTGACTGGGGCTCCCCGCAGCAAATCCAGCCAAGCTGCAGCCCTGGAGAGGTTGGGACCATCCCCGTGGGGGCTCTGGGCTGTCAGTGATACCCGTAGTGACAAGAACTGCCTTCCCAGCCCCGGGGGGAGCAGCACATTAGTCGCCTGGCCCATGGGCTCGGAAAGGCCTTGCGGGTCCCACTTTCTTGCTGGGTTCTCCGTTGATGTGGGTCAGTTTCCGCCAGCCCTCTGCTGACCCTTCGTACCGTCCCAGCCAGCTATGAGACCTCCCCCCAGCGGGTTCATAGGTCAGATTTAATCTTTTTGCTTCCCTGGGGAGCCGTGCAAAGTACAGAGGGAAACTGAGGCATGGCACGAGGTTCATGACAATGTTACAGAACGTTCCCACTTGGTTCCTATGTCGGGAATGGGGAACCCATTGCCTGGGAAGTGGCCCCGGAGGCAGCAGGCCTGTGCTGTGCCCCACGTTCTGCTCAAAGGGGCCTGCATCTTTCCAGTGGGGACGTCTGCGCTGGGCATTGCCACTCAGTCTGCTGCGCACTGGGACAGGGACAGGAGCAGTTGTGGGGTGCCTGGCGATGCCCCTTGCCACCCTGTTTCTAGGGACAGGTGAGGAGGCTGCGCCTGTTGCCATGCCCAGGCCGAACTGAGAATGCTCCAGGGACGCTGGCTGGAGGGGATAGGGTGATCTGCCCATGTCAGGCCCTGCTGAGCTGGGGGCTGCCGGCCCTGGGAGCGGTGGCATTTGGTGGGAAGGAGCTGACTTTGGGCGACGGTTCCCTCCCACAGGTTCGACAGCGAAGTCTCAGCCAGCAGCGATGGCGGCAGCGACCGGGAGGAAAAGAGGAAGCCAGCCAAGAAAGCCAAGATGGTCAAGGAGCGCAAGCCCCGCAAGAAGCCGTCCGAGGTGAGAGCACTGCTGTGGCCAAGGGGCTGTATGGATCCCGGCTGCTGGCTTGGAGAAGTGGGACCCTCTGCCCACGGCACGCAGGCCATGAGCAAGCGGCCTCTGCAGTGGGGAGCTCGTGTGAAGTGCTGAGTGACTCCCCTCCATGGTATGGAGCTCCCCAGCTCTGTGCTGCTCCCCCAAGCCCAATCTCCCCTCGCAGCCTCCCCACATTCCCCCTGCAGCCAGGCCTGCTGGTTCTGTGGGGCTCCGTGGCCCTAGCTCCCTTGTCTTATTCTCATGGTGCCTGGTCGCTGGGAGCGTGGTCTGGCTGCTGTGGTATGGAACGCCCAGCCCCGTCTTACTGGGCGGACGAGGGTCTCTTACTGTGGGGAGAGCCTCTGGTTTTAGGAACCGTAGGGCCATGTCTCAACGACTCTCCTGCTTGTTCTCTCTCTGCACCTGCCGCCGTCTCTCGCCAGAGTAAGAAAGGGAAGGACCCTAATGCCCCCAAGAGGCCCATGTCTGCCTACATGCTGTGGCTGAATGCCAGCCGGGAGAAGATCAAGTCCGACCACCCCGGCATCAGCATCACGGACCTGTCCAAGAAGGCTGGGGAGCTGTGGAAGGGCATGTCCAAGGAGAAGAAAGAGGTGGGCTCGGATGGAGCGGGAGACATGTCCTGGATGTGTGTGGTTGTGTGGGGGTGGGATGGTAGGGGTAGTTGGGGGTGGGCCAGGCTTGGGACAATGTTGGGGAACTGAGTGGACATTGCTGGTCGGAGGCCACCTCAGCATGGGACAGGTGCTGTGTCTGGTGTGGGGAGGGACTGCGGGTAGGGATGGGCATCTGTTGCTCTGGCTTTGGGGGGCCAGTGAAGTGTGCCAGGGTTGTTTTTCTAATGAGGGTCAGATGTGATATGAGGGTGTGGGGGGGAGAGGGATGTGGGGGACAGGTGAGCATGGAGCGGTGTTGCCAACTCTGTTCTGGTGGCAGGAGTGGGATCGCAAGGCAGAAGATGCCAAGAGGGACTACGAGAAGGCCATGAAGGAATACAGCGAGGGGGGCAAATCGGAGAGCTCCAGGAAGTGAGTTTGCGGGGGCTGTGGGGCCGGGTCCTGAAGGGCCGTGGCCCTGTCCACAAGGGGGAGGCAGCAAGCTGATGGGGAAAGGTATGGCCCGTGTGGAGAGCGAGGAGTGGAGGATCATCCGTTTCCTCCAGCCCTGGGCTGCAGCTGGCGCTCGGCGAAGGGGCTGGGGGTGACCTCTCTGCTCGTTTGCTGTCCCCCCTCCCGCGCAGGGAGAAATCCAAGAAGAAGCAACATCAGAGCAAAGGGAAAGCCGAGAAGAAGGCCGCTCCGTCCAAGGCTCTGTCCAAATCTCCCGTCAAGCCGCTGGGTGAGAGCTTCAAGAGCAAGGAGTTCGTCTCCAGTGACGAGAGCTCTGGCGACAACAAGAAGGAGGTAGGTGCCGGGCAGGGCAGGATGGGCCCAGCCCGACGACTGTGGGGGGTCCTGTGTTAACCTGCTTCCCCTCCCCCCCCACAGGACTCTGAGGAGGAGGAAATCGCCAGCACGCCCCCCAGCTTGGAGGACTCTGCATCTGGCTCGGATTAGAGCTGCCCTGCCCCCTCCCTCCCTTTAGCCCTGCCCTGTTCCGGATGGCACAGGTCATAGGTCGCTGAGGTGAGAACTAGACTCCCCTCCCCCTATCCCTTCTGCCAGGGGCGGGGCTGGAAGGACGACACAGCTGCCCCATTGACTGGACCCAGCCCTGCTTCTGGCCCTTGCTTGCCCCCTTCTCCCTCGCGGGGCTTGTGCTGAACTCTGGAGAACGACGGGGTGCTAGAAAGCAGGGGAAGGGGGTGCACCTCCAAGCTGCCGGAGCCCCACTAGGCCCTAGCAGGGGGCCCTCCCAGCGTGCTGCGGGGAGCCGGCTGGGCGGGGTCTGTCCCCTGGCCTGTAGCCGGGCTCCCTCAGCATTTTTTATGTTCTGTTTATTTTTGTATTTCTCGTCTGTTCACGTGGCAATTGGGTGGAATAAAAACCAAGCGACTTTGGGTGGAGCTTCTGTCTTGAGTGTGGCTGGGGGACAGATGGCCGGGTCTCCCAGTGCAGAGGGAGCAGGCGAAGCCCCACGGGGTGGTCGTCTCCTCCCCACGGCCGCATTGCTGGCTGCCATCCACAGGAGCGCTCCTGCGGTGGGGTGGGGCTGAATTTGGGCCAGTGCCTTATCTCACTTCATTCCAGTAAGCTGTGGCCTTAACGGCATTAAAGGCCATCGGACACCTGTGGGAGCTGCCTAAGGAGGGAGGCGGTCGATAGCAATGAGGTTTAGTCAAGTGTTAGGGGCTCCCTCTTCTCCCCTGTCTGTGGCCTGGGCCATTAACAGGCTTAGCCGGCAGGGAGGGTTGTTCCTAAGATGGCTTTATGTGGGGGAGCCTGCCCCATACCTCCCAGTGGATGCTGGGTCCTGGAGCGGAGCACTTCCCCTCTGCCTCCTGGCCAAACCCCCCAGCCCGCTCCTGCACCTTACCTCCTGCCCTGGGGGCAGCGTGGGGGGCTCAGAGCCTCATCGCTGTCCCTTCTGGGCCTAGAGCTCTGCCCAGCTCGCACTGCCCTGAGGGTGGGGGAAGGGAGCGCGAGCGGCGGCTCATTCGTCTCCATTGCGGCCCTTGCTGCCAGGAGAACTAAGCCAAGCTGGGGGCAGGAGGCCTGATGTGATCAGAGCCTATTACCGGACCTCAGTGCTCCATTAAAGTGTCTCTGCCCCCCACTTCCAGTCACCTGTGCGTCAGCCCGTGCACTCTGCCTCGCTCTAATTGAATCAGCCCGCAGCGCCGAGAGGGCAGAGAGCCCTGTTGGCCTTGGGAGGGGGAGGAATGCGCCCCAGGGGCCGTGGCTTTCATAACCAAGGCTGGAGCAGGTTAATTGTGCAGATGGAAGCTGGCCCTCGCGGGAAATCCTCCGGGGTCCCATTTCCTTTGGCCTACTTTCTGTGGGTTATTTACCAGAAGTGCTCAGCTGCCAGGAGTAAATGGGAAGGCAGACTGCAGGCAGCCACGGCAGTGCCTCTCTTCGCGCACCGTGTGCGGCACTAGGGCCGGGCCCAGCAAGGGCGTGGAATCGAAAACCAGAAGGGACCTCTGACCACCGGGATGTGACAGCCCCTACATCCAATGCCCAAAATCAGACCAAAGCATTAAGCCGCCAGAGACTGGGCCAGTCCTCGGGCCACAGCGGCTGTGCCTTTAATCCTCTACTGTCACATCCGGCTGGAGCGTAGGGTAGACCCGACAGCCTCTGCCCTTCCTGCATTTGTCCTGCGATTCCACCGCAGCTGGGCCTACACTGCTTTGCCCTGGGAGCTGGGCCATGTAAGCAGCTGCCCACGTGCAACTGGGAGCTTTCAGGAGGTGTGGCTGCCTGGCAGGGCAACATGCAGAGATGACTAGAGTTGGCTGCCCTTTGGGATGAAATTTACAGTGAGACTTCCCAGGTGCTGTGTTAGGTTCTTCCTCAAGGCAGGGATGCTCAGCTTTGGTCCTTGGGGACTCCACAGCTATGTCTACACTGGCAGGTTCTTGTGGAAGAACCTCTTGTGCAAGAACACGTCCACACAGCCATGTGCTTTTGCGCAAGAGTATCCATGGCAGTGCGGACACTCTTGCATCGGAAAGCTCTGACGGCCATTTTAGCCATAGGGCTTTCTTGTGCAAGAAACTCCTGCTGCACGTCCACACTGCTCTCTTGTGCAAGAACGCTTGTGCAAGAGCGCTTACACTTGTTAGAAAAGAGCGTAGCTGTTGCACAAGCAGCCCTCTCTTCCTATGCTTAACTGTAAAGCTTGTGCAAGAGTTAGGGGGCCGTGTGGTCAGTGCGCAAGAACCTCCGTTCTTGTGCAAGAACCCACCAGTGTAGACATAGCCTAACAGTCCAGGACTTCAATCCAACCTGTCTTCATCTGAAGAAGTGGGCTGTACCCACAAAAGCTCGTGATGCCATCTACATGTTTTGTTAGTCTTTAAAGTGCTGCCGTGCTATTTGTTGTTTAAGTTTATTATGTATGGAAAAGAGTTGGCTTTAAAATCAACACTGCATACTACTGAGTATGAAACACTTAAATGCCCTGATTCATACTAAAGTCTATGGCCTGTGAAAACTTTTAAACAGCTGGGCTATGTCTACACTGGCGGGTTCTTGCGCAAGAACCTGCAGTGCGTCCACCTGGCCCGCCTGCTCTTGCGCAAGAAGTTTTACAGTGAAGCGTGGGAAGAGAGGGCTTCTTGCACAAGAGCTACGCTTTTTCGAATAAGTGTAAGCCCTCTTGTGCAAGAGCTCTTGTGCAAAAGGGCAGTGTGGATGTGCGGCAGGGGTTTCTTGCGCAAGAAAGCCCTAAAATGGCCATCAGAGCTTTCTTGCGCAAGACAGCATCCACACTGCCATGGATGCTCTTGCGCAAAAACACGTGGACGTGTTCTTGTGCAGGAGCTCCTGTGCAAGATGTTCTTGTGCAAGAACCCGCCAGTCTAGACATAGCCAAGTAGTCCTGTGGCACCTAAGAGGCAAACAAATATATAGCTAGTATCATGAGCTTTTGTGAGCACAACCCCCTTCAGATGAGATGAAAGCTCATAGTACTACAAATATGTTTTTGTTCCTCTCTGAGGTTTTTAAAATTACAGACTAACCTACAGGTGCCCCCAGAGAGACTTTTTATCTCTGGCCTATAGGGATTCTCTATGCAGTGTAACTGAAAACCAGCAGATTTGAATAAAAATAATTTGCTGGTTGCAACAAAACCTTAGATGGTTGGAGATCCCCCCAGGACATGAATTGGTCGAATAGGGTTTACGTTTTAAACTGTTGTTTTGCAGAACCTGCAACCTTTCAGTCAGGTCCTGCTTGTTGTTTGGACAAGCTGTGTGCGTGTGTGTGTACACACCTCCACTCCCCTCTTTACCCTTGCTGCCGGCAAAGCCTGTAATCTCCCTAGTTAAGTACGCAGGCTTGGAAAATGGCTTTCCCAGTTCTAAGGCCTCTGTGTGAGGTCCCGAGAACCAATAGTTTAAATCTTTATCTATTTACTCACACTGAGTGAGAGGAAAGTAGGAATGTGTGTGACCAATAGCCTACTAGTGCCTGAGTCTCTGGACATGCCTGAATATGGGTGAAACAGAAAAGGGGTTTAGCAGATATGGACAGACATCCTCTGTCCCAGCTATGGCCCTGGTGATTGCAGGAGAGGTTAATTAGGGAACAGACTTACAAAGTGGGCTGCCTGCAAGGGGTTTGGAGATTCCTGCCTCTGGACCTGCCAGTCCAGCATTAAAAGCATGCCCCTCTTACAGCCAGGCTGCACTGGAGAGTTTTAGGGGCACAGGGGACAAGGCTGGGTGAATAATGAAGATGTCGCTGGAGCTGCCCAATGAGGGCTGCAGTGATTTTAATTCCCAGGGGGGCTACTGACTCTGGAGTTACCCCTCCCAGCCTGGGCACGGGGGGGGGGGGGGGGCAGGCAGGCAGGCATGGAAGTGCCTGGCATGTTACCAGCTCGGTTGAACACAGACACGCCCCACATGTGAGCCTGGGGCCAGGCGCGCCCTCCCCACCTCGGGGTCCTGGCAAGCAGAGGCCGGTTCGGGCGGGAGGGGGAGGAGGAATGAAAAGGGCAGGCTGTAATGATCGAGGGGCGGGTATTCCAGTCACAGCTGGGGGGTGGGGGGCAGGAGCGGGGCCTCTCTAACCCCTCCCTCCACGGCACATCCTGCCCCATGGGTCGATGGCTTCAGCAGGGTGACACGTGGGAACGGGCGGTGTCCAGCGCGGGTGATTTGCATAACTCATGAATATGCAGCAGAGGGCGGAGGACCGCCCCGCCCTTGTTTTGCTTCTCATGAATATGCGCGGGGGGGGGGGGGTCGGGGCGGTGCCGCGCGGCGCGGAGCCCGGTGAGGAGCCGCCGGGACCCGGGGAGGGGGCGTGTGCGGGGCGCGGGGCTTCTGCCTTGGGGGGTGGGTGCTGAGCGTGCCCGGGGCTGCGGAGGCGTGTGCGGGCTGTTTGGGGGTCCCGTGGGCGGGGTGACGGGGAGGAACGGGGGGGTTGGGGTGCAGGGGCGATGCGGCTCTGCGGGGCGGATGCTGGCCGGGCTGCAGATGGGGGGAGAAGGGGGCTTGGGGGTTTGGAGACGTGGGGAGTCGCAGAAAGGAACGCTCAGCAAAGTTTGTGATAACAGCTGTGGGGCGGGGGAGCTGCGGGGGGGGGGGGGAGGCGCTGGCAGCAGGGAGGGAAAAGGGTGGGCGAGGGGCAGCCTATGGGGTCCCCCTGCTGGCCGCAGTGTGTCACGGAGGGGGGGGGTCGCAGTGCGGTGTCTTGGGGGTGCCCCATACTAGATTCTCTTGTCTCCAGCCGCACCCAGGGGCTGCTCCGGGCTGTGGCCAGGGCCTCTGCCTGCCCTGGAGGATTCACACTGATCCCTCCCCTCGCTGACCCTTCCCTTGGGCCCTTGCCAAAGCCGGGCCCTGGACCAGCTCCTAGAATCGCCTCCGAAGAGCTGTGTGAGGCTGTGTCCCTGGGAGCGGCCAGTCTTGTCACTGTGCCACCCTCAGCCACCTGGCCCTCCGCTTGATGCCCTATCGACCCCTGTGCCCTCTTTCCTGACCACCCACCCCCTGCACCTCCATCCCTTCTCCTCTCCTGCTCCCCCTCTCTCCCCTTTCCTCACCCTGGCTTGGTTATCCCCTGGCTACGTAGCTAATCAGATTCTCCTTCCTGCTGGAGGAGGAAGGCGAAGGCTCAACTTTGCCTTTCACTCTCCTGGATTCTAGCTCCAGGTGAGTGAGCGCTTAGCTGGGCTGGTCCCTAGATTTGCAGGTGCCAGAGTCCCTGCAAGCAAGGGCCTTGCCCTGTCCATTACGCTGCACTGTTCCCTTGAGCCGAATGGGGCCCTCTTGCACTTGTCCCTTTGCCTTCCCCAGGCTTGGGCCTGGTCTGCTCCACAGAGTTGATCACATTCTGTCAGTGTCAGGGTTCCCACTGACAAAGCCTCCGCTACACCGACCTAATATCTCCACCTTTACAAGAGGCCTAGCGCTTAGGTCGATGTAGTTAGTATGCTGCATTACTTCTATTGCCTGGAGCTGACAGCTGGAGCCTCCTCCCCTACCCAAATTTTTTAAAAAAAGTGTTTGGGGGTCCCACGGGCAGGGTGAAGGGTAAGAACAGGGGGTGTAGGGGTGATGGAGCTCTGCAGGGTGGATGCTGACCAGGCTGCAGGTGGTGGGGAAGGAGGCTTGGGGGTTTGGAGGCATGGGGAGGAGCAGGAAGAAATCACAAATTTTGCAGAGTGTAACAGCTGTGGGGGGAGGTGCTGGCAGCAGGGAGGGGGATAGGAACACCTGCAGGGAAGAGGGTGGGGGGGAAAAGGCCCTAGCTCTGAGCTGGTGGCTCATTTTCTCAGTAGGGGTTCAACCAGCAGTGAAACTAACATTCTTGTCAGTTTCACGGCTGGTATTAGTTCACAAGGTGCCCTGCAAGAGCTCCTAGGGGAGATGCGCACCACCAGTAAGGAAGGTAGCATAGACACCAACAGCTGATTCAATCGCTGTGGAGGTTGTAGGTCAACCTAATTGAAGTTGACTGAATTCTGTGGTATAGATAAGCCCTTGGTCTCCTACGTGCCACCTTTAGCTGTGACCATGACTAGCTGCATGTCCCTTTAGACTCCTCCCTGCTCCCTCCCTCTGTCTGTCCTAAGACAGCTCTTGGCTTGAACATGAGGTGGAAGTCCTGCCTCAGAGGCCTGGCAACTCTTGGGTATTCCCTCCTCTGCTTCAGCTTGCTTGCTGCTTGCAACTTAGGGCTCCTCGTGCCTGAGCTGCCCTCCATCTCCCAGCCTGGACTCCACTTAAAACCTCTGTGCTGTGCTGCAGTGCAGATGCTCTAGGCCAACGGGAGGGAGGTTGGGAGCGATGTGGATCCGAGCAGCTCTCCTTCCGTGCACTCTACCCGGAGGGCTAGGTTGGTGTAATTATGTCCCGCTCAGTGGGGGGTTCACACCCCTAACTGACGTAGCTGTTCTGAAGTCAGTGTGTCGTGCAGACCTAGCCTTACTCCGGCACACTTTCTGCACTCGTCGGTGTGAATAGTCCCAGTGTAGTCATGGCTAGGTGGGCAGGCAAATGCTTCCCTCGGCCACGGTGCTGTGGCCACAAATATGGAACCTCCCCATCAGTCGCTGTAGCCCGTGTGTATGCTACAGCAACAAAGCTACGGCATCTTCGCTGTGACGCCTGTAGTGTGGACAGGGCCTCAGTCTCCTTTGCTTGTTATGTTGTCTGTGAGCTCCACCTCTACTGAGGCTCCTCCCCCAAGATCGCCTCTTGCCTTGATGATTGTTCCCTTCTCCATGTCCCAGCATGGCCAGAAGCTGCCATTCACCTTCTGGCACCTACGCAGAACCCCAACCATGGCTCCCTATTCTTGGACTTCTCCTTTGGGACCGTGATCGGCTGTAGACACGATCTATGTGGTTGGTCCTATTCTCAGCCTCGTCCTATGGCCCCTCTTACAGAGGATCACCCTAGACCAATGTTCCCTCTAATCTTTTCCATTCATGTGCAGAATAATTTTCTGTGCACAGAGGCATGTGTGAATGTGCACCACCAATAGAAACACAACGCCTAGCTGTGGGCACTTGGCTAATCGGTTGGGACTCTGTCTTGAGTGGCCACACAAGCACATGGCTTATATAGGGAACACCGCTGTAGACCCTTCTAAGTCCTATGACTCTGTGAAAAGGTGATGTAGGGGGTACGAGGGCTCATGTACCCCCAAGATTTTATTTGCCAAAGCCAGGTGCTTTTGTAACCCACACTCTTACTGGGGTTCGCTGCCCCATGAAGTGATCCTTAGACCACTTAGAGAAAGAGTTTGAGCTCCAGCCTCAGCTGACTTTTACCTCAAGTGGTAGAGGTGCAGGTTCACCTGTGGATGTTACACCTTCACTCTGCCCCCCTCCCTGTCCCTTCTGCCCTGCAGCTCCTGGGTTGCCTCTGACTCTAGCCCCATGAATCCTGTTGCTGGCTCTTCTTCCTCCCTGAAACCTTTTCCTCTGGTACCCCCCGAGAATCTTTTTCTTCCCAGGCTGGTCTGGAAGAAGCTCCCTGGGGCCTGAACCGCTCTTAAATCCCTCTTCCACTTGATTCCTCGCCTGGGGACCTCCTGGGCTGTAATTGAATGGCTGTGTAATGGCTCCGTTCTTTCCGCAGAGCCCCTGGGGACCTGGCCTGATCTGTGCGGTTGCTTGTGATGGTGTTAGGGGAACGGCATTTTGGGAGTGCAGGGTTCCCCAGGAGTGGGGCACTTGTGGGGGTGTAGATCAGTGGGGGAGTGCCCCTCCATGCCTCTCCTTGCCTCCCCCACTGCCTGCCCACTGAACCACTTGCCCCTCAACAGGCTGGAGCGGTGCAAATCCTGGCTCTGTGCGCGCTGGCTTGCCGTGGGATAGCGAGGATCCGTTCCCCACCCAAGGGAGGGCACGGTGTGAAGTCCCAGAGCAGAGCTCACCAGGTCAGGGAGTAGGGGATGGGCGCTGTCTGCTGGCCAGTGGCGATAGCACCAGGAATTCGCCCTCAGCCGGAAGGCCTGGTGACGCCAGGGCCTGGAACGGGGGAGAGGAGCACGTGCCGTGTCCGGGAGGCTGCTGTGTATGGGAAGTGGCAGGAGTGAGTTGGGGGGACACAAGCCGAGTGGGCATGAGCAAGAGGAAGGGGGTATGGAAATGGGTGGCAGCACGGTGTGGGGAGGGGGTGCAGTGCAGTGTGTGGGGGAGGGTACTGGCACAGTGGAAGGGAGGCAGTGTGTGGGGAGGGGGCATGGTGTGGTGCAGTGGGGGGTACTGGCAGTGTGGGGAGGGGGGTGCGGTGTGGATGGGGAACAAGGGGTGTTGGGCTGGGGGGAGGCAGAGTGGGGGTACTGGCACAAGGGAAGGTGGGATGTGAGCAAGGGGGTGCAGTATCGTGGGGGGAGGCAGTGGGTGAATGTTGTGGGGTGGGTGTGACGTGGGGGTATTGGCAGGGGGCAAACAACTTCCTGATGATTGTTCTGCTCCAATGTCCCTGCCAACTCCGTCCTACCCCAAGCAGTCCTGCCCCTGCACCCTCCCAACCCCCCCATTCCTGCCTGGCCCGGAATCTAACAGGGGAGTGGTACAGAGCCCCCCACCCTAGCTTGGCTCTGGCGGATCAGGCAGGAGCTGCCAGCCGCAGCCCAGCTGGGCTGCCTCGGATTCCATCCCCGCGCCAGGAGGCTGGGAAAGTGGTGGTGGGGGGGGGGGGGGGAGGGGGGACGCAATGGCTTCCAGATGTGCCTGCCCCACCCAGCTTGGCTGGGGCAGCTGTGACGCCTGCTCCCAGGGGAAGGGTGGGGATCAGTTCCCACTGCGCTGGAATGGGAGGGTGTGTGTGTGTGTGTGTGTGTTGGGGGGTAGGAACAGGGAATAAATGGGGGGGAGGAGATGGGGCCAGCGGAAAGGGGAAGGAATGGGGCCGGGTGGGTGAGGAGGCGAGGTAGGGCTGCGGAAGAAGACAGGAGTGGGGCAGGAGGAGTGGGAAGGGAGGTGGGGCTGGGGGGACGAGCCAGCAGTGGGGCAGAGGAGTGCGACGGGGTGGGTTAGGCGGAGCGGAGGCAGGCAGGCGGGGCTAGGGGAGGGGCAGGGAGTGGGGTGGGTTCGGAGGCGGGGCAGAGGAGAGGTGGGAGGGGCAGGGGAGTGGTGACGGGGGGGGCGGAGTTGTGGAGGGGGGACGCGGGAGCCAGGCGGAGCTGTGCGGGGGGGAGGGTTGTAGAGTGGGGAGGGGCGGGTCCGGGCGGGGCTGGGGGAGTGGTGACGGGGGCGGGCGAAGGCTGGGGGGGAGTTGTGGGGACGGGAGGCTAACTGGGGGCGGGGCCGGGCTGTGGGCTCGGGGTGACGCGAGGGGGCGGGGCTGGGGGCGGTGACCGGGGCTGGGCCGTGGGCCCGGGGGGGGAGGAGAGGGGCGGGGCCGTGGGCCCGGGGGGGGGGGAAGGAAGGGGCGGTGACCGGGGCGGGGCCGCGGGCCCGGGGGGGGGCGGTGACCGGGGCGGGGCCGCGGGGCCGGGAGGGGGAGGGGAGGGGGGGCGGTGACCGGGGCGGGGCGGCGGGCCCGGGAGAGGGGGGGGAAGGGGAGAAGGCCCGGGGGGCGGTGACCGGGGCGGGGCGGGGCGGGGCCGGGGGGGGGAGGGGAGGCGGCCCGGGGGGCGGTGACCGGGGCGGGGCGGGGCCGGCCCGCGGGCGGGGGGGGGGGAAGGGGAGGCGGCCCGGGGGGCGGTGACCGGGGCGGGGCCGCGGGCCCGGGGGGGGAGGGGAGGCGGCCCGGGGGGCGGTGACCGGGGCGGGGCCGCGGGCCCGGGGGGGGAGGGGAGGCGGCCCGGGGGGCGGTGACCGGGGCGGGGCCGCGGGCCCGGGGGGGGAGGGGAGGCGGCCCGGGGGGCGGTGACCGGGGCGGGGCCGCGGGGGAGGGGAGGCGGCCCGGGGGGCGGTGACCGGGGCGGGGCCGCGGGGCGGGGGGGAGGGGAGGCGGCCCGGGGGGCGGTGACCGGGGCGGGGCCGCGGGGCGGGCGGGGGACCGGGCCGGGAGTCAGGCCCTCGCAGCGAGCTGGTTTTTCCCGTCCCCGCAGCCTGAGTCACGGCTCCACCCGGCCTGCGCGGCGCGATGCGGCAGCTGCGGGCGAGGTGAGCCGGGCTCCCCCCCGGCGAGACCAGCTGGTGCTGAGCCACGCGGGGCGGGCGGGGGGGGGGGGGGGCTGTGAGGGGGGGAGGTGGCAGCGCGTGTGGGGCCGGGGGGGGGGAGTCGGGTTGTGTAGGGGAGGCGCAGGAGTCCGGCGCCACCGTGCCGAGTGCAGGGCGAGGATTTAGCGCTGCGTATGAGGGGCTGAGAGGCGGCAGGGCCTGGCTTTGTGTAGGGAGGGGCAGGAGGTTGGCACCCTGCGTGTGTGGGGAGGGGGTAGGGCTAGGGAGTGGGGACCGGGCATGGGAGGAGGTTGAGGGGAGGCAGAGTCCCGGCGCTGTGTGTGGGGGTGGGGTTTGGCGCTGTGTAGGGAGGGGCAGGGGGTCGGCCCCATGTGTGGGGTAGGGGCGGAGAGTTGTTGCTGCGCATGGGGGGGGTGCTGAGGGGAGGTAGAGGTCGCACTGGGGGACATGGGAGATTGGCACCATGTGTGGAAGAAGAGGTGGGGACCGAGGGGTCTGGCACTGTGTGTGGGGGCGGGGCACGTTGGTTGCCAGCTGTACATGGGGGTACAGAGTGGTGGAGATTGGGGTGCAGTGAGATGGGAGGCCTGTGATGGGGGGCATCCTTGGGAGACGACAGCACCATGTGACCAGAGGGGGATGGTGGGTGATGGGGCCATGTGGGGCCTTCACAGGGGCAGCAGGGAGGGGGATGGTGCTGAGGGGCATGCTGGGAAACTGGGCCCTGGATGGGAGCTGGGGCTGGGGGTGGGACGGGAGGGCAGAATTTGGCAGCTACTTTCCCACTTAGTCTCAATTTTCTCTCCTGCTCCTCTCCTAGGGGCTGACGTGTGCACCGAATTCATCGAGCCTCAGCCCAGGTGCCACCATGGCCTCCCAGCCACACCCCCTGTGCCCTCCGCCTCTCTGCCCTACTGCCAACGGTGGCATGGGGACCGGAGCTGGGCAACTGGTGGGCAGCCCTGAGACAGGTATGTGCTGTGGGGCGGGGAAAAGTAGAGAGGGGCTGGGATGTGGCTAGCAGAGCTGGGGCACAGTTCACTTGAGTGAGGGGTGCTGAGGTACAGGCGGCATCATGCCTGGGAGTGGGGAGCGGGACCTTCCCCCCCCCGGGGGGGCTCCAGCTCCAATCCTGCCCCAGAGCAAGGGGCAGGCTGGTTGTAGGGGGCAGGGAATGGCACTTTTCCCTTTTAGGGGGTGTCAGCTCTGACCTTCTCCAGGGTGGCTCCGGGGGTGGGAGATGGGCCACACGCCCAGCTGCTTTTCAGTGATCCATCTGTGAGACGAATTTGAAGGTCTCAGCTGGCAGCACCATCACAGCTCCCCGCAGGACAGCATCTGTCAGTGCAGGCTCTGGCGAGCCATCCCCAGTGTCTGAGGGGTGGGGGGCCTGGGCTGACAGGCTGTCCCTCCTGGGGGGCTGGCCAGGACAGTCCCAGCTGGGGGGGGCGGGGTGCTGTTGGTGCTTTTCTGCCATGTGGGTGGGCTCTGAGAGGGTCTCTTTCTCCCCCCGCCCAGGTGATGCTGTCCTGAAGCCGCCAGTCAGGCCCAAACCTCGCACACTGCCCAAACCGACTATACCAGCCAAGCCCTGCGCCCCGCCACCGTCCCCTGGGTCACGGGCCCCCCGCCTTGATTTCCCCTCTGCCGAGAAGATCAACCTGCTGGCGGGTCCCAAGCCGTACAGTGGCAGCAACACCACCCATAAACGCCTGTCCTTTAGCCTCAAGAGCCCCCCAGCGGAGACTTCCAATGGGAAGGGGCTCTCCCCCCCTGAAGCCAAAACCCCGCCTAGTGGCAAGGAAGACGGCTCTCCGGCTCCTGTGACGCCCCCTGCTGGGGGGCCATCGGGAGCCCTCAAGGGTGCTGCTCCCTTCAAGGTGAAGCCGGTGCCGGTGGCGGCCAAGCCGGAGCGCTTCCCTGGCACCACAGTGGAAGAGATCCTGGCGAAGATGGAGCGCCCCCGCAAAGAGGGGCTGCGCTCAACCTTCAGCTCTGATGCTGGCTCCTGCTTTGGGCCCAAAGGCTTTGTCGCCTTCCGGAGGCAACCTAGTGCCGAGGGAGGGGACGGTGGCACCGTCACCCTCGGCTTCGAGGCCCCCCGGGAATTGGGGCTCCCTGAAGCTCAGGAGAGCGGAGCGCCCTGCAGGGATGAGCCGGTCGCCGGCGGGAAGAAGAGGGATGGAAGCCCGTACCCCAGTGGACAATGCCTGCCAGAACCCCCAGACAGAGAAGCACAGACACACCCTGGCTCAGCCTCCAGGGAGAGGTGAGGGGCAGATATGCAGTAGTGGGGCTTGCAGGGCAGTGTGGGTTATGGCCTTGTCTGTTCCATGTTTGGGGGGAGTGGACAGGGTGTGTTGCACTGCATTGTGGGTGAGAATCTGGCAAAGTGGTAGGATCCGGTGCCAAGTCTTCCCCTGGGAGTGGAGAGGAAGCCAGAAAAGAGTTTATTACCTGGTGCTTCCTGGATGGGGAGAAGAATCCTAGAAGTCTCCAGACAGCTCTTTGGCACTTCTATAAAATCGCCCCTGAAGTCAGATGGATGCAGCTCTGCATATAGACAAGCCCTTAACATGTAACGTAGAGTTTGCCTGTGGAACTCCTTGCCGCAGGATGATGCCACAAAAATGGCACGATTCACAGAAGGAATGGGGGATGGATAACTGCAACACATACACTAGCCCGTGGTTTATTTTCAGCCAATTAGGAATGCAGTTGAGCTAAACCGAAAAAAGCCCCTAAGGGCCCACGTGGCAGGACTCCGTGCTTGGTTTAATTGAGCCTAGGTGAGCCCCAAATGATGTGCTGGATACTAACCCGCCGCGATTTCTCTCTCCCTCAGCGGCTCCTCCCCGGCCGGTGCCAGCTGTGATGGGGACCAGTCCGGACGCAGGAGGCCGCCGTCTCCCCCTGGCGTGAGTTCTCGGCTCGCCCTCTGCAGCGCGGCGGCTGCGCTGCTCCGTGCGCTCCTTCCGGGCTCTCCTGTCTCCTCCTGGGCTCCCTCTCTCTGGGGTGCGTGTCTCCGCTCCATTCTCTGCCAGCCCCTGGGCGCCAGCGTCTGCAGCTCTTCCAGGAAGTGAGGCCGTGGGAACCCAGGTGGCCTGCAGGGTGCCATGAGTCCCTGGGTCCTTTGCAGGGGACGGGAGCCATCAGGACCCCAAGATAGGCCTGCCGGCGGGGAGGGGGGAACATGGAACAAAGGGGGCCACTGCCCCGGGGCCCAGCAATTCTAAAGGGCCTAGCAGTGGCAGCAGCTACCAGAGCCCCAGACCCTTTAAATTGTCACCAGAGCCCCCACGGCGCACTCCGGGCAGCGCTGAGGGCTGGGAGGGAGGGGGCAGCGTGGAGTGCTCTGGGTAGTGCTGAAGGTTGGCTGCCTGGCCCCGCCCCTTCCACCCAAGGCCCCGCCCCTTCTGGGCACGCGTAGCTGTCCCCCTCCTCCCCTTGCCCAGGGGCACAGTGTGGCTCCCCTGACCCAGGACACGGTTCCTCTGCCCACAGGCTCCTAGGCCAGTGCTGTGTTATCTTGCCCAGCCCTGGGGAGTGGGGTGGACCTGGGAGAGCAGGCTGGCCAATTGAATCAGGGTCTCTCGAAGGGGGTGGGGGCGGCTGCCCTGGCTCCCTGGCCCTGGGAGCCCGGCGCTTGCTCCCCATGCCCAGGTGGGAGCAGCCCTGACTCACCGCGTTGGGCTCGCTGACCTGGCAGGTATGCGGCAGGCGGGCGGTTCCCGGTCCCATTGGGCCCTCAGCCAAACCCCTAGGCAGAGAGGGCAGGGCAGGCACGCCCCCCCCCCCCCCAGCTGCTTTTCCTGGGCTCCTGGGCGGGAGCCCGGAAGAGGTTAACCATTAACTCCCTCCCCCTGGCGGGGGCAGAGCAGGGAACTCACCCTTCTCCCTGGTGGAGGCGGGGCCATTGGGCCTTCCCTGCCGTGGGGCTGGGGGTCTGCACAGCCCCGAATGCCATTCTGCAGCCCTAGGGTCTGATTGCTCTGCTTCCTTTTTCCTCCTCCTCCTCCTCCTCTCTGCCTTTATCTCCCTGCCATGGGAGGCAGTCCTAGATCTTGGGAGGCGGCAGCTGAGGCGGGAGGCTGTGGAGCTGGAGGGGGCGCCTCAGCAGGAAGGGTGGGGGAGGGCAAGGAACAGGGCGGGGGAGATCTGGGAGCCAGGGGGTGGAGGAGGTCAGAGACTGTCAGGGAGGGGGAAAGTGCCCAGGGCTGGGGGCCATCACATGGGGCCAGCCCTGGGAGCTGGAGCTTAGGGGCTGAGAAGGGGCCATTTGGAGGGGAGAAACTCTGGGTCCGTCTGGGAATTGGAGGGCAGCCCTGGGCGGGAAGCTCCCGGTGCTGGGGTTGGGGGGCCAGCTGGGAGATGGGGATGGGGGGGAAGCCTGGTCGGTTCGGGGGGGTGCATGGCTAATGACTCTGATTTTCATTCTTCTCACAGTTCTTCTCAGCCCGGCCTTGCCCCGTTCCCGCAGCTCCGGCTGAGCTCCCCCTCGGGGTGGCCCCTGGCTCCCCCAGATCCTCTGCTGGCCTTGCTCCGGCCCCAGGGGCCCCTTATCTCCCTGCCGAGCATCCTGCCTCAGCGCCCGGGTCCCCTGCTTTGCCTCCTGAGCTCCCCGCCCCGTGCTCCCACCCTGCTCACACTGAGCTCCCCCTTTGGGTCAGGGCTAGCTCCCCTGACACTCCCGAGGCTCTGGCTGAGGACTCCGTCAGCCTGGTTCCGGCCCCTGGCGCCCCCTACGCTCCAGCGGAACCCTGCCTCCGCATTGCCCACTCCCCGGGGTCTCCCGAAACTCCTGGGCAGTCCCCACCTCCCTCTGGCCTTCCTGTGGGCCTGGCACCAGGCTCCCCTGCTGCCCCCACAGAGCTCTCCCCCAGCTCTCTTGCAGGCCAGCCCTTGGAACCAGGCCCCCCTGATGCCCCCACAGAGCTCACCGGCAGCCCCCCTGTAGGGCGGCCTTTGGCCCCAGGACCACTTGCTGACCTGTCCCCCACAAGCACTCACTCCCCAGGGGCCCCCAAATCTCCTATTCTATCTCCAGACACCCCTAGTCTGTCTCCTAAACTCTCCATCGGTGTCTCTCAATCTCTTGGGTCTTCTGATGGGCCTGCTGAGACCCCGAGGTCCCCTGATGGCCCCTCATCTCCTGAGCAGGGCTCCCCTTTGCCCCCCAGTGACTCCGGGCCCGTGCCAATGGACAAGGGCTTCCAGCCCCCGCAGCTGGGGCTCCGGCGTGCCTCAGATGGCGTGGTGCAGCTGCCAGGCGAGGGGCAAGGAATGGGGGTTCTTGGAGGCTCCCTGGCTGCCCTGCCCAGGGGAGGCCCCCCCCACTGCGGGCAGCCTCTGCAAAGCGAGTCCAACTGGAGCCTGTCGCAGTCGTTCGAATGGGCGTTCCCGCCCCGGGCAGCAGAGTGGGAACCTCCCAGATCCCCCATCAGAGAGGCCGACGATTCTGGCCTCTCTGACCCGGGCGAGTTGGATGGGGAGGGCCTGGCCCCCAGCCCCAAATGGCCTGACGAGGGGAGCGACTCTGAGGGGCTGAGGCCCGAGCTTCCCAAGGTAGCCCTGGATGGGCAGGACACCGAGGCAGCCGGGAGTTCTGCCCCCCCAGGGGGTGCCACCGAGGCCCCGTGTGACAAGGCAGGCAGCCCCGTGGAGGCAGGGAGACGAGGGAGCCTGGAAGCCACTTGCCCTGGGGGCCCTGATGCCCAAAGGGAGCTGGCCGTGACTGAGCTGAAGGGCCCTGCAGTGGTGGGCGAGGCAGAGGCTCTCTGGGAGAAGCAGGGCAGGCCACTGCTGGGTGCCCCCCTGCAGCTGACGGACCCAGAGCTGGAGCCAGGCCTGGAGCGAGCGGCCCCTATCCTGTTGGCTGATGTGCCCAGGCCGGCCGGTGCCCGCGCCTGCCAGGAGGAGGGTTCGGCGGGGGGCCTGGCACTGGCGGGGGGAAGCCAGGAGGGGCTGCGGCCGGGCGAGCCGGGTTCTGAGCTGCATCCCCATTCGCGTTGGCTGGACCAGCTGCTGGCATCGCCACCGCCCTGCGCTGATGAGACCAAGAGGCAGAACATCCCTGAGCCTGGGGAGCCTGCAGGGCCAGAGGTAAAGGAAGGGTGGCTGGGTGTGGGGAGAGGGGCCCTGGGGGGGATCTCTTGGTGCCAGGGGAGGAGTGGGAGGAAGGACTTTGTCTCCTGTGCGTCTCCCACAGGGCCAGTAGGGGGCGTGCTCTCCTGAGTGAGTGTGAGGGAGGGGAGTGCCGCACTCTGGGTAGAGCGCCCCCTGCTGGATCTGGGAATATGGGGGGCATCTTCCAGGTGTGTGGGGAGGATGTTTCCCCAGCCCCAGCAGGGGGCACTGTCCACAGGGGGGGATTGGGAGGGAGGGAGGAGGTGTCACTTTGGGTAGGGCGCCTCCTGCTGGATCTGGAGGATGCGGGGCTGTCTCCTGAGAGGGTGTGTGGGGGGTGTCTCCCCAGGCCCAGAAGGGGGCCCTCTGGGCCCATCCCAGTCTGAGGCAGTGGAAGGGGTTAACTCCTCGCCGGGGTGAGGGGTGGGTGTGCCGTGCTGAGCAAGCGGGCTCAGCTTGGCGGGGCCGGGCCGTGGCCGCCAGCGGCGTGTGATTAGCAGTCGGACGGGTTGGGCGGAGGCAGAGCGGAGCGTGCCGGGGCGAGCCGGGGCAGGGTGAGCTGCTGAAGGCAGCCTTAGCACTGGCCTCTCCTGGCCCCTCTTGGGATGCGTGGGGCGCCTGCCACAGCCATGGCTAGAGAGGCTGGCGGGGCGTCTGTCCTGGAGCGACTCTTGGCTAACTTGGCGCTGCGGGATGAGGCCGGGCGTGCTCGGTACACGAGTGAATGCAGTGTCCCCAGGCCGGCTGTGAGTACAGACAGTGCTTCTGGCCATGCCTGGGTGGGGGGACTTGGGCTGCCCCGCTGGGCTGGGCCAGGTGGGGGTTCAGATGAGCTGGGATCACGCAGGGAGCTCTCGCTCCCCCTGGTGCGGAGCGCAAAGGGCTTTGGGGCAGGATCAAAGGGGCTCGTGAATTGGAGACCACCGAAGGGTGAGCGAGTCTCCTGTCTTGCTCAGGAGTGAAGGATAATCCAGGACTCCAATGCTGCAGCTGGGGGTGATGTCCCCTAGAGACAGATCCCTGGGACCCTGCCTGCTTCGCATAGCCAGGCCCGTTTGGGGTGGAGGGGCTGATCCACTCCTGTTCCCCCCCATTCTGGCCTCTTTTAACCCTGTTCACCCTCTTTCTCCCAGGGCCTGCTTGGCTGGTCGCGGAAAGATCTGTGCAGTGAGTTTGGCATCAGAGGGACCCACCGAGCCGGTGAGCTTGGTTGGGCCAGCGAGCACAACACGGGGAAGACGGACTGGGCCAGCGAGACTGAGCAGGATCGGGAGTTCGGCACGGGCACGCGGGACTGGGGCGATGCGTACAAAGAGCCGGAGCGGCTGCAGGAGTCCAGCGCGGCGCATGGAAACTGGCCTGATGCCTACAGCATGGAGGAGAGCTGCCGGCAGGAGGGAGACTTCAGCCCCGGCAAGCCAGACTGGAGCGGCCAATACAACGTGGGCGGTGCCAACAGCCCGGATGGGGAATTCAGTACCAGGAAACTGGACTGGAGCAACTCCTACGGCACTGGGGAGAGCACCCAGCAGGACAAGAGATTCAAGGCTGGCCAGCCAGACTGGACCCATGAGCCTGTTGTTGGTGATACCGCCCAGCAGGATAGAGAGTGGCCCCACATGTACGGTGGGGATACCGACCAACAAGATGGAGAGTTTGGCACCAGCAAGTCATCCTGGACCCATGAGCCTGGTGCTGGTGATACCGCCCGGCAGGATAGAGAGGTCGGCTCTGGCAAGCCAGACTGGTCCCATGAGTCCAGTGTCGGTGATAGCGCCCGGCAAGATGAAGAGTTCAGCTCCGGCAAGCCAGACTGGCCCCACATGTACGGTGGTGATACCAACCAAAAGGATAGAGAGTCGGGTACTTGCCAGTCAGGCTGGGCCCGCGAGCTGTGTGTGGGTGATACCACCCGACAGGCTAGAGAGTGGCCCCACATGTACGGTGGTGATACCGCCCGGCAGGATAGAGAGTTTGGCACCAGCAAGCCAGACTGGACCCATGATCCCGGTGTCGGTGATATCGGTGATACCGCCCGGCAGGATAGAGAGTTTGGCACCAGCAAGCCAGACTGGACCCATGATCCCGGTGTCGGTGATATCGGTGATACCGCCCGGCAGGATAGAGAGTTTGGCACCAGCAAGCCAGACTGGACCCGTGATCCCGGTGTCGGTGATACCGTCCGGCAGGATAGAGAGTTTGGCACCAGCAAGCCAGACTGGACCCGTGATCCCGGTGTCGGTGATACCGTCCGGCAGGATAGAGAGTTTGGCACCAGCAAGCCAGACTGGACCCATGATCCCGGTGTCGGTGATACCGTCCGGCAGGATAGAGAGTTTGGCACCAGCAAGCCAGACTGGACCCATGATCCCGGTGTCGGTGATACCGTCCGGCAGGATAGAGAGTTTGGCACCAGCAAGCCAGACTGGACCCGTGATCCCGGTGTCGGTGATACTGTCCGGCAGGATAGAGAGTTTGGCACCAGCGAGCCAGACTGGACCCATGATCCTGGTGTCGGTGATATCGGTGATACTGCCCGGCAGGATAGACAGTTTGGCACCAGCAAGCCAGACTGGACCCATGATCCCGGTGTCGGTGATACCGTCCGGCAGGATAGAGAGTTTGGCACCAGCAAGCCAGACTGGACCCATGATCCTGGTGTCGGTGATATCGGTGATACCGCCCGGCAGGATAGAGAGTTTGGCACCAGCAAGCCAGACTGGACCCATGATCCTGGTGTCGGTGATACCGCCCGGCAGGATAGAGAGTTTGGCACCAGCAAGCCAGACTGGACCCGTGATCCCGGTGTTGGTGATACCGTCCGGCAGGATAGAGAGTTTGGCACCAGCAAGCCAGACTGGACCCGTGATCCTGGTGTCGATGATACTGCCCGGCAGGATAGAGAATTCGGCTCTGGCAAGCCAGACTGGCCCCGTGTGTACAGTGGTGATACCGTCCGGCAGGATAGAGAGTTTGGCACCAACGAGCCAGACTGGACCCGTGATCCTGGTGTCGATGATACTGCCCGGCAGGATAGAGAATTCGGCTCTGGCAAGCCAGACTGGCCCCGTGTGTACAGTGGTGATACCGTCCGGCAGGATAGAGAGTTTGGCACCAACGAGCCAGACTGGACCCGTGAGTATGGGTTCAGTCCTGCTGATGGTCCGGGTAAGGAGTGTAGTCCTGAGAAGCCAGACTGGACCCGGGAGTGCAGTGCCAAGTCCCACGAGCAGGGTAGGGAGTGGACCCGTGGGTACGGTGTTGGGGATACCGCCCAGCAGGACAAGGACTTTGGCACTGGCCAGCAACTCTGGACCCGCGAGTTCGGAATTGGTGATGGTGCTGGACAGGACGGCGCATTGAGCCCTGACAAGCCAGCTTGGCTTGGGGACCATGGCAGTCGCCTTACAGACCGAGACTCTACCTTTGGCCCTGGGGTCGAAGATGCCGGCAGCTTGATCCGAGCCCCCAAGGCCCGGAAGCCCAGGTGGAACGGCAGCGGCCTGCAAGAGAGCAAGTTCTCTTTTGCCAGGCGGGATTGCACCCGTGAGTTCGGGGTCGGAGGGGCTGAGCACGAAAGCCAGTTTGGCGTCATCGGGACGCAGCGGGCAGGTGGCTTTGGCTTGGCCGCTTTGGAGCCCGTCGCTGCCAGCGAGACCCTGCCCGAGCGGGCTGGCCATTCCCAAGGGGTGGGCCTGGAGGAGCTCAGAGAGGCCGGCGTGGGGCAGCCCGACTGGGCTGGAGGTCAAGGTCTCGGTGTCACGGAGCCATCTGTCAGCGGGGGATGGATGGACTGGACATACACATGCAGCATGAGCAGCACGGGTCCCTCCAGTGGCCTCGGGGCGGGGGGCGCCGATCCACCCCGGGAACCTGGCGTGGGGCAGTCAGACGGGGCCGGTGACGGCACGGGAGACTCGGCCACCGCCAGCGGCTTGGGGCACCTGGGCATGACGGAGGCCGGAGAGAGACAGTTTTACTGGAGCCGCGAGTTCAGCTCCGGGGCCGAGAGGTCTGCGAAGCCTGGGGAGGTGGCCGTGGGGCAGATGGACTGGGCCAGTGAGGCCGGCATTGGATGTGGGAAACAACCCGGTGCCACATCCCTGGCTGGCCTGGAGCTGCATGGAGACAGGTAAGGGCTGCGCTGGAGGTGGGAGGGTTGGGCGGAAGTGTAGGGGGCTGCATCTCGGCCTTCACTGCTCATCAGAGCATTTGGTGCCCTACCTATGCGAGGGGCCGGTCTCAAACAGCAGCTGTTTTCGGGGGGGGGGGGCAGAGGGAAAGGAGGGAAGGTCTTGTCCCACTCCCAGCCTGGGACTGTTTAGACAAAGTACTCCTGTTGTGGGGATCAGCACTCCCGACGTCTGTTTGCTGCTGAGCTCTCAAAGATCCTGCAGCAGTAAGTTCCTCTTCTTAACGTCTCCTCTCCTTGGGGAAGCCCTGAGGCTACTGCCCAGCATGGTCACGCACCTCCTCATGCCCACTTGATCAGGGCAGCTCAGTTGCCTTCAGCCCACTGCGTAGCATCCTACGGCCCCCCCCCTTGCTTCTGCACCTCGTCTTCGAGACGACAAGCCGCCATGGTCATGGAAACTTGTTTCCCTTTCTCAAGCTGCTCGTGGCTCCTCCAGAAATTCTGTGGCTCCCCCACAGCCTGTTAGTTCTGCGCTGTAGGCTCTGCCCAGCCTGCTTGTCTGTCTTGGGGCGGTTGTATTCTTCAGCATACAGCATGGGCAGGACCAGTGCCCGGACACTTCCCTCGGCCCCCCTGGATCAAAGCCCAGCTCCCGTCCAGTGGGCCTGGAGTCGTCGAGAGCTGACCAGACCGGCCTGCATGGGTGGGCTGCGCCTTACGCCGTCCCTTGCCTCGGTTGCGCCCCGTCCGCCGCTGGCTTTGGTGGGGGCCTTGCCCATCCCCCAGCTTCAGCTCCTTGGCAAATGTTGCCACCCGTCTCTTTCCTCCTGCCCTGCCCTGATCCAGCATGAGCTCTGTGGTGCATCAGGCCCAGGGGACATGCTGCCTTGTGCCGTCCGTTCCTGTGGCTCTTCCAGTCTGGGACACGCGTCCCCTCCCAGCTTGGCTCCCGCCTTTCCTTGGCAGCCTCCCCGCGGGGTGTGTGGCCTCTGCGTTCCCCGCACCCAGATCTCCTCCTCCTCCCAGCTGTCCTCTCTGCAGGCCTGGCTCCTAGTCACCTGAGCCCTGGTCACATGACACACTCAGATCAGGAGCGAGGGCTGGGCAGTGGTGGATTTCCCATCCCTAGATGTCTTCCGACGATGCCTGGCCATCTTCCTGGAAGACACGCGGGAGCCAAACAGGAGCTTCTGAGCTCAGGCCTGGGGAACTGGGTGGGTTAGGCAGATGATCCATTAGTGGCTTCTGGCCTTAATCTCTAGGGAAGGGGCGAGTCCCAGAATTGTGAGGGGGTCCCTTGCCAATAACCCCCCCCCCCCCCCAACACACACACACAGCTGTCTCTACTTTGTGCTTTTCCCTAGTGGGTGCCATCTGATGGCTGATCATTGAGAGTATGTCTACACAGCAGCGTTATTTCGGAATAACTCTGCGGGCGTCTACACAGCAAGCCCGTTCTTTCGAAATGACGGGCAGCTTATGTCGGCGTTTGTCAACCTCATGCCGCGAGGGAGAACGCCTCTTCCCAAATAGGGACGTTTTGGAATAGCTGTAGCGTGGATGCTCCATGCTGCTATTTGGGAATAGCTCCTCCCCCCGGGCCATCCAAAGTAATTGCTCCCAGGGCCTCCTGGGACACTAAATTGGGGGAGCCTGCCTCAGACTAATTTCCCTGTCGTGTGGACACGCTATTTTGAAATGAGCGATTTCAGAGTTTGTCTTCGGGGTTCCGAAATACTCGTGCGGTGTAGACAGAGCCCAAGTCCCAGAGGAGAATCCAGGCAGGCGGAGGGAGGAGAGCTAAGGGTGGCCAGTTGTCCTCATTTGATGGGGACGTTCCCCAATGTAAGTGCCTATTCCCTCCCCCAACATCTGTCCTGATGTTCCCCCTGCCCCCCCCCCCTCTGGTCCCCCTCAGGAGAGCTAAGTTGACACATTGAGGCCGGGCGGGGGGTTGGCAGCCCCCTGGCCCATCTCTCGGCCCGGGAGCGGTGCTGCTTTGGACGTCTCGTGCTGTGGTGCTTCCCTTAAAGCTGCCTCTGCATCCGCGTCCCCTCCCTTCCCTGCGTAGCAGCTGTTCCCAGCCAGCCGCCCTCAGCTTGCTGGCTTAATTCTTTGGATTCCTTCAGACCACGTGTCCCCGGCGCGTCCCTCTGTGGGATCCAGCTGCTTCGCTCAGCACGGGCGGGGCAACCCAGGAGCGGGGTTCCCAAGTGGCTCTGGACATCTGTGCCTCTGGAGCAGTCCTGGCTCCCCAAGTATCCCCAGAAAGGGACCCTCTTCCCCCCCCCCCCCCCCCCTCCTGCCCAAACTCACAGCAGCGCTCTGGTCTGGGTGCTCTGCAGGGAAGCTCCGGGGCCTAAGGACCCAGGCTGCTGTTGGTGGTGGATGAGGTCATGGCCGTCCAGTTGTTGGAGGTCGGAACCAGCCAACAGTCGGCTGGGCTGGGAACACAGCGCCCTGGCTGCTGGCTAAGCGCAGCTCCCAGGCAGGGGGTTGTAGCGGGGCGCCTATAACATGAGCACTGGGGCCTGGCTCTTGTGCTCCCTGTCTGTGCGCCCCTCTTGGGGCTCTCCAAAGGCCTCCCCCCACTGCTGCCGGTCAGGGCACCTGCCTGCCCTCCCCAGTGACGTAGGTACCAGGGATCAGGACACGTCTGGGGGCTAGCCCCAGCTCTGCCACTGAGTCTCCGGGCAAGTTGCCTCTCTGCCCGGTGCCTCAGTTTCCCCAGGGGGGTAACGATTCTGATCTGCTTGGCAGGCGCGTTAAGGCCCTGTGGCTGGAGTTGGGGCTACACAACACTCCTTTCCTGAGCAAGAGGCCCTGTCTGTCCTATGCCCCGTAAGGCCAGCTGAGAGGGCTGCAGGCCTGGCGAACAGCGCTACCAGGGGAAGAGGGGGGAGAAGAGGAGGCAGGGAGGGGAGTTGGGGTGGGGGGAACAAAGGAGGCGGGGTAGCAATGGGGGGACACGGAGGGAGGGGGAGCAGAGGGGGGAGTGAGGGGGCAAGGGGAGGGGAGTGAGGGGATGGAGTGGGGGGAACAGGAGGCAGGGAGGGGAGTGAGGGTTGGACAGAGGGGGGAGCCTGGGGCTGTACAGAAGGGGGCCGGGAGCAGAGGACTGGGGTGGTGAGGGGCTCCATGGACCAGGGCGGGCGGCTCTCACCCTTCCTTCCCCCAGCAGTGGCCCCGTCAGCCCAGCGCACTCTGGCCCGAGCCTCCTGCTGGAGGAGATGCTGGCCAAGGCGGCCACCCAGCGCAAGAGCCCCAGTGCGGAGAGGGGGCTGCCGGCTGCCCCCGACGCCCACCCGTCCCTCTCGCTGCGGGAGGAGGACGACGGGCCCCGGCCGGATGGGGACGGTGCCCCCAGCCCCTCAGACGCCATGGACGGGGGCTGGCCGCCAAGGGAAGCGAGGCGGCTGAGCCAGCCGGGGCGCCGCGGGAGCCAGCTCTCCCTGCCGGGCGAGGAGTTCGCCTTCCTGGAGGTGAGCCTGCCGGGTTTCCCAGCAGCCTTTGCTCCCCCCAGCCTGGTGCGGGTCACGGCTGGGACGTGGGGCAAGGTGGGCTGCCTTCGGAGGGGAGCTTCCCCCCCTTCCCTGGTGACCCTTGCACGGGGGCCCCCCATGCTGCGTGGGAGCCGATGGGGGACGCCTGGGATCCTGCCTGGAAGGGGCCGGTGCTGGATGGCTTAACCCTTCGTTGGCCGTGGCGAGTCACGTAGGCTTTCGTGTCCCAGGGCCCTGAGGGAGCCTCACCTCCCCATGGGTCGCCTCTGGGGCTGGCTCCCTCCAACGCTGGGGTGGCCCCTGCGGAAGCCACGAGGCAGATGGGCCAGCCTGCCTCCCTTCCCCCCCACGGGCTTTCCCCTTGTGGCCTGGCGCGGATCCGTGGTTCTCCCGGATCGGTGGCCATCACAGGAGCCCCAGGCTGTAAGGTGGGTGGGGCAGCGAGATGTCCCCCCGAGCCCTCCCCTCACATCTGGCCACTGATCAGTATCTCTTCCCACCCTCCCCCGTCTCCCGGGGCACGTGCAGGACACGGAAGTTCTCGACAGCGCCGTCTACCGGAACAGAGCCAACCTGGGCCGCAAGCGAGGTCACCGGGCGCCAGCCCCACGTCCCGCCGGCACCCAGGGGCTGTCTGAGGCGGAGGCGGCTGACTGGATGTTCCGGGACTCCACAGGTAGGACCCGGGCCAGGCTGCAGCGCCCCCCCCGCCCCCCCGACTTCCTGTTCAGTGGCATGTTGGGATTTCCATGCGGTGCTTGTCTGGCGTGCTGTCGGCGCAGCCATGGGGGTGATGTTGGGGTGGCCCGGCACAGTTATGCCACATTATGGGGGTGAGGTGGGTAGGGGGATGTTCCCTGTGAGTGTGGGCCCGGGATCCTATCTGGCACCCATGTTCTTGGCACACGTTGCCTGGCATTGGCGTGTAGCCCTGCGTGGCCTGACGCCGACCCTCTGTCTCCCCCCCCGGCAGAGCCCAGGACGGTGCACCGGGAGTCCTCAGATGAGGAGGCGGCAGAGGAGCCCCAGAGCAGGCGGGCACGGTCCTCGTCGGCGACCAAGGGGATAAAGGTGCCACTTTTCCCAGGCCTGAGCCCCTCCGCTCTCAAGGTAGCTCCTGCCAGGCTCCCGGGCAGGGTGGCAATTGTGTGTGGGGGAGGGGGGCTGCCAGGGCTGTAGCTGGTGCCTGTGGGATGTGGGGAGGGCTGAGTAGGGCGGGGGTGTTGGAAATGATCAGTGAGAGAGGGAGCTTGGTGAGGGGAGGCAGGGCTGGGGTCGAGGGAGGGTTGGAGGTTTTGAGTGGTGAGGTGCAGGCTGGGGAGTGGGGGAGGGTTGTGTGGGGTTCAGGATGTGGTGGGGTGGGTGGGTTGAGGAGGGGCTGAGGAGGTCCCAGATCAGATGGAAGGGTTCAGGGGCACGGTGGGGAACCCGCCCTGACAGGAAGGTCAGTGGGGACGTACCATTCGTACAGACCGAGCCAGAACCTCTGTGTGTCTGACACGTCCCCCGCCCCCCAGGCCAAGCTGCGGGGCCGAAACCGTTCTGTGGAGGAGGGGGCTCAGCCGGGAGAGGCCAAGACAGCTCTGCCTAAGGAGCCCCATGTCCAGCGCTCGAAGTCCTGCAAGCTCCCTGGCTTGGGGGGGAAACCCCTGGCGCTGCCCCCCAAGCCAGAGAAATCCTCAGGGTGAGTGTGCGGAGTGTGTGTCTGGTAGGGAGTGTGTTGTGTGTGTGTGTGTGTGTGTGTGTGTGTGTGTCTGGGTGGGTGGGTGGAGATGTGGGCCGGTGGGGGTCAATGTTCCTCTTATTTTTTTTCCATCCATGTGTGGAATAAATGTGGTGTGTGACGTACACCACCAGCACAAACACAGGCTGCCTGCCGGCAGTGGGCGCTCTGCTGATCAGCTGGGTGGCTGCCCAAACTCTCAGCTTACAGGGAACAGTCGGTGGGATGTGTGTAGATGGGGGGTTTAGACCCTGGGGTTGAGGTTGTATAGATGTGGAGGTGCCTGGGGGGTTGCATGTTTGTGTGTGTGGATGGGGGAGTTGTTGGGGGGTATTGGTATGTGTGTGTAGATGGGGGGGATGTTGGGGTGTGTAGATGGGTGTGAGTGTCGGGGGTGTGAAGATCCTGTAGATGGGAGTTGATGGGGGGGAGCGATGGGGGTGTGTGTGGAAGACCCACCCTTCCCCTGTCAGCTCTACCATGGCTGCTGCCCCTCGCCCCTTAGGTCAGATGCCTCCTCGCCCCACTGGCTGCAAGCGCTGAAGCTGAAAAAGAAGAAGTCCTGACGGCCCTGCTCAGGTGAGGCCCGTGTCTGCGCCCGGCCGCCTGCCCCTGTGTCTCGTGCCGGCACCAGCCCCCTCCCTCTGGCACCGGGGGGGGGACCCTGGGAAGGGAGGCCTGGCCTGAGCCCCCCAGACAGGGGCCGGTGCGCGCGCAGCCTGTGTGCAAGTGGGCTGCTGTCAGGCCGTGGGAATCAGGCAGCTGGAGGGATTTGGCCCCCTGACCACCCACGGGAGATTCCCCCTTGGGTCCTTGGGCAGAGCAGGGGGGCAGGCTGGGGGCATCCTACAGTCGGCCCCAGCCTGTCTGCCAGCTCTGTGTTCCTGGCGCCACCTGGTGGGTGCTGCTGGGTATGGCACCAAGCCTTTCTCTGGGGCATGGCTCTGAGCCTGTCTGGGAGGGAAACTCACCTGGAAGGGGGGGGGGGGGACTTCCTGCCGGGGGACAGATCCACCTGGAAATTGTCCCCTGTGAGGGAAGGGTCGGGAGCCCCATCCCTCCCCAGCAGGGGGATGGATTTGGCCGGGAATCCCTCTGCCCCCCCCAGCCCAGGGATGGATCCAACCAGGAAAACATCCTGCTGGGAAGGAGGGGGAAGGGATGGGGGTGCTAGCACTACGTGGTTGCCTTTGAGTTTAGACCTTCTTGCTTCAGAAACAGGTGCGGACCACTTGGGCTGGGTGGGGGGGAATCTCCCTCGGCGGTGTAGAGCACATGACACACAGCGGCGGGCAGCGAAGCTCCCTCCAGAGAGGCGTAGCGGCACCTCGGGGAGACAGTCCCCCTGTCTAACGCCTGCTGTGTCTTATCTCTTCCAGGCATTTCTCTCTTGCTGCTGGGGCTGGGACAGCTGATGCTCCAAAGAGGCTCGTCGGGGGCGGGGGAGAGAGGAAGGTGCAGTGAGTGGTGACCCGCCCCCTGCCGGCCGTGCATAGCCGAAGCCCCCAGCAGGGCAGTCGGGGTGGGAGCGGGGGCAAGGGAGGTCTATCTATGCACTTTGGATCTCACTCACTCGCTCCCCGAGCTGCCGGGTCCTTCTGTCCCTGCCCCTCGCGAGCCGGCTGCTTCCTCCGCTCTGCCCTTTGTACCATGTACCTGGTCGACAGCCTCTATTCCTTTGTAATCGGTGACAGGGCCCGGCCGTGGCCTTTCCCCGCTGAGGTGCGGGTGGGGGGAGCCCCAGGGGCCAGGGTGTTCGCTCGCTCTCTGCTGCTATCCTCCACTTTCCTGGCCAAGAGCAACGACTATTTTTTCTATGGCACATGATGAGACAATAAACGATTTCGGATAACGGCGGCGGTGGCTGTGGTCTTGCTGATCCCTGCCCGGTCAGTAGGGGGCAGAGGCGAGCGCGCAGTGGGGTGGGCTGGCCCGGGGGAACCCAGCCCGGGTGTCGTCCCCCCGGACTACCTGCTCCCCCAAGTCTGGCAACCTGGGCTGCAGGGGGCTGTTGGGTTTGGGGGGCTCCAGCTGTTCTCATGGGCTCCAGCTCTGGGTGCAGAACCGGAGCCCTGTCAGGTCATGGTTGAGCTGGTGCTCCATAGTGCTGAGCAGCTGAGGCAGGCCCAGTCCCTCACCTCGGGGCCCAGACCTTTTCCTCTCCCCTACTGCCCCCCTCCACCCCCTTTCCTCTTCCTCCCGGGGACGGGATCTCAAGCTGTCATGGGGGCTGACTCAGCTGCTGTAAATCAGTTTAATTAACCCCAGTGACACTACGGCCGCTTGACACCAGCTGGGATCTGCCTTGACACCAGCGGAGCTACAGCCGCTGGACACCAGCTAGCCCTGGAAATACTGTTTCTCCCTATGGCTTGTTGAGCGGGCTGAGGTGAGGAATCCCTTGGTCACTGTGCACACAAGGGCGGGTGTGGCCTACATTAGGGAAACTTCACCCACGTAATTTGCCCTCAGAGCAGCTTCTGGGCGGGTTTGCAGGGTGAAACCTGGGTACAGGTGTGTCTGGGGTGTTTTTATGGGTGTGTCTGTGACTCGTCTCCATTACGCATTGCCCTTGGCCTGATGGCCACCGGGGGTTACAGCCTACACCTGGCCCTCCCCTGGCATGTGGCCAGCGCCGGACGGAACCTCTAGTCGCTCCGTAAGCAGAGTTGTCTCACCTGGGACCGGCGCTGGCTAGGAGCCCAGGACAAGTCAGAGCAGGCACCTTCGCCTTGGTGCAGTCACTTGAGCGGGGGGGGGGTGTTTCTACTCTGGATTTTACAGGCACGGTACATTGATCGTCCTTTTCTGCTGGGTGCAGTGGGGTGGTCTCTCCTCTCCTTAGCCTGGTCTCACCTTCTGTGGAGAACAGCGGCGCTGCATTTTCCTCATGGGGACAAAGCCATGCATGGAAGAAGAAGGGGGCGGGGGGGGCTCATGGCAGAGCCGTTGGTCTGAGGCTCACCAGCGCTGGCTTGGTTGTGCCACGCGCTTTGTGCCCAAGTTATGTAGGTCGGATCCCTAACGGTCCATAGGTGCCTAAATGCCATTCATTTCAGGAGTCCTTCGATGGGCGGGGTCTCCCGTTCCTAGCAAGGACACTGAGGGGGAGTTGGATTCCAAGGCCACGAGTGGCCACTGTGATGGTGTGGGCTGATGGACGTGAGACGGGCCACAGACCTGCCCCTGAATCGGCCCTTTTTAAGCTAGACTAGAGTTAGAAGTGGAGAGTAGCCATGTCTTCTGGCGATGGGCAACCTAAGCTAGTGTAGGGCCGCAGGATGGGACCGCCTCCATCTTCATCCGCAACATGGTCAGAACCAAGATGGTCTCCTGGGACCAGGCCGTTTTGCTCACGGCGCTGGCATACGTAGGATGTGCAGGGGGCGCCGACCGAGCCACAGCAGCGCTGGGATTGGGCGCAGAGCGAGCACTTGGTGCTCTCAGTCAGTGCTGTGAGCAATCAGCACCCACCTCCCTTCACTTGACGTGTGTGTCACTTTAGTAACACCGGTAGGAAAAAAATCGACATGGACGGAAACCAGCAAAATCTGGTAACCCAGCACATGAACAATGGTAAATGTCTTGCGGTGGACCACACATAAAACCCCAATGGACCACAAGATGTCCACCACCGGTGTACCCTGCCCACCCCAGCTTTTGTCTTGTTTTCATAGGCTTTTGGGGTGGAAACGGTCCTTTCAGCGTGGAAGAATTCTCGACCTTTCAATTTTTTTCCCCACCCCAAATTGAATCAAAGTGACAACGCTTTTCACAAAAGGAAAAATGTAGGGAGGAAAAAAAACCGATTTTTTCGGTCCACTGAAAATATTTAGTCTTCATTTGGAAAGAATGTGTTCCAAACTTGATTCTTGAACCTTTTCTTTGCACAAACGTACGTTGCGTTTTGCAGGGTCAAGGGTGTTCCCAAAGGTGAACCGGAAACTTTTCACGTTGAAAACAACCAGATGTTTAAACAACTTCAAAGCTTTTTTTTTTTTTTTTCCTCAACAGTTTTTTTTTCCAGGTGGCAAATGTGACCTATAACTGCAGATAACGTCAGTGTGAAGGAATTGGCATTTTTTGGGCCAAACATCTTAATAAAATCATCACTGAAAAATCTCCCACCATCTCCACTCGCCTCTGACCGCCTGCGGACAGGAAGTGGATAGACAGCGGAGTCCTGATTTCAGACACTTCAATCCTTGTTTTTTTTAGAATTGAATAACGATCGCAGGATCATAGACATCTAGAATGGAACGGACCTTGGGGGGGACCAGTTCGTGGCAGGGGCTGTGGCTGTTGTGGATGTTGAAGGAAGTTGCAGGCTGCAGCAGAAAGCAAATCTGTGCTGTAGCTTTGACTGACAGAAACAGGCACCGTGACTGACTTCACGGGAGACGTGTCCCCTTGGCCCTCCTGTAGCTTCAAACAGGACGCAGGGAGTGTAAGAGAGAGATGATTAAGGGGTGACTGGCTCACCGTCTGTCAGTACCTTGATGACATTTGTGCCACACTCTGCATCAGCTGGTGGGATGTAATTCTGGAACGCAGCCACTCAGCAGGCACAGAATCCATGCTCACCCGTGCCAGTTGGTTGAGGATGGATCCTGAGATCACTGCACCTCCGGCCCCTTCCTGGGGACTAGTTGGACCATTGGTCTGACCCCAGCCTGCCTGTTCTTATGGGAGCTTGCTTTCCCATGGGTGTGTTAGCCGGGTGTCTCGACAGCATGGTCCAGATTGGGAGTTCCTGCTGCTGGGAACTGCAAACCAACAGAGGTGCCTGAACCAGGTAGAGATGTTTCACGGCGGGCTGGGGGCCGCGGACAAGAGACGGCAGAGTTCAGGGTGTCCTGCGACTTTTGACTCGCTGGGCACGAAGACTCACACGCTTTAAGGCCAGAAGGATCATGGGGCTCACCCAGACTGATCTGAACATCTCTGCCCGCTGACCAGGGGGAAATTCCTTCCTGACCTCAGAAGTGGCCATGAGACCTGGAGCATGTGGGTGAAGCCCACCCGCCAGAGAGCTGGGAAATGATTCACTGTGGTAGCTCGGAGCCCTTTCCAGCTACTGTCCCCTCACCAGCCATTAGCAATAGTAGCTGCTAGCAGTCATGGATGGGGCACTAGCCATGGTCTCATCCCACCAGCCCCTCCATATGCTGCTCAACTCAGTCTTGAAGCCAGTTAGGTTTTTTTGCCCCCCACTGCTCCCCTTGGGAGGCTGTCCCAGAACCCCCCCCCCCCCCGTGGTTGGAAAGCACCCTCTCATTTCAGTTTAGAGCCATTTGTTCTTGTGCCCACATTGACACATTTAAATAATGCCTCTCGCTCTGGCGTTTATCCCTTCGACGTACGGGTGGAGCGCAGCTGGGTCTCCTCTCAGCCTCCGTCTGCGTGACCCTCGCTCCTTATGTCTCCTGCCGTAAGGCCGGTTTTCTGTTTCCTCTCCTCTTCCCTGCCGCCCGTCTCTGCAGCTGTCCCAGTCCAGCGTGGTCTTTCCTCCCTGAGTGGCGCGGAGTGGCCGAAACGAGCCCTGGGGGCATCACAAAGGCGTTTCCTACCAGCTCCAAGGGGCAATTCTCCAAGCCCCCTAGAGTAGTGTTTCTCAACCAGTACACGTACCCTTAGGGCTACTGGCGAGAAGTCTGCGGGGGAGGGGAAGGGACGGTCGGTACGTCAACGCAACTGAAATTTGGAGAAAACGGAATTTTTGTTGAAAGTTTGACAGCGCTTTTATTATTTTTGTGCTTTTTTACACCCAGAAAGTCATTGCCCGCCTGGCTACGATTAAGTTATTTAAACAAACATGTTGCAATGGCAGAAAAAAATTGTGTCTCTGAAAACTGGAGGTCCTGGGGGTACTTGTCATTTCAAAAAAAAATTTTTTTTTTTGAAAAAAGGGGACTTTACATATTAAAAAAAAAAAAAAAAAGTTGAGGAACACTGCCCTAGAATCTCTCTGCCACAGGCCTCCTGCCCAGCCCTTCCCTTGGCTTCTGGCACCACCGTGTGGCCGTTGGCTGTACTCGGTGAGACGCTGCAGCTGACTGATCCAGTGGAAGGAGACAGGCACCCACCACGAGGCAGAGACAGGAGAAACGCCCCGTCCCCCTTACCTCCAGGGAAACTGGCTTCCCGCTGCCTGGGAGTTGGAGGCTGGCTTAGCGAGTCCAGCGCTTGGCTTTCTCTTCCATGCAGCTCTGCTCAAAGTCAGTGGCCACGCTGAAGCTCTCCCAGGGCTGGAGTTGACAAAACAAAGTAACCCTGACGGTTTCCCATGCCCTCTAGGGGAGGAAGCTCTGTGTGAGCGGCTGCAGGCTGCACGTAACGCTCCAGTTGCTCAGTCCCTGCCAGGCAGTGTTGCTGCTGCTGCAGTCAGGGCCGGCCTGCAGTTTGGGAGCTGAAATAGATGTTTTCCCATGGGTGCTGAGTGCCTGATGGGCCATTTCAGAGGCACCTGTGCTGTGGACGTACCCAATATTAAAAGTCTCAGAGTGATCGTCGTGTTAGTCTGTAACTTTAAAAAAACAAAGAGTCGTCCTGTCGCACCTTAGAGACTGACTCTCTCTCTTCTGTTAGTCTCAGATATTAAAAGAGACGGTATTAATTTAGGCACCAGAATCGAGACGCCGGAAAAGGCAGTGGGGCTGCTGCCGGTGTTCCCTGTAAGCTGGGCATTTGGGCAGCTGCCTAGGAGAGATTCACATGCCCCCTGCTGATTAGTAGTGTGCCCGCAGTTGCCTAGCATGTGTTTCTACTGGTGGTGCACATTTGCACATGCCTTGGTGCACAGAACAAAATTTAATCCACACGTGGGTGGAAAAAAATGAGAGGGAACACTGCTGCAATGCGGCTGTCCCAGATGCTAAGTGACACAGGGAGACAGATTGTATTTAGTGCCTTGGGGCAGGGCTGCAGCAGCCTCAGTTAGGTTCTGAGGCAAACTTTCATCAAGGCCAGCCACAATGCTTTCCCCTTGGGAAGCAGCGCCATCTCTTTTCCAAGCACTGGCTCGGATTGGAAAAGCAGGGCTTTCCCCCTTCCTTGAGAGAGAGAGAGAGAGGACACAGACCCCTGGTGCCAAAGGGGAATCAAACGGAGGCTCGCCTGTTTAGGAGGCAGGTGATGGAGACCTTAGCTCTGATGTCTGGGGGCTTGCTGCTAACACCACTGGCCGCTCCCCAAAGACAATACAGCCAGCAGGCTATGAAGCATTTCTCCAGTTCCTGCAAGGACCTACAGCTGTGGCGCGGCCGGCGGCTCTGTGCATGGGGCCTGTGGAAAGGGCTGCTGGCGAAGGCTCCGAGGCTGCCCGCCGTAACCGTGTAGCCCTGCAGCTGCAAAGTTTGAATCTGTTTGAATCCATGTCATGGCAACCCATCTCCCGGGCCAGGCCTTGGCTCTGTGCCCTTGACTCAGCAGTTAACAGAAGCTAATAAACAAGAGATGCTTTTCTGGGGAAAATGCCAGGAGTGCGAGGACATGGAGTGATTTATCATGGCAAGAGGTTAAACAGCTGTCCCCCTTTCTGCCCATTGGAGCTGGCAGCAGCAAGGGCCCGGTTCAATACCTAGGAGTTCCTTGTCAACCATGCAACACAAAACCGGCTCGGGCCCCCACCTCGTGCCCTGGCACAATTACACACCACCCCCGGGTGCTTCTCCTGGGGCAAGCACGGGGTCAGAGTGTAAGAAAAGAGACTTCTGGTAAAAGGAGGGAAGTAATTCCGGATTAACCGGGAAGAATGCTGCAGTGAGGATTCATAAACATGAGCCACCCAGGTCCAATCCGCATGGTGTAACGATGACACTCCCTCCTCCCCCCGAACGCCTTCTACGAAGCCAAAGTTCCACATATAAGGAAACGAAAGAACGAGGGGCTCAAAGGAGAACAAGAGCCAAAGGGAGGATTAAAACAGCGAGGGGCAGGGGTCCGTCTACCTGATCTGAAGGGAAGGCTGGGAGGTTCGCAGCCTGGCTGAGGGAGACTTTTACCTCAGGGCCTTTAGTTCCCCTCCCTTATCTGCCCCCCTACTCGCAGGTGTCGTCCTTAGAGTCAGATTTGGGGCGGGGGGGTGACTGCAGCCTTCACCTTGTGATTTCAGCCGTGTAGCAAGACTCTCAATCGGCTCTTTTGTTAAGCGGTGGCGAGAGCAGCGTCTGGGACCCTCAGGTAAGGCCCACGCCAGGCACAAGTACCTCTCCCACCTTCCCCGGGCTTTGGTGCCCATGTCTGTCCTGCCCCGAGTGCCGTTAGCTGACGGGGCGTCTCTCAGTCAGGGCCTGCCAGGCACCGGTTGGCTGCCGTAGATTCACGCAACAAGAGAATTCACGTAACAGAGACTTGTGATCCAACGCCATCCAGTCGTGCAGGGCCGGCCTTCGGGCCAGGCCAACGGGGCCCATGGCCAGAGGCTGAGGGGCACCTGGCCATGGGTGTTGCTGGGCAAAGGCAGGGGCAGGGTGGTGGGGCCTGCTGGAGGGCTGGAATTGGGGGTACCAGGGGGAGAAAAGTGCAGAGTTTGGGATGAAGGGGGCACAGTGCAGGGGTGTGACAGGGCACCTGCCCCACGCTGGCGTGAGAAGGGTAGAATCCAGCCCCGGGAGAGGGCTGGGGCTGTCTAGCCAGCAGCTGCGGCAGGTAGCTGCCAATCGGGCCAGCTGAGGGGAGTATACATGTCGGCACCTGTGGAGCAAGCGGGACCTGGCTGCCTTGGAAACAGGAGGCTTCCTGAGACAGAGTGCGGCTGGGCAAGGGCAAGCGGAGTTGGGAAGCTTTGTCCAGGCAAACTCTCCAGCTGAGGCCTTGCTTTCAAGGCCTGAGGGGACTATGGCTGCAGGGAGGCAGCCTGGGCAGCGGAAGCAAGGGGGCCATTTATGAGAGGTTCGGGGAGGCAGTAGCTCCCCCTTCCTGAGTTTGAACCCCTGGATCTCATGCTGGAGGTCTGCTTAAAGCCCATGCCCTGACTCCAGAGGCAGTTCTTAAATGCAACGGAGTTTGGGCTGCTTGCAGCTTTGCCTTTGGGGCAGGGAGTTTGTTATAAAAGGTGAGAGGCAGGTGATTAACAATGACAACGGGCTGGGCATTCCAGTAATGGAAGGATTGTTAGATCATCATTCTGGGCACTTGGCGGGAGGGAATGAGTATGGTGCTGCAAGGATCTGCATTTGGACCACTGTGTTAAACTTACAAATGTTTCTGAAAAAGGGGTGAACAGGGACTAATCCAAAATTGACTGCAGAGAGTTACAAAGGGATCTCACAAACCTGGGTGCACAGAACTGCAGATGTGTTGTCTCATCTGCAACACAAAGGCAGATGAGAGTCAGTGTTAAGTGCAAAGTAATGCACATGGAAAAATATAACCCTAATTATAGATACAAAGTGGCTGTTACCACTCAAGAAAAAGATCTTGGAATCATTGTGGATAATTCCCTGAAAACATCTGCTCAATGTGCAGTGACAGTCTAAAACTGAAAAAGCGAACAGAATATTGGGAATCATTAGGAACGGAATAGATAAGACAAAATACCATGTCGTCTCTATAGAAAGTCATGGTGTGCCCACATCCTGAATACTACTGCATGCAGATCTGGTCACCCTATCTAAAAAAAGATGTATTGGATTTGGAAAAGGTACAGAAAGGGCCACAGAAGTGATTAGGGATAAGGAACAGCTTCTGTATGAGGAGAGATTAACAAGACTGGGACTTTTCAGCTTGGAAAAGAAATGACTAAAGGGTGGGGGGAATATGTTAGATGTCTAGAAAATCACGAATTCTGTGGAAAAATAAGAATAAGGAAATGTTATTCATTCCTTCACTAGCATAACACAAGAAGCTGAGCCAATTACAGTTATAGGCAGCAGATTTTAAACAAAATATTTTTTCACAATCAACTTGTGAAACTCTTTGCCGGGATGTTGGTAGGAAAGCGCGAAGTGCAACAGGGTCCCAGTTAGAACAAAACAAGTTCAAGGAGGTCAGATCCATCAATGGCTACTAGCCAGAATGGGCAGGGATGATGTCCCTTGCCTCTGTGTATCAGGGCTGGAATGGCTGACAGGGGAGGGATCGCTTGATGTTTCCCTGTTCTGTTAATTCCCTCTGGGGCATCTGGCATTGACCACTGTTGGAAGACAGGAAACTGGGCTAGAAGGACTTTTGGTCTGACCCAGTATGGTCATTCTGATAAACTTATATAGGGCTGAAACGTATCTGCCCCCTGCTGCACCCACTAGACTCCATTCCCCTTCCAGAGCTGAGATAGAGCCCAGGAGTCCATATGGGGTCTCTCTCTCTCTCTCTCTCTCCACGGAGTTAGAAACAAAGTAAGAATACACATTCAAATGTTAAGGCTAACCTGTGTCCCTTAAATGACTTGCCGCAAGATGTCAGAATATGTTAGAGTTAGAGCTGAGAGGATCTAATATTTATTTAATTTTCTTTCTTTTCTATAGGAATTAGATACAGTGCTCCAGGCAGCTAACTGCTAAGAATAGTGATAGAAATGTAGCCGTGTTAGTCTGGTGTAGCTGAAACAAAAAACAGGACTATGTAGCACTTTAACAAGATGGTTTAATACGTGATGAGCTTTCGTGGGCCAGACCCACTTCCTAACAGCTAAGTTGGCTGTTAAAAAAAATAGAGTTTTCTAGAGCCTTGGTAGCTCCTGGATAGAGATGATGCCTGTGTGCGTGTGAGGTCAGATTGGGTTTGTTCCCTCCCCCTCTCCCTATTTGGTGCTTGACTTGTACTGAGCATGCTCAGTAACACTGCTGAAGCCTCTGTCCTCAGTCTGCCTTCCCACCCCATTTCCACTCTCTCCCCCCCATCACGGCATGCACAGATTGCCGCCCCCCCCCCCCAGACACCAAAATCTGAAATGGGTTCCCAGAGCAGATGGCAGCAGGTCCACACCCCCTTGCCAATGCTGAGTGGCCATGTCAGACAGCAGTTTGCCTCTAGATGAGGACTGGCAGTGGGGCACTGAGGCCAGGTGGGCATAGGGGCTGTGGGGCACTGCTAGGGGGCAGTACCTGGAGGTAAGGGACATGGGTCCTAACACAAGGTGGCAGAGCCATTAACAGGTAATAGGCTGATGCCAGCCGGAAGGGGGTGCACCAGTGCTGAGCAGCACTAATGTCCAGCGTGACCAGCAGGAGGCGCTGCGGCGGTGTGTCCCGCCATGTTACAAGGGGTTGGTGGTAAGAGGGGCAAAGGATGGGGATGCAGGGGTTGGGGAGCCCACGGGTGCCATTTTCCCTAAGGCCGGCCCTGCAGCAGTGATCCCTAAGGGGAAGCTGCTCCACTCACCCTGCACACCTAGGCCGGGTGGCTGTGCCCATGGAAACCAAATTGGCTCCTGCCGTCGTTTTCCCTACGTCCTCACGAGAAGTCAGGGGAGAGCTCGTTCCCACCTTGCTCCCCCCGCAAAATGCCCCCGCACTTAGCAGTAAAAATGGAATATCCGTAATAAGGGAGCCCTGGAATATGTTCTGAGAAAGAACCTAACCGGGAGGTATGTTCTCTCATGTAGCCCACACGACGGAAAAACGACCCCTCTGCGATGCCTGCTCTGAAGCCCAGATGTTCAGACAAAGGTCCTTCTAGCCCAGTGTCCTGTCTTCCAGCAGTGGCCAGTGCCAGATGCTCTAGAGGGAGGGAACAGAACAGGGAATCATCAAGTGATCCCTCCCCTGTCACCCATTTCCAGCCTCTGACAAACAGAGACTAGGGGCACCATTCCTACCCATCCTGGCTAATAACCATTGATGGACCTCCATGAATTTATCTAGTCCTGTGAAAGTCCTGGTCTTCACAACATCCTCTGGCAAGGAGTTCCGCAGGTTGGCTGTGTGAAGAAAATCTCCCTTTTATTTGTTTTAAACCTGCTACCTATTAATTTCATTTCATGACCCTTAGTTCTCAGGGGTGGCCCGTCCATATAGGTGAACTAGGCAGTCGCCTAAGGTGCCAAGCTAAATGGGGCACCAAATGGTGGCACAATATCATTGAGGGGTTTGGAGATGGGGGCGCCGATTGCATGATTTGCCTAGGGCGCCAGTTGCTGGCAGCTTGTCTAAGGCCGCCCCTGTAAATAGTTCTTATTTTACGGGAATAAGTAAATAACTTTTCCTTATTCTCTTTCTCCACACTGGTCATGATTTTATGAGTCACGCTGTCTGAAGGACGCCAAATTGATTTACACAATAATGTCCTCCATGCTAGCTGGGCTCTGGGGAAGAAATAATTCATTAAAACGGAGTTGCACCAGGTGGGGAACTGCAGCATGAAATTCCTCCCAGAACTAAATACATCCACCCCTGGAAGCTACCAATTCTTTGCTCGTCTGCTAAGGGCATGTTTGCAATCAGGCGCGCAGACCAGGCCAGCTGCACGAGGCACCTGCTTTGTTATGCTTAGGGCCAAGCCTGGGCATCTTTGAGAAGATGTAGCATTAGCGTTTTCCCAATCACCCGGCAAACCGTCCCTCAGAATTCCTGAATTGAAAGAGCCGCTGGCGGGGTGCAGGGTCTGGCTTGACCGCATCCCTCTTCCCATACCAACACTGATGCGACTGTTCTCTAGATGTACACACAGCAGGCAGACCATGATGGAGGTGAGGGGCAGTTGCCCCCGGGCCCAGTGATTAAAAGGGCACTGCTATTGTGACAGCCATAGTGGAAGCAGCCAGAACCTCAGGTCCTTTAAATTGCCGCTGGAGCGCCATGTGACTCTGGGGGCTGGGGGGCAGCCCAGCACCATGCTCTGGGTGGCATGGAGAGCTGGCTGTCCCTACCCCTTCTGGGAGTGCAACGCTGCCCCCTCGTTTTACCCAGCAGCCCGCGGAGGCTGTCGGCTCCCCGGACTGCAGGCTGCCGTGTGGTGTCCATTCAAGAGACGTCGACTTTTGCTGAACAAAGACACCCTCCTCTCAAGTCCTGTATGTTCGTGTGGTCAGACTGCCCCCTCCCCCCGCAAACCGTCCACACTAGCGTGTGTGTCAAAGCTCAAAGAGGAGCGGTTGTCATGGAAGGGGCCCGAGGCCTGGCAGCCGCTCTCTGTCCCATGGCATCTCTGGAGGAGGCTCTATCCTTGTCACCCAGTGTGGTGTCTTTCAGTCTTCACACAAGCAACCAGAGGAAGTATGGCCCCAGCCTGGTCTCTTTCCTTGAACTTTGTTAAAGGCAAAGCATGAGATAAATGGCTGACCTCCGTTGTGTGGGGAACTCTATAGGTATCTTGGAATCGACTCCATGGGAGCTCCGGGCCTTTAGCACCCACAGGAAAATATGGTGGGTGCAGAGCATCCATCGGCAGACCTCCTATGAACCCTCCTCCTCCTCACAGTGTTTCCCATCCACCAGCAGTCCCCCTGAACCAGCAAGGGCAGGCCTCTCTCTCCCAGCACCTCCTGCCCACTGACACCAGATGTTCACAGTGGTGCTGGGGAGGAGGGAGGAAACAAGAGTGCTTGGGGGAGGGGTGGAATGGGGTAGGAGAAGGCGGGGTGGGGGCAGAAAGAGAGGGGGTGAAGGTTGGGCTTTGGGGGAAGGAGTGGAGTAGAGGGCAGAGCTTGGGGTAGAGCAGGAGTCAAGCACAACACCCTAGCACATTCAAAATCTGGCACCTCTGGTCTTGGGCCTAAGAAGGGAGATGATGTTATTGATGCCTTCGTGCTCTGTTACAAAATTAAAATAGGTCCCTGTGGCCCAGGGGTTTCATTTTAAGTTAGAGTTGGTGAAGGGGTAAACTGAGGCAGTCCATGGTATCTTGCTGAGAACTGAGAACTCAAATCCGGAATCATTAGACAAGCCTGGGAATACAGCACACAGACAACCGTTAACTCGACCCTGGTTCCCCTGGCAACTACATTCCAAAGAGGCCTCACTCTGATAAGGCCTGGTGGGTACCAGCCAGGCTGCGTGGTTTTCCTTACTGTCTCCTGTAATTTCAGATTAATCAGCTTGGATCCCAAGGACTGTGTCAACACAGGGAAGGAATCATCTCACAGGAGACAACCCAATTTCAGCAAAACAAGTTAACATTAACATGTCCATTTTGGGGGCTTCCATCCTGTTTATGTTGGCTTATTTAGCTTGTTAAGAATAATTATTTGTATTAGTGATAATACGTTTAATTGGCGATGGGTGGGGATCCTATGTAACCTTTATATTTCATTGGCTTATGTGCATATCTCATTTCCGCCGCTAGACCTATCAAATCACTTCCCCTCCACCCATCTGCTGCCTATATAATCTAATGTATGTTTTGGTTAAGTTAGTGCTCACCAGGTTAACCCCTGATGGATACTCCACCAGCTGTGTGAACCAATAAATCCTCTGCTTGTTTTCACCTGCACCCAGTGTGTCCGGAATTATTCCCTCCAGTTGGCAACTCCCATTAACACACTTTTTACAATTTAAATACACAGAAAAGGTGGATAAGAAAGATAAAACATTTGAACTTTATATACTGCAGCCATATTCTTGCGGAGTGGGAACGGGAATGTAAACTCTTTCTTATAGCTACCGGGTGATCTCTAACCATCACCTTTCCATCACTCACGGCTCTTTTATTTGTGTCCCTCTGGAATTATTTGACTTTCTAATGATCACACGTAGTACTGAATTGGGCAATGTGTATCTTGTTTAATTAGGTAGATATTGATATGTATTTCTGACTTTAGAATAACTTTCTTTCTCTTTAATTCTTATAGTTTGAGCAAACATAATAAAGTTGCCCTTTGAGATTAATGTCAGTAAGCTAGTGCCTCTCATGTCCACCCTGTCAAAATGCATTTTTTTCAATCCCTCTTTCTAGTAGGTGATTGGCAGACAGAAGCAGAAACCATTTACTGCCACATTGAATTAAAAATAGATATTCACTGGATATATATCTTGGAGGCTGTGTAGAATAGGCCCTAATAGCATGCCAATGAAAGTTTTCCAAGACTGATATAATGTCATAACCAAGTGCCACAGAAATATGCTATATGGGACATTTTAAAAAAATCAACAAGTGGGAAGTTGCTAATTTTCATACTAATTAATACAATTCCATGCCCATAAGAAGGTCTCTCATTCTGGGCGTGGTAGGGATTTAGTTGTTCATCTCCATTATGGTTGTCCTGCGGGATTCTCTGTCCTCTCTGGATTCTACCTGCTCTTCAAAGACCCTCCGGAACGCGAACTTGACAGAACCCCTGAATTGCCACTTCCTGTAGCTCCCAACTAAGAAGTAAATAACCGGGTTAATGCTGCTGTTTACAGAAGCCAATGCATAACATACCTCAATGCTGATAGCAACAGAATTAAAATACTGGCCAAAGCTCTTCATACTGAAGGGAATAGCAAAGATGAGGAAGAAGACAACAGTGAGCAAGATAACAATGTAGAGCTTTCCAGGCTGACGTTGCTGAGAGCTACGCTGGATCTTGACGAACAGGATTAGGTTGGTCAGAACCATGACGGGCGCGAAAATCAGGAAATCCACCACATATATGGCAATACGTGATGCTCTACAATGTCTATCTTTTTTAGAAACACAGAAATAAGTCATTAGCCCAGTTACCAGGCCAGAGAGAGCCCACAGCAAGGCACACACCAGGGCAGACAGACGCTTTGGGCGGCGGCATCGGCACCAGATGGGATAGAAGACGGACAGACACCTCTCCAGGCTGATGGCCGTCAGGAGATACAGGCTGGCGTTGTGGGCGAAGAGAAACAGCAGGTGGAAAACCCGTATTGATTGCCCAAATTCAGGCAAACAGAAGAGAGTTTCCACCATACTAAGCATGAGGTAAGCAAGCAGGCAGAGGAGGAAGATAAAGTCGGCGATGGCCAGGTTGAGGATGTAGACTGTGAAGGGGTTCCTCTTAATGCAGAAGCCGAGGAGCCAAAACACCATCCCATTCCCCGCCAGCCCGAAGAGACAGATGAGCACAGTGACGCTGTCAAGGATCAAAGATGTGAAATCATGTATTTGGCATCCAGGTTCACTGTCCGTGTTGTGTGGGTTGGTCTCTGTCAGAAGCAGGGGTGTTGTTCCCACCTCAGTCATCATTCACCTTCTACTGCGAGATGCCAGTGTCTCCTCTTTCACACACACCTGTTGGCTGAGAGCAGATGCGGGGAACCATCAGTAACTCTCACACCCCCAGCACTGTGTTTCACTGCTCATTCCAGCCTCTCCCCAGCCTTCTGGCCTGGAACAACCAGGTCCCAAAGAGTGCGAGCAAGAAATACTCAGAGTGAGAGAGAAAACTGTGGAGAGTGGGGGGAGGCAGAGAGGGGGATGGTGGGGACAAAGAGGCACAGAAAAGGAAGAATGAGTGGGGACCAGGATTCCCTCTAATTTTTTTTCCAACCATGCATGTGCAGAATAAATTTTATGTGCTCCCAGGCATGTTCAGATGTGCACTACAACTAAAAACACATGCTGCCATCTGCTGCTGGCCACAGGTGCTCTGCTTATCAGCTGGGCAGCATTTGAATCTCTTTTGGGTGGCCACCCAAGCACTCAGGGTAGAGGGAACACCTGTGGGGACCAGCCTGTGCAGAGACAGACCCAGAGAGAAAGGGAGATATGCAGAGAGAAATGCAGAGGGAGAGAGTAAGACAAATTGATAGAGGCCCTTTCAGGGGTGAAAGTAACTTAAGTTTCTTACAGGTACTGTCATGTGGCCCGCTGCTGGGGGAGCTCAGGGCAGGGGAGTGTGACAGAATCCATAAGAAATTAAGTATAAGGTGGAGTGTGAAGGACTCGGGGCAGGGGGTTAGAGTGTGTGTGAGTGTGTGGGGGGAAGTCTTAGGGCAGAGGGTGGGGATGCGGACAGAGGGTCAGTGTGTGGGAGGGTGCAGGAGTCAGGGTTGGAGTGAGGAAGGGCCCAGGGCAGGGGGCTAGGAGTGTGGGGTGCGGGAGGCAGGCTTGGGGTGAGGAGGGGCACAGGGCAGGGGGTGGGAGTGTGGGGTGGAGGAGGCAAGGTGGTGGTGAGGAGGGTCCAGGGCAGGGGGTGGGAGTGTGGGGTGGGGGAGGCAGGGTGGGGGTGAGGAGGGTCCAGGGCAGGGGGTGGGAGTGTGAGGTGGGGGAGGCAGGGTGGGGGTGAGGAGGGTCCAGGGCAGGGGGTGGGAGTGTGAGGTGGAGGAGGCAAGGTGGTGGTGAGGAGGGTCCAGGGCAGGGGGTGGGAGTGTGGGGTGGGGGAGGCAGGGTGGGGGTGAGGAAGGTCCAGGGCAGGGGGTGGGAGTGTGAGGTGGGGGAGGCAGGGTGGGGGTGAGGAGGGTCCAGGGCAGGGGGTGGGAGTGTGGGGTGGGGGAGGCAGGGTGGGGGTGAGGAGGAGCCTATGGCAGGGGCTGGGAGTGTGGGGTATGGGAGGCAGGCTGGGGGTGAGGAGGGTCCAGGGCAGAGGGTGGGAGTGTGGGGTGGGGGAGGCAGGGTGGGGGTGAGGCGGGTCCAGGGCAGGAGGCTGGGAGTGTGGGGTGCGGGAGGCAGGGTGGGGGCGAGGAGGGTCCAGGGCAGGGGGCTGGGGTGTACAGGTGCGTGCGGAGGGGGTGGGGCAGCGGGCTGGGGTGTACAGGTGCACGCGGAGGGGCGGGGCAGCGGGCTGGGGTGTACAGGTGCGCGCGGAGGGGGCGGGGCAGCGGGCTGGGGTGTACAGGTGCGTGCGGAGGGGGTGGGGCAGCGGGCTGGGGTGTACAGGTGCACGCGGAGGGGGCGGGGCAGCGGGCTGGGGTGTACAGGTACACGCGGAGGCGGCGGGACAGCGGGCTGGGGTGTACAGGTGCGTGCGGAGGGGGCGGAGCAGGGTGGGGGCAAGGAGGGTCCAGGGCAGGGGGCTGGGGTGTACAGGTGCGCGCGGAGGGGCGGGGCAGCGGGCTGGGGTGTACAGGTGCGCGCGGAGGGGGCGGGGCAGCGGGCTGGGGTGTACAGGTGCGCGCGGAGGGGGCGGGGCAGCGGGCTGGGGTGTACAGGTGCGCGCGGAGGGGCGGGGCAGCGGGCTGGGGTGTACAGGTGCGCGCGGAGGGGGCGGGGCAGCGGGCTGGGGTGTACAGGTGCGCGCGGAGGGGGCGGGGCAGCGGGCTGGGGTGTACAGGTGCGCGCGGAGGGGGCGGGGCAGCGGGCTGGGGTGTACAGGTGCGCGCGGAGGGGGCGGGGCAGCGGGCTGGGGTGTACAGGTGCGCGCGGAGGGGGCGGGGCAGGTGGCTGCAATCGCATGGACCAGACGCTGCTGCTCTTCCCCCCTTTCCCGCCTGTGGGGGCGCTAGGGGAGAGCGCCCCGCTCCCACGCACCCCTCTCCCGGCCCGGCCGCTAGCTAGCCTGCCTGGCTGCCTGGAGCTCAGCTGGGAGCGGCCCCACCTCCCAGCCTTGTCGGAGCAGCGCCCCTCCTGTCTAGGGCACAGCTCAGGAGCGGGAGGGAGGACGAACCACGCCCCATGAGAGACTCGCCACCTCCCCCTCCGCGCCGAGACTCTCTCAGCAAAGCGTCACCCGCCTTCCCTTACCCCTCTCGGTGCCTGGACTGAGCCTGCAGCTGTTGGGAGCCGGGCTGCTCCGCAATCTCCGCCGCTCAGTCCCTCGGATCTTCTGCACAGTCTCCCGCACACGGTTCCTGAGTAATCGCCCGAGGCACGAGTGTACACATGGCCCTAAAAGTCTCTCCGCGGACTCTGATCTGTGCCAAGTTCCTGCAGGGAAACAGCCTTCCACGCCGGGCAGGGCGGGTCACGGGTGAGTGCTGAATCCTGGAGAACAACCCGCAGCCGCCGCCCCGCTGCTCCTCTTCCGTGAAGGCTTTTGATCGAAACATACAGGAAATGCCTCATTACAGCTTAAATCTCCAGGGATGGATACCACCAAATGGACCACTTAGAACTCTAATGGCTTCCTGTGAATTCAGGCTATCACATAATATCGGCGGTAACCAGCATGTGAATTGGCCTCGCCCCAAGAATCCCTTCTCTGGTGTGTCGTCTCCCTATCCCTAAAGATCGAAAACCGACGTCTCAGTAGGCAGCGTGTCCTTCTTAATGCAAACCCATCTTCTAGACAGAGGATCTGGTCAGAATCAGGAAATTATAGACTCCTAGAACACTAGAAGGGGAAGGGCCCTGGAGAGGTCATCAGTCCAGCACCCTGTCCTCAAGGCAGGACCAAGCACGGTCCAGATCATCCCTGACAGGTGTCAGTCCAACCTGCTCTGAAATATCTCCAGGGATGGGGATTCCACAGCCCCCCTAGACAATTTATTCCAATGTTTAACCACCCTGACAGGTAAGCGTTTCCTAATGGTCAAGCTAAACCTCCACCACCTTAATGCAGACCCTAACTAATAATGCTTCCAGGGGTACTCAGGGTTGCTTGGCACCTTGCTACCACCTGGGGAGGCAGAACTGCACTAAAAGGGGGTAGTGGTGAACTGTGGCCCACCCCCTGAGCTGCATCCCTGAAGCCCCCCCCCGTTCCCCAAATCTCAGCTCTCACAACTCCCCTTATCCCTGACCCTTATGCCACCTGTTCCCCCAAGCCTCACCCACTCCTCTCTGCCTCTTTGCCTAAGCCCCACCCACCCCTCTCTGCCTGTTCCCCTGAGGCCCCGCCTACTCCCCTCTACCTCTTCTCCTGTGGCTCTGCCCACTCCTCCCTGCCACACATCCCTATGACTGGTAAAGAGTGGCAGGGCCTTGCCCTCCCCATCCCATTCCCTCCCCATCCCATTCCACTGTCGAGCACAAGGAAGTTTGGTCTGTGCTGGCTGTAACCCAGCTCTAGCTTCCCAACTGCACCAGCCTGTGGTACCTGATGCTACCTTCCAGACCTCCACAGGCTTTGCTATCTCTGTGCTGGTGGGCGATAGACAGACCCTGTCCCCTGGGTGTCCCTCTGCTCAGCCCCTGTTCCACGGAAGACTCCCAGAATGCTTAGCTCTCAAGGATTAGGACATACCTGCTTGTCAGATTCGACTCCCCAACCCTTCTCTCCTGAACCTGCAGCGCTGAGGCAGCGTGACAGGAAGAGTAAGCGTTTTATCCAAGCACAGAGATTCAAGTGTTAGCAATTAGCATTTTGTTAACACACGGGTATAGATGAAACCAAACCCTAACATGCTTTCTCAAGACTCACCTGAGCTCACTAGACGGTCCCCAGTCTCCCATAACTTAAGCTTCATCTTTTCCCCAGTATTTCCAACCAACCAGCCTGCGATCTCATTTTCACAAGATCCAGTCTGCTGGCAGTTTGTCTTCACCAACAGAAGAAAGACAGAGTGTCTTTCTGCCCCTCTCAAATGGTGATGTTTACCCGAAAATGGACTTCCCATCTAGCTGTTCTTTTCCTTTTGAAGTTCCTCATTAGCATTTGACACACAATGGTCCATCAGTGAGATAAGTAAACTATTTCACCAGAGGGTGATGAAGCACTGGAATGGGTTCTCTAGGGAGGTGGTGGACTCTCCATCCCTAGAGGTTTTTAAGGCAAATCCCTGGCTGGGTTGATTGAGTTGGGGTTGGTCCTGCTTTGGGCAGGGGGCTGGACTCAATGACTTCCTCAGGTCTCTTCCAACCCTATGGCTCTACAATATGAGTCTCCCATCCCTCTGTCTGGAGAAGTTTGTCTTTGTAAAAGAAGGCTCTTTGCTGGCCAGGCCTCGTGCACATAGCCTCCTACCTAAAGGTCACCCTCCCCCCGATGAAAAACCCCCATGCTGCGATATTTAGAAAACAAGAACCAAAACCAGACATGTAACTTTTGCCCTGGATGGGCCATGTCTGATAAGGCAGAACAAGAAAACAGGAAACCATCTCGCCCCTTTTCCTTCCCCCATAACCCTGTCACCACAGATGGGGTCTGCCCACCTATCACAGAAAAAACGCGCAAAAGCTTCATCTATAAATTGGCTTCCCCGCCCACACAAGAACTGAAGCTTCCCAAAAAAGAATTGGAAGGTAGAATTCGAGCCAGGTCCGAGGACTGATCACCTGAGGACCCCTTCCTGCTCACCGAATCAAACGCATTTCCCAGAGCGTAACGTATACCGAATATGTTGTTGTTGCTCTTGTAGTCTGTGTGTCTGTTAAATGTAAGTATTGTTATCTGAAATAATTTAGAGGTATTGTTAAGTAGTAGTGTTAATAGTTTTAGATAAATGATTAGTCTTATAAGTAAAACTGATGTAAATGTAACTGTTAATAATCCCTGGTCCGTTGTTGACAACTATTGGGATTTAGAAAAACCTCAGGGAATTTTCTTTACTGTATTGCATTTTGCTTATTGTTCATGTTAGTACTTATTTGGTGCCCACGTATGTAAGAAATTGATAAAATAATAAGTTACATGCGGAAGCCTTACAATAAAAGTTTAAACGATATCCAGTGAAAGCGTGTCTATTTCTGCACCCCTCTGGGACTGGCCACATTCCCGAACCTTCTATCTTAAATCAACAGTCTTAAGACATGTGTCCTTTGAGGCTATGTCTACGCTACAGGCTTCTTGCGCAAGAGCGCGTCCACAGTACAAAAGTGATGCGCTTTTGTGCACGAGAGCATTCAAACTGCACGGACGCTCTCTTGAAAGAAAGCTCTGATCACTATTCACAGAATAGCCACCAGAGCATCTATGCTTTTGCCGATTGGCACTTTTTGCACAAAAACCCCTGTTGCCCATCCACACACACCTTTTTGTGCTAGAACTCTGGTGCAAAAAGGAGTTATTCCTTGAAGAAAGAGGAATACCTACACTGCAAAAAAAACTCTCTGTTCTTTTGATTTACTGTACGTGAGTGTTTGCACAGAAACAGCTGTTTTTGCGCAAAAACCCTGCAGTGTAGATGTAGCCTGAGTGACCTGCCTTTAATCATTAACCTAGAGACCATAATTTTGCATCAATTTACATAACTCCTCCTCTGTGTTCCATCCATAACGTCTCACAAGGGTTCCGATGACCAAGCTTTCAGCACTGGAGCAGATACAATAGTAAAACAAGATGGTTAAGGTTAAAGAGACAGCTTTTAAGTGAGTTCAAGTAGGATTTAAGTGAATACAAGTAACAAGGCATAAAATTCAGACTCAGTCACAGAAAAAGAAAGATAGACCACTTACTAGTATCTACTTCAGAAACTCTCTCTGTTGCAAAAGAAAACTTTCTCGCCACATGCTCCCACAGATTGCTCACCAGCCTCTCAGGTCCGAACCCCTGCTCCGGAATCTGAAGGTTGTTTCCGTTTGTCTTCTTGGGTGCAGAGAATGAGATGGGCTGGGTGAGAGAGAAGTGTGTCTTGAAGTGTTTGTTTCACTTTTTTATAGTTCCTGTCGCCTTATTGAAAAACATTTCCAGCTGAGAACCAGGAGCCAAAGAATCAGCTAGGAAGGAAGTTCCCTGCTGGATCTTTCACCTCTTGAACCTTCCTTTGCTTTCTCTTCCTATTTGATGACCCTGTTTACTGCTTAAATGCAAATTCAGGAAAACACACATTCCTATATTTAGGACAGATCTGTTTTCTGACTGCTTCTTGGGCAGGGCTGTGGAGTTGGGAACATGTGCTGATAATACCAGACAGGAAACTCTTATCACTTCATGTACGATGTTGCTGCACATATTTTATCAGGCCAGAATTGAGCAGAAGATCACATGAGTTTCAAATTACAAGGTTTACCTTGAATAAAGAGAGTTACAGTAGTGTGCAGGGTGTGAATGTTACAGGAGTGCATAGGGTGTGAATTAAGGGGGACAGGAGTGTATTTCATCATAGATCGATAGATAGATGGACTGTATGGGGATAGATATGTCAGATTAGATTGGATTGTACGCAGAACCCAGACTCTTTTCTTTCCCATCCCCAGACTGGTGAAAGAGACATCACTTCCCTCTGCCCCCCATCCCTGAGTCTCCATTCCCAGCCTACCTATGATAGTACCTCCTCTCTTTTCTCCCAAGCAGCAGGTGGACCCCAGAAGGGGTTCCAGCACTTGTACTTCCACATCCACATGGGCACCCACACACATGTCAGAGCCTTTTGGGAATTTAGATGCGGTCTGATCCCTAGCCTGGGACCAAGTCCAGTTCCTGTTGGCAGCTGAAGGTGTCAATGCACAAAAACCTCTTCCGCAAAAAGGATCAGAAGAGAATATGCAAATGAGAGTGTGAGATTTGCAAATGAGCGCTTCATTTGCATTTCCTCTTCTGCCAAAACCTGACAGTGTAGACATAGCCTTAGAGGGCTGGGCCAGTAGCCTTCCTGCTTTACAGCTTTAACGTATACCCACATCCTACCTCATACCCAGGCCTGTCAACAGAGGGGGAGGGAGAAGATCACAGGGGAGAGGGAGAAGAACAGAGGGGAGGGGGAAGAACAATGGTGAATCCATTGATCTACAGCCTGAGGAACAGGGAGATCTAACACCATAACCATGGAGGGGCGTGGGATTCTTTCCTGGAAGGACATGAGGGCGTTCTCTCTCCAAGAATAAATAGACACAAATCAGATATCAGGAACGGCAATACACAAAAACCTGTAGAAGAACACTTCAATCTCCCTGGACACACAGTAGCAGATTTAACAGTAGCCATCCTGCAATAAAAAAACTTCAAGAACAGACTTCAAAGAGAAACTGCAGAGCTACAATTCCTCTGCAAATATGATACTATCAGTTTAGGATTAAACAAAGACTGTGAATGGCTGGCCAACTACAAAAACAGTTTCTCCTCTCTTGGTGTTCATATCTCCACATCAGCTGCTAGAAGTGGGCCATATCCTGACTGAATTGACCTGGTTATCTCTAGCCTTACTCTGGATTGGAACTCTTTTCTTATGCCTGTATATTTATACCTGCCTCTGGAATTTCCACGACATGCCCATGAAAGCTCATGCTCAAATAAATCTGTTAGGGTATGTCTACACTACCCCCCTAGTTCGAACTAGGGGGGTAATGTATGCATACCGAACTTGCTAATGAAGCCCGGGATTTGAATTTCCCGGGCTTCATTAGCATAAAGCCGGCGCCGCCATTTTTAAAAGCCGGCTAGTGCGAACCCCGTGCCGCGCGGCTACACGCGGCACGGACTAGATAGTTCGGATTAGGCTTCCTAGCCGCGCGGCACGGGGTTCGCACTAGCCGGCTTTTAAAAATGGCAGCGCCAGCTTTATGCTAATGAAGCCCGGGAAATTCAAATCCCGGGCTTCATTAGCAAGTTTGGTATGCATACATTATCCCCCTAGTTCGAACTAGGGGGGTAGTGTAGACATACCCTTAGTCTATAAGGTGCCACAGGACTTCTCATTGTTCTTGCAGATTCAGATTAACAAGGCTGCCCCTCTGATACTTCTCTCTCTGGGGCACCCTCACTGGTGGGACAGAGGCAAATGCAGAACCCGCTTCCAAGGGTGGCAGGTATAAATGGGACAGCCTGACACCCAGAACAGAGTTGTCTGCTGTTACTGAGCAGTCCGGAAGAGCGGTGGGACAGCAGGCAGGTAGTTGCAGCTTTGGCCTAGAACTTTGAGGGCCAGGAATCCATCAGTCTCCTAGTGTGGTTTGGAGTAAGTCACTTCCCTTCCATGTGCCAGAGTTCTCCCTCTGCGATAAACAACTTCCCCACCTCGTCAGAGGGGTCAGGAGATGCTTACATACAATGGTGATGAAGGCCAGATACACATCCATGACAGATATCTACTGCTACATAGCCCCGCTCCTACCTGGGCTCAGCCATGAAAGTATAGAAAAGTCTTATGCCCTGTGGGGGAAAGGAGTAGCAAAAAGAGAGAGGGGAAATGAAGGTTTGGCTGCGGAGGCTCTCAGCCAATGGCAGCACTACCTTTCCAGACAACATTTCACCGTGGATGCTGACCACTCCCCTTTCTCCTGGACACTTCAAACAAACAGGGCGAATGCCACGATGCCAAGATGGCGTTAGTTGCTCCAGGATTACGATACAGAAGCAATCCATGGAAAGGGGATGCTAAGGCCGATTGCTGATTAGTGGCTGATGCTTGGTTTGGGAAATAAACCAGTTGATTCCATTAGGAAGCCAGTCACACAGCTTAGTTATGTTCACTTCTTCAGGGGGGAAAGGTGACAGATAAGTGTGACAGGGTGAGCCAGGCTTTGAGGCTCCCTAGCAGAGGCCCTGTGGTCTTGCCACGATCCAGAAAAAAGGCCATAGACAAGTCCTCTGGGAGGCTAGAGTGGCTGTAGAGGAACCGGCCAATCAGGGACCCGAAAGGCTTTATAAAAGGAGCTGCAGGACCAGAGTCAGCTCAGTGTCTCTGGAGCCCTGAAGAGGGGAAGATTGAGCGGCTGATTGACTGAGGGAGCAGCAGCACCATGGAGAGCTCTGTATGGGGAGCTAGCGTGAGATTATTATGAACTGAGATAAAGCCCTGAGCGAGGGGCAAGAAACTAGGAGGAGAGACCCTGGTGGCACCACTCGCTCCTGGGTGAGGAAACGACCGGAGAGAAAAGGGACACTAGGTGTGTACCCCGGAAGAGGTTTGCGATACACAGGGAGTGACTCGGCCGGAGATCTGAGTTGACTAAGAGGCCTTTGGCGACAACCGAGAGACGGAGTGCAGGCGCCGCCCTCAGCCTGATGGGGGCGCTTGTGTGAGGTGAATGCCACCCTGTGACAGTCAGCCAATTTCCTGTCAACTCCTTATTGGCTAGGCCAGCCCTTCTGATTCTCGCCTGGGGATCCCCACAGCAGCGCTTGCTTCAGGAGCCGATTATTGGGCAGTGTTAAAAGACGGCACAACCCTGCCCCTCCCTTCTGCCACGTTGTGGTCGGCTGTAGTGCCCACTGCAACAGCCTGTTTTAGTACGACTCTGCTACGCAGCCGGGGCTATGGACAGCGGGTCGGTTTGCACCGGAGGTGCAGGATACTGCTTCAGCAAGGCGGATGCTCAAGAGATTGAGTTGGGTGTTTTTGTTCATCCCATTCAACTTCCATACTGTTGTGTGCCCAGCCCCATAATACCCGGCTCTCCCAGGGTACGCAGACACAGCTGGGTAAAAGTCGAATGAAGCAACGCAATTTCCGCTACGTCAATTGCGCAGCTGAAGTCGAAATAGCTTCTTTCAGCTTTCGGCGCTGTCGACCCAGCAGGAAGTGGAAGGAAGAACCCTCTTCCCCCGACTTCCCTTCCTCCTCGTGACATGAGGGTTGCAGGCATCAGACAAAGAAGTTCTCCGGATCGACATTATTTCGAAATAAAGGCTTATAATGGAGATGTGCACGACGTTATTTCGGAATAATGTCAGTTACTCCAAAATAACGCTGCTGTGTAGATGTACCCCTAGAGTGCTTTCCCTGCGTCAGTCTCAAAGGCGCTCTGCCAGGGAGGGCTGGATTATTATCCCCACCTAGGTCACACGTGGGGAAACTGAGGCAAAAAAATCAGAAGGAGTTATCCACCATGCAGCATGAATCGGGACTTGGGGACACGGTTGTTTTCACTCACTGGGTCAAACCTTCGGGGATAGCGAGCCCCTTCTCAGAGGGTATTTCCTCTGAAGGCCTCATCATCATTATCCAGTCATAATCATTTGTCTGGGCACAGAGCCGGCCTGGAGCAGCCCGACATTGCGCTAGGCGCTGTACAAACCCGCGGTCCCTGCCTGACAGTCAGTTACACAAGAGAGCACAGATGGGCAGTGGGCTATGAAGGAACAGCGAGAACACACAGCGGTATTCATGTCAGAGCAAGGCCTCACAAGACCCAGTGGCTAGAATCTCAAGCCATGCAGATTGGAATTAAATGGTGGCCTGGTTTTTTAACAGTGAGGGGGATTAACCTCCCCCGGGGAAGTTGGGGGTCTCCAGGCTGTGAGACGTCTGGGTGCCTCTCCGGCAGCTTGGCTCTAGTCAAAGGCACCCGATTCGGCTGCATGCAGGCATCCCGGGGGTGAAATTCTTTGGCCTGTTATGAGCCAATGGTTCCTCTTGGCCTTCGACTCAATGGAACTGTTAGTAATAGACCACATGAAAAGAGGGGACAGGACCAAACTTTGGGGGAGGTGTGGGGGTGCACACATCATAGCTTCATGCGTCCTTCCATCCCCCCGCCTCTGCAAACTCCCTGTGAGCCGCCCTCCTCTCCCCTTCAGTCCCTGTGCAACCCCCTGCCCCAGTCTCCCCCTGACTTCTATTTCCCTCTGCTCCCATATCTGGGTTGCCCCATTTTCTTCTGCCAGCAGCTCTCTATGCACACCCATTCCCTCCTGCCTGCATATTGGGGTGTGTGTGTGCTCCCCTTCCTGCATACCAGAGGGCCCATGTGCCCCCTTTCTCCTACCAGGGGCTCTGTGTGCCCCTCTTCCCCATACCTGGCTCCCGTATACTGAGCCTGAGGCCTTTGGAAGCTCAACCAAGAATGGCTGGGCCAGAGAAGAGACATCAGGCGGCCAATCCACTTTCCCTGCCTCCCAACACCCAAACCACAGGCTAGTCACCGAAACAGGGGTCGTGGGAAATTCAAAACAAAACAAATAAGGGTGGCCTGTTCTCCTGCACAGCTGTAGCCATCTGTGGGACTCACCGCTGCCTGGGGCCCAGAGCTGAGCTGGACTCCAGACAGACGGAGACATGCACAGAGACGAGAGAATCTCTCCAGAGAGGCTGGAAGGTCAAGATGCCAAGAGTTCAACTGGGGTTCTAAGTCCTGATTCAGAGCACGAGCTGGCCTCGGACAGGCTGGGGTCAGGAAAAAAACCGTCACCAGGGTGAGGGGGGCAGGTTATCCAATGACTGCTCACTGCCGGGCTCCAGCGAACCCCTCCAACTGTCCTACTGACGGGTCCCAGTCTGCTGGATTGCTGGTGGGGTAGGGTTACCAGGTGGCTTCAAAGAAAATACCAGACACACCTGATCTCAGTTGGGGGAGAGGAGGACCGGCAAGGAGGGGAGCAGGGCTGGCCGGGGGTGGGGGGAAGATTGGGGGCAGCGGGGCTGGCTGGGGGAGATCGGGGGGGCGGGACTGGCTGGTGGGAAGCAGGCTGGCTTGCAGGGGGTCGGGGGCAGTGGGGCTGGCTGGGGGGGTAGGTAGCAGCGGGACTGGCCGGTGGGAAGCGGGGCTGGCTGGAGGAGCAGGAGGGGGGTTGGGAGCAGTGGAGCTGGACGGGGAGATCAGAGGGGAGAACCTGCTGGTGTGGAGTAGGGCTGGCCTGGTGGGGGAGTGGGGCTGGCCGGGGGGGCGGTGGGGAGAGAATCAGCTGGTGGGGAGCGGGACTGACCCGGGCACATGCAGATCCCGGGGTGCTGCCCCTCCTGTGCACGGTCCCGGAGAAGCACAAGTGAGTCTGGTCCCGGGGATTCCATCCCGCTCCTGCCCCCCGGCCCCCCTGCCCTGGCTCATGCAGCATGAGTGTGTCGACCAGCCAGGCAGATCGCAGCTACGTACTGATACTCCTGATAATAATAAAACGTACCTAATTAGAAAATACAGGACATTTTATATGTCCGGTATTTTCTCAATTTGTTTCCCAGACAGACCCCTCAAATACTGGGCTGTCCAGTTCAAAACCGGACACTTGGCCACCCTATGGTGGGGTGGCAGCAGGGGTCGGCCCTCCCCACACACTTACAGCAGCAGTGGGATCCAGAGCAGCCTGCTCCGCTCCATCCCGCTGCCCTCTCCCAGCCTCCTGTGCTCAGAGAGCTGGGGCGCAGTGGGATGGGAGAGGGGGGCGGGGTGAAGCAGGGGGCTGGGGTGGAGCAGAGGTAGGATGGGGTCTGTGGTAGGGCGGGGCCTGGCCTGGCCTGGCCTGGCAGGCTCTTCAGTGTAGCAGAGGAAGGTCAAACACAACCCAAGAGCGGGAGGTGGAAGTGAGTCAACTTCAGACAGGAAATCAGGCCTGAATTCTGGCGCATGAGGGGAACTGAGCACTGGAGCAAGGCGCCAAGGGTTCTACCTCGCTGATAGCCAGGAAGGATGTTTTTCTCCGAGCTCTGCTCTGGGAATGGTTTGAAGGCAGTTCTCGAAACAGGAACTCAGGCCACATGATCCAGTGCTCCCTTCTGGTCTTAGAAGTCAGCAGTGAAGGGACGGGTAGCTCTGAAAACACCAGAAGAATCGGCACAACAGACCTGTTTTTGTTTGCCTGGGGACTCCCGGCAGGGAAAGGAAGGATCTGCCCTCTGACATGGGAATATGTAACAGGAGGCAGTGTGGCCTAGTGGCCAGAGCACAGAATTGGGAGGCAGGTGAACAGGGCAGCTCTCTTGCTGCCCTGCTGGGTGACCCTGAGCAAGACTCGTCCCTGCTTTGTTCCTCAGTTTACCCTTTTGTACAACAGGGACAATTCCCTGGGTAAGCACTTTGAAATTGGTTGATGATAAACATAGGAGCCTCTGTTGACATTGCTTTGCTCCTTAGCTAGCTTGTGTTGGTGAAAAATGAAGGGAAGAACTAGGTACCTTTAATGCCACATGGGGAGTGATTCATGGCTGCCCTATCCCCCCTCCTGCCCTGGGGAACGCCCCCTAGTACAGGCTTGTGGGAGCAGGGCTAACACCCTATGGGTCTGCATCCATGCATAGGAGCTATTGAACTAAGGGTACAAATTAGGCTGCTCTGACCTACACATATAATGGTCTGCAAGCCTAGACCAATCCGCGGCTGGGCATAACCCAGCCCAGCCACTCTTCAGTGTTACCTGCCCTGCCACCCTACAAAAGGCCAGGTCTGCCCTGCCGGCTGATTCTCCACTCCCCAGGACATTTCAACTTTGAATTTGTTTTTTTTTTAAATGAAACAACAACAGACATTTCCCCTGCGCCAGAATTCCGAAACCAAACTTCCCTCCGCTCAGTCAGAAAGTTCCGCGCGGAGATGAAGAAATGAAACGTCCCCGCCTGATTTGGGGGAAAAAAAGCCGATAAAATAAACGACACGTTGAAAGAAAAAGCCGTTACGAAACAAAATTAAAATCCAAATGTTCCATGTCGATATGTGACAAAACGCAACATTTCAGCCTGATCCAAACCTCCAAACTCCGCCCCCACCCAGCAGGATTAGAAGGGAACGGATGTGCTCCCCTTAAAAAGTTTGCATCATCAACCTGGCGTTTTCTGATGGGAAAATGTTCCGTTGGAAAATGCCTGGTCAGCGATACGCAGGCGGCAGGAATCAGCATTCACATTGCAGGCCACATCAGCACCTGCCATGGGCTGGGGAAGTAAATGGCCCAACTAGCAGCTCAAATTCGATGATGAATCCTGCTCACAGGCCACTGAGGCAGGTGGTGCGCACACTAGGAAGAAGCCCTGGGCAGCGCTGTGGTAACCATTTCTGTCCCGGGATAGTAGCCAGACAAAGCTGGTGTCAGTGTGGGCATCGCTCCCAGGTGTGTCCATTACAGCATCCATCCATCCAGCTGTGTCAGCGAGTGGGATCGTATGCTCTTGGTCCACATGGCGGGGGTTAAAAATTTCAGAAGTGCCTCCGACCTGTTCGACACGCAGGCTTTGAAAGGGTGTGACTCTCTTGGGTTGGGGGATTTTGAACAGATATCGTTGCATGGCACAGCAGAGCGTATAGTGAGTAGAGTACTCACCAGGGTTTCAATTCCTAGTGTTACCACTGGCTTTTCATGTCACTTCCGACAAGTCAGTTTCCCCATTTGTGACTGATGGGCAAAAAAGACCCACAGAGGAAGTGTTGTACTGCACTGATGAAACTTGTATAAGCTGGCAAGCTCTCCAGCTCAGGGCCAAAATATGAACTTAAAAGAGTTTAATTCTGATAATGATCAATGCACTGTAATCTGCCCAAGTCATGTTCGAGGGAGCATCCTGTTATCTTGCTTACTTCTTTTCTTTTCTAGCTTTTTAAACACTGATTAAGAAATGGCGAGATTACACGGGCACTTTGTGAAGGGGATAACAAGTATTTTATTCCATTTACTGTTTGTAAAAGATAAAATCCACCGCTTGGTGACCGCATGACGCTCAGAGATAGCTGAAGAACCTCCCCTCCATCTCCCTGCCTCAACCTCTCCCCCACTTTTAACATTGGCTAAACATGTGGTGTTAAATGTCAAAAAATAACTTTTTTTGACATTTAACATGAGGGCTGTTTTTTTAGATAAGTTAGTTATCTAGTGAGGGGAGCAGAGGGTGATGGACCTTGTTTCATAATCTTGGGACTAGCGGATTGGCTCAGGAAAAAGTATTTTATGACACAGCTGTAGAACAGGTTCAGATTAGACCAGCTGAGGTGGGGATAACTAATGTTGGGAGGCCGTGTGCCTTGGGAGCTCTCTCTTTCCCCAGGGACAGCCACAAGGGTAAGCTTCTGGCTTCTCCCCCTCTCTGTTGCTGCTTTTCTGTTCTTAGCTCTTTCTCTTCCTCAGCCATGTGCTGTCTTTGCCCCTCTTTAAATTCCCCCTTTTCTTCTGTGTGTTCTCTTTTAGCCTGTTTTTATATTTTTCTTTTTTAATGTTCCAAAATAACTCTCTTAAAATGCTCTTTTCCTCACCCATCCTTATTTAATATTTTTTTCAAAATGTTTCTCTCTTAGCCTCCCTATATATAAAAAATCTTTTCTCTAAAGTTGTTTTTATCGTGTTCTTACTAAACAATCTTCACTTTAGAATAAAATAATATAAAATTCCCTTTTCTGCCATGTGCTATTGCTTAACCTTTCTTTATATGTTTATTTAATATTTCAAAATAACAATTTTAAATGTTCTTTACTTAACCTACTTTTATATTGAGAATTTGAAAGTTTTTAAAAATGCTCCTCTCTTAACTTTTATATTTTTCCTTGTAATATTTTATTTATTTTGAAATAACTCCTAACTCTTTTAAATGTTCTTTTTTACTTACAGGCAGTCCCCGGGTTACGTACAAGATAGGGACTGTAGGTTTGTTCTTAAGTTGAATCTGTATGTAAGTCGGAACTGGTACATATTGTAGGGGAAACTCTAGCCAAACATTTCTCCAGAGCTCAGTTTTATTCTCCCACACCTCACTTCCCTCAGTCCTTTATTCTCAAGCTGAGGTGTCTGCTGAGAAAAGCCGCTCTGCGTCTCCCTGGTCTGCTGGGGGGGGGGGCGCTAGCTTCGCGTCTCCCTGGTCTGCTGGGGGGAAGCAGCTAGTGCAGGGTTGCCTCACCCATTTGTAAGTAGGGATCCGATGTAAGTCGGATCCATGTAACCCGGGGACTGCCTGTATTCCCCTGGCCAAATATAAATACTTAATACATTTTTTTTCCTTTCAGGTAGCCAAAAGTGCCAAACCTCAAGAGGAACAGAAATGGAGCTGGAGGGTGAGTTTTAAGCCCTAAAAGGGTGGTGGAAACCTGTCAGAAGTACATGGTGATGAATGCTATTGAGGTTTAATTTCACAAAGCTGAGGGGTTGATGGAAAGGAACAGTGGCAATTGTGTGAGAGAATGCAGAAGGGCTCTGACCACATCTGTCTGAGGCGTTAGGAAGGAAGCCGAGGAGAAGAGAAATGAGCTGAGTGGAGACGAGGAGTCAGGCTGTCTGCCCAGCGCGGAGGGCAAGGAGGTGGCTGGGAAGTCAGAGGGGCCCGGAGCATTTGCCCGGTAGCACCAGGTCCCGACAGAGCTGCAGAGCCCGAGAGACCTTCGGGGCCAGAAGAACCTCCTTGCTCCTAGCATCCTTCTGCCACCCCTGGCGCTGGGATCTCTGAAGCATGGAGGAGCAGCTGTACTGGGAGGCCTATGGCGACAACCAGACAAGTGACTGTGATTACGAGGAGTGGAGCCCGTCCCTGGTGCTCATCCCCACCATCTACCTGCTGGTTTTCCTGCTGGGTACCACTGGCAACGGCTTGGTGCTGTGGACCATCTTCCGAGGAGGGCAAGAGAAGCGGTGTTTGTCCGACACCTTCATCGCCAACCTCGCCATAGCTAACCTGACCTTCGTCGTCACCCTGCCTCTTTGGGCTGCCTACACCTGGCTGGGCTACCACTGGCCCTTCGGGTCCTTCGCTTGTAAGCTCAGCAGTTACCTGGTCTTCGTCAACATGTACGCCAGCGTCTTCTGCCTGATGGGCCTCAGCATTGACCGCTACTTGGCCATCGTGCGGCCCATGGCTAATGCCAAGATGAGGTGGAGGGCCAGCGGGCTGGTGGCCACCGTTGCCCTGTGGGCCTTGGCGGCCATTTTGGCTTTGCCAGCCATGATCCTCCGGCGAGCATCGGTGCTACCGGGGGAAACCAAGGTGACATGCTACATGGACTACTCAGGCATGGTGGCCAACGGGACCGAGGGGGCCTGGGAAGTGGGGCTGGGCCTGTCTTCCACCATGCTGGGCTTCGTGGTCCCCTTTGTCGTCATGCTGACCTGCTACTTCTTCATCGCCCGCACCATCGCTGACCACTTCCGGAAGGAGCACGGCGAGGAGATGAGGAAGAGGAAACGGCTGCTGAGCGTCATCATCGTGCTGGTGGCCACTTTTGCCCTCTGTTGGCTGCCCTTCCACCTGGGGCAGACCATCTATGTGCTGATGGACATGGACATGATGCCCTGGTCCTGTGGTTTCCACGCCTTCCTCAATAACTTGCACCCCTACTGCACCTGCGTGGCCTACATCAACAGCTGCCTCAACCCCTTCCTCTACGCCTTCTTTGACCCCCGCTTCCGGCAGGCCTGTACCGCTGTCCTGTGCTGCAGAAGGGGGTGCTGTCCGGGGTCCAGCAAGGACAGGTCAGCCAGCGACTCCTCCGGCCACAGCCAGGACCTACAGGGGAAGGGTGTGGAACTGCAGCAGGTGAAACTGGGTCCAGGCAGGCAGGAAAATCTGCTTCAAGGCTAAGAGAAGTGGGAGGGCACAGACCCATCCACAGGGACATTGTCTGCTGCCCCCTGTCTTCCATTCCTTCTCTCGCGCCTTCTTTTTTCTTTTCTCTCCGCCACTGCTTCCCTCGTTCATCCTTTGTCCTCTTCCATGTCTCCTTCTTTTCCTTCAGCTTTCTTAGATTCACTCCTCCCTTTGTGCAGCCCTTGTGAGGAGAAGGCATCCCAAGGTCTGTGGCTAAGCTGTGGAACTTCATTTCTAGCCTTTGGCATGGCAAGGTCTGCTAGGGGCCTGTCTACACTGTGTCTGACAGAAGCCTCCCATATAGTCATTCAAGGATGGATCCAAGTGCTCAGGCAGGCTTGTGTCTGTATGGCTAGACCAGGCTCGTACTCACACATGCTGCTATTTCTGGCAACCCAGTGCTTGTCTGTTTTCCCAGCTGCAGTGTAGACTGTCACAGAAAAACTAACACTTAGGGCCTGCAGCTTAGCAGGCTAGGATGAAAGTTCCCATCTTTGAAGTACATAGACTGGGACCCTGCAAGTGCAAATAGCAGCTGGTCCTTATCAGCTTTACCCCATGCCTTGAGCTGGAAACTACTAAGAGGTAAACAAGTTTGACCTCCGGCTCAACTCATGAGAATGTTAAGAGTGGCATTAAGTCAGTACGTGCACAACTGGTAAACAACTGTAGTATAAGTAGTGTAGGGAGTCTCGTGCCTGGTGGGTCTCACCAGGGACCTAGACCTCAGAGGGTGCCCTGGATTCCCTCAGCTGGAGCCACATCTACTGTAACCTGGTGCAAGGTGAAAGGAACGGGACTCCCCACAGACTGAAGGGGCGTAAGCATTTCTAAGTGCCTGTGTGATGGGGCGAACAAGCCCCACACTAAAGGGCGGAGAGTAGCCCAGGCCCAGCTGGCTGAAAGGGCCCAGCCCTTACAGCCCTGCTGGGCATGCTCCCGGCCGGGCCAGTATATAAAGCAGGCAGTGGCCCAGCAGAGGGGAGATCAGCTAGAGGTCAGGAGGAGCCAGGTTGCAAATCCAGTGTTCCTGTGGCATCTCGGACTCAACTGAAGGCAGGCGTGGGACCCCGGGAGTGAAGCCGACCCCAACCCTGCGGAGTAATGGGCACACCTGCTCTGCCAACTCCAGCCCCGGTAAGGACCACCGCACAGACAGACAGGCTACAAAAGGGGGGGGGGTGCTAGGGTGGTAGGAAGCGGCCCAGGGCAGAGGTTTCCTAATCCAGCTTGGTGCGTAGTGGCTAGATTCCCCACCAAGCTGGCAGGACCTTGAGTCCCTGCCCACAGGGCCCTGGGCCGGGACCCGGTGGAGAGGGAGTCACTCGGGCCTGAAGAGGCTTTTCCCCAGAACTAGGCTGGAGTACCGTATATGCCCTGAGAGCAGGGCCGAGACTTTTGGGGATTTTGGTTACTCTATATGCCCTGATAGAGGGGCCGAGACTTTTACGTTGGGACTGTGGGTACTGTGTAGGCCTGTAGTAGGAGGCCGAAACCCCTGACAGGGGCGTACCCCCTGACAGCCTGTTACTCTCTTGTGCATTGCTCTGCCTATGCTTATTGATGTGTCCCTTTGCAGTAGCTGTGTAACCATAGGGCAGCATTATCCCTGTAATAGTAGTGATGTAGTGAGATTAATAAAAGCAACTATCCCTAATTGTCACTGGTAAAGCGAATTCATAATCCTGTTTGGCTATGGCCCTGTGAGTTGACATAGACATAGCCGGGAGGACCCCAGGGATAAGGGATGTCTGCATTCCTGTTCCTTGCTCCTGGGGCTGGCAGGGGTCCATTCTGGTCACTGGCTGGGCTTTGGGGTAGGGTGTTAATTTTGTAGCGGTGGAAGGGTTGGGAGCTGGAAGATTCCTCAAATAATCACTCCTGTAACTTAGTGGCCCCTCCCTGCTTTAGAGTTGGTTTCAGTGCTCTGCACAGGGTCTCGTGGCTGGATGGCTGCACTTGCCTCTCCTGAGTCACTAGCAGCTGCTCAGTGACATTATCTGATTAAAATATGACCATCTAGATCCCTGCTGTAACCTCAGTTATGTGTTTGCAGCAACTCTTGTACAAGCTGTGTCCAGTGAGGTGTCTATGGAAAGCTCACAACTTGCTGGTTATGCCATTCAGACACATGTATCATTTTGCATTTGAGGCTATGAACATGGGCTATGCACTTTTATTTCAAAAGTTTGTTTCTGGGAGAAGCCCACACTGGGTTTGATCAACGTTTTGTGAGGGGACTATGCAGGTTGAATACCAGTCCTTGCCCGACAATGGGCACTGAGACGTGTCAATCCACATCTGGGAAGCCGTCCTGAGAATGTTCAGACTAGCATGAGAACAATGGCTTCTCCCTGCTAAGACCTGAGTCGTGCACGGACAGGTGACTTGCCCATGTGACTCCAGACACCATCTTGTTGATGTACTTTTCCACAGCAAGAACAATGGGATTCTGTCCACATGGCCCTGGATATCCTTCCATTTTTGTCTTCAGTCCTTCTTCTTACCACTTTGCTACAAACTGAAGCTCTAGACGAAGATCTGATCGATTCATCCAGGCTGTGGCTGTTCTCCAAAGACCTGACTTATGCCAGCACTGCTACAGGCCTGCACCAAGAACTTTGCAATTGCTGGATGTATTGGATTCCTTTCACAATTCTTTCTTTCCTTGTCTTTTTTAAAATTCTAAAATCACTGCCAGCGTGATTTTTGGGTGCGCTCCTAAGTTATAACTAGACCTGGGCATGTGGCTGATCCTTGAAGGCCGAAGAAACTTGTATTTGATGACATAGGTTTTTATTAACCTCCCATCTCTATAAGGAGCGTTATCAGAGAACTGGAGTGTCTGAGGGAATTGTGAGTGTGACTTCTTGTCAGCCAGAGAGGGGAAACAGAAGTTTTCTTTTGGACGGGTTTGGCTTGCCTTACAGTGAAGGAGCCTCTGTCTTGGGCTGCGGAAACTCTGTTTCCAAGCAGTTTGCCTTGAATAGGTACTCACAGCAATGTCCCCCCCAGAACATACTTCCTCACACACCGGTCCCATGTGATCCCTACTTCCCTGCCTTCCATACGAGGGTCGCCTCTTTTCCCCCACCAACCAGTGGCTCTTATGCATACCCATTTCCTCCTTTCTGCATACAGAGAGCTCAGTGTACCCCATTTCCTGCTTATTGGGGGCCATGTCCCCTTTCCTGTGAGCCAGGGGTTCAGTGCGTTCCCTTGTCATGAACGGGGGAGTGTTGACCAGCACCCGGTGACTAAGGGGTTAACTCAGGTACCTAGCAAAGGTGTTGGCCAGGGGGCCGGGAGAGTCAATCAAGATAGAGGCTTGAAACTTGAATTGGATATAGATTCCCAGCCTGCTTTCGTTGTCTGGGAGAGTTAACACCAGGAGCTGAGACAGAATGATTTAAACCCAAGCAGAACTACCATGTCCCCATGGAATTCAGGGCATGGGAGCGGACTAAACAAAAAGAAAATTAGAAGTGAGGACCAGGGCAATGTGAGTCTAGTCGCATTCAGGGTAATTTTTGTTTATTTTGTGGTTTGGTTTGGACTGCTCTGTGTGAGTCTAGGCCTCCCTCTCCCCCTTTATCATCTAAACATTGTGCCAAGGCTTTTTTCTCTGGTTTTTTAAAATTTGATTTCCTCAGCTATTCAGTAAAATCTAGCAACCAAGTATGCTTGATCAGTTTATCTTTTTTTTTTTATTTTTTTTTTATTTTTTTTTTTTAAGGTGAGGATTTGATTCTTGTGTCCTGGAAGGTCTGTCTTTGGGTATCTGCAGGCCTCTGACTGAGGGGTCAGCTACCAGAGACTGCAACTTGTTTTTGTCTTTTCTTTTTCAAGCTCTTTTGGGGGCAATCCCTGAGGGTGGTTTCAAGTGTTCACCCCTGTTTTTTTAGGGATCAAAAAGCACTTGATGGTGGCAGTGAAATCCCCAAAATCTAGGTATTAGGATTTGGGGGAGGGGAGAGTTTTTGAAGCCAGTGCCTGTAGAGGTAAGGTTTTGAAGCTTTCTTGGGGCTCCCACCTTCTGCATTCATCGTGCCAGAGTTGGGAACAGCCATGACATGGTGGGAGCGGTGGGATCATTTTGAACCAGGAACACTGACCTCCGGATTTTAAAAGCACACATTTTTTTTTCTTCTGTTTTGCTGTTTGGAAGTTTTGGAGGGTTTTTTCTTCTTCTCCTTCTTCTTTTCTGTTGCTGCCTTGGGTAAAGGCACACAGAAGGTAACATTTGCACAGCCAGAGAGTCCAAACCAAAGAGTGTTTTGTTTTTTCCCTGGCTTTCGGGGCAACTGGATAGCGAGGCTGAATAGGGCAGGGAAACAGCCCAGCGCATGCTTTTGCGGTTGGGCAGAGTAGCCCTGGAGCAACCAACCCTTCCTAAGTGACACCGAGGGGTGTCTAGTTTTTGCCCAGACTGTCCATTATTTAGGTCCCCTGTCCGGTAAAAAAACCCAGAAAATACCAGACATGTGAAATGTCCCGTATTTCCTGTTTCTCTCAGATGGAAGCCCAGTGGGGACAATTTTCCCTGCTGCATCTGGCGGGGGCAGGTCAGTGAGGAGCACGGGGCCATTTAAAGGCGTAGTGCCACTTTTTTTTTTTTTTTTTTGCTTAACAATGCTGATCTCCCCCTTTTTTCTTTTCAACAATTTTTTCCCCAGTGTGGACATCCCACGAGGAATAACGGGGCTGCCGACAAAGGGCTTTGATGTCGGCAGGGGAGCGTCCAGACTAGCGCGCTGAGCGGACAAAAAGCTGATCAGCTGTTTGTCGGCTCAGCGCAGCAGCCATGTAAATTTAAATGAAGCCGCGATCATTTAAATCGCAGCTTCATTTGCCTTTGCCTACAACCCTAATCTACATGGCTCCATCGATGGAGCCATGTAGTCTAGACACAGCCTATGAGTTTTTTATATTCTCCCTTTCGGGCTGCGCAATGCACCTGCAACTTTCCAAAGGCTTGTGGATAATCTACTAGCTGGATGTGGGGAATTTGCACTGGTCTATCTAGACAATATGTCCGTTTTCTCTGATTCATGGGCAGAACACCTAGAACCCCTCCAAGCTGTCTTCCAACGCATAAAGGAGGCAGGGCTAATGGTTAAGGCTAAAACATTTCAAATTGGCCTAAACAAGGTAACTTACCTTGGACACCAGGTGGGTCAAGGAACTATCAATCCCCTATAGTCTAAGGCTAGAAGCTATCCAAAATTGGCTTGTCCCTAAGTAAAAAACCCAGGTCCAATTCTTCTTAGGCTTGGCCGGGTATTATAGGCGATTTGTACCGTACTACAGTGAAATCACCGCTCCACTAACTGACCTGACCAGAAAGAAGCAACCAAACACAGTCCAATGGACTGATCAGTGCCAAGAAGCTTTTAACCAGCTTAAGGCTGCCCCTGATGTCAGACCCTGTACTAAGGACCCCAGAAAACGGCCACATTGTCTAGATAGACCAGTGCAAATTCCCCACATCCGGCTAGTAGATTATCCACAAGCCTTTAGAAGGTTGCAGGTGCATTGCCCAGAGTATGACAAGCCTTTCACTGTCACTACAGATGCGTCCGAGCGAGGTGTGGGGGCAGTTTGTTGCAGACGGGACCAGATTAACAACTTCACCCAGTCATGTTTCTGAGCAAAAAACCATCTGAGAGAGAAAACCACTGGTGTGTCTCAGAGAAGGAGTGCGATGCTATTGTGTAAGCTCTAGAGAAGCTATGACATATGCGTGGGGATGACGCTTTTTTCTGCAGACCGACCATTCTGCTCTTCAGTGGCTTCATTCAGCCAAAACGACTAACGGGAAACTCCTTCGGTGGAGTTTGGCTCTCCAAGACTTCGACTTTGACGTACAACACATGTCAGGAGCTTCCAAGAAAGTGGCTGATGCCCTCTCCAGTGAGGCTATGTAGGACTCTCCCTGTATATCAGTCATTGTGCTCCACAGATGTGGAAGGGGTTTGTTTCATTCTCCTGTATTCAGTAGTAAATACAGAGTGTGCATGTACTTATTAACTATGTTTTAACCAAGACTTCCAGGAAGAAATCTCAGCCAATGTGGCCCAGCCTGTCCAGCACCATCTGTGATTTGGGGGGGCGTGTCATAAACGGGGGAGTGTTGACCAGCACCCAGTGACTAAGGGGTTAACTCAGGTACCTAGCAAAGGTGTTGGCCAGGGGGCCGGGAGAGTCAATCGAGATAGAGGCTTGAAATTTGAATTGGATATAGATTCCCGGCCTGCTTTCGTTGTCTGGGAGAGTTAACACCAGGAGCTGAGAGAGACAGAATGATTTAAACCCAAGCAGAACTACCATGTCCCCATGGAATTCAGGGCATGGGAGCGGACCGAACAAAAAGAAAATTAGAAGTGAGGACCAGGGAAATGTGTATCTAGTTGCATTCAGGGTAATTTTTCTTTATTTTGTGGTTTGGTTTGAACTGCTCTGTATGATTCTATGCCTCCCCTCTCCCCTTATCAGCTAAACATTGTGCCAAGACTTTTTTCTCTGTTTTTTTTAAAATTTGATTTCCTCAGTTGCTTGGTAAAATCTAGCAGCCAAGTATACTTGATCAAGTTTATCTTTTGTTTTGTAATAAAAATCACTTTTTTGAAGGTGAGGATTTGATTCTTGTGTCCTGGAAGGTCTGTCTGGGGGTATCTGCAGGCCGTGCCTTTTTTGTAAGAAAAAAGGTGCCGGTACCCCAGAGGAAAGTTGTTGAGCAAAAGAAAAGCCACACTGGGGACCAAAATGTGGTCGTGGCCCTTTTAATACCCACATATCCCAAGCAGGCTTCTGTCGGGAGCCAATCCCCAGGAAAATAAATGCCAATAGGTGCTGGTATGCCTGAGGAGAATGCCATTCATTTACAGTATGCTAGGAAAATAGGGGTGTACAGTCACAAAGAAAGCACTGCTAGGACCAAAACTGACCCCTCTGTCAGAGCCAGACATCCTCACCCTGCCTCCCATTCCAATGCTCCCACCCCTCCCCAGAGCCAGGCACCCCAGCGCCCTCCCCCCAACCAAATTCCCCTCCCCCAGAGCCAGGCATCAGAGGGACGAGACGGGTAAGGTAACCTTACCTTCAAAGTGGCCGCTCCTGCGTACAGGGAGGTAGCATGTGGCCTAACTTCTGGCTCATTGCTCTATGCGTCACGTGGGCCTGTGTGGTGTGCGCGCTGGTCTCACCCCAACTCGCGCTGGGCCCAGGGCAACTGCCCCCTCCTTGCTACGCCTTCAGTGTCGGTTCAATGAGTCCCCCCAGCCCGGCTGAGCTGCCCGCTGCTTTTCTGCCCTCCCCCCAGCCCAGCTAAGCCGTGCACCGTTGTTCCACCTGCGCTGCCTAGCTGAGCCATGTGCTACTTTTCCACCCCAACAATGGAGCCGCATGCTGCTTTTTAGCCCCCCCGCCAGCCCAGCTAAGCTGTGCACCACGGTGTGAGTGCTCCTAGGGCCGGGGGCTGTGCTGGGGAAAGCAGCAGGGTGTGAACACTCACAAACAAAGGTGCCGGTACGCCGTATCGGTGCGCACCGTCACCGAAAAGCACTGTCTGCAGGCCTCTGACTGAGGGGTCAGCTACCAGAGACTGCAGCTTCTTTTTCAAGCTCTTTGGGGGCAAAAGAGTTTGGGGTACCTCCGGGGTTGGTTTCAAGTCTTCACCCCTGGTTTTTTAGGGATCAACAAGCACTTGATGGTGGCAGCGAAATCCCCCAAATCTGGGTATTAGTATTTTGGGGGGAAGTTTTTGTAACCAGTGCCTGGAGACACTCTTGCGGGCTCCCACCTTCTTCGTTCATAGTGCCAGAGTGGGAAACAGCCTTGACACCCCCTTTCCCATACTAGGGGCCTCATGTGACCCCTTACTCCTACCAGGGTCTCCATGTGGCTCCGTTTCCCCACAGCAGGGACGCCATGTGGAACACCCTTTGCCCACTCCAAAGGCCCCGTGCGGCCCCCTCCCCTGTACCAGGTGTTTTCTGTGGCCATATCAAAGGGGTGGCCTCTTGCCCCATGCCAGGGTCCCGTATATCGAGCAGGAGGCCTCTGGAAGCTCAACTAAGAATGACTGGGTGTGACGGGGCGTACCAACCCTGCACTGGGCATGAAAGAGTGAACCAGAGCTACCTGGCAGCGAGAGCCCCGCCCTCTGTCCTACTGGGCATGCTCCAGCCACGGACCGGTATAAAGACCGGTGGATCAGCTCAGTTGGGCATGACTGCTGCGGAGGAAGGAGGTGCTACCAGTGCTCTACAGGAGGAGCTACAGGAGGACTGAACTGCGGAAGCCAGTCGGGGGAACGGCTGGAGAAACGCAATGGGAGACGAAGCCGACGTCAGGGAGGTGGGTAGGAAGTAGCCTGGGGCGGGGAGCTGGAGCCCTGAGAACTCAACGTGTTGCGGGAGGATTCCCCGTTGAGCTAATGGTGGGACACACCCACCACTGACAGGGCCCTGGGCTGGGACCTGGTGGAGAGGGAGGGCCGGGTCCTGCCACCCCACTAACCCCCAAGGGGGGCGCTACAGCTGTGCCTGTGGACTTTGGCCACTAGGCCTTACTGCCTTGGAACAGGGAGTGTTTGATACTGACTCTGGCTGCTAGGCCTTACTGCCCTGATTACAGGGGGCACCGCTACTGGCTGGGGCTGTCAGGCCTCACTGCCCTAAGGAAAAGGTGTGATAACTGATTCAGGCCGCCGCCCTGAAGGACCCGGGCTCTGGGCCTCCTACCTGGGAGAAGGGTTGTTGTACTGACTATGGCCCAAGGCCGGCCTGTTGTGGGGAGCAGGGAGGTAGAGAGACGACCTGGTCCACAGAGCCTGAGACACGCACAGGGAGCAGCACTCAGTTAGAGGCTAAGAAGGGGCCGGGCATGCCCAGTCTGTGACACTGGGCCGGAGAAGAGACGTCAGGTGGCCGATCTGCTCTCCCCGTCTCACAACACCCAAACTGCAGGCCAGTCACTGAAACTGGGGTTGTGGGAAACTCAGACCAAACCAAAGCAAATAAACAACATGGGTCACTTGTTCTCACGAGCAGCTGTAACCATCTGCAGGACTCACTGCTGCCCGGGGCGCCGGGCTTAGCTGAATCCCAGACAGACCGAGACACACACAGGGACGACGAGAGACTCTCTCCAGAGTAGCAGGAGGGTCAAGACACCCAGAGTTTACTTGGGGCTGTACAGCCGCACGATTCAGAGCATGAGCGGGTCTCCGACAGGAGCCAGGAAAAAACCTTTCGCATACGTGAGGGGGGCAGATTATCTGATGACTGCTCACTACTGGGGTCCACACCCTCTGGTGCTGTCAGCACGCACGGAAACTGTCCGGGTGTGATCTGGTTCAGTCTGGCAAGCCCAAGAGGTCTGTGGCCGCAGGGCAGTAAATAGCCCTCTAGGCGTTTGCCCCAGATCTAGGCTCATGCTGGTTTCAGTGTTTTGAATGAGCTCGGAGAGGGAGTAAATGGCTCCTGGATAGGCCGACCGTATGTTCTGGATTTTCCAGACCACTCTCGAATTCCAATATTCTGTCCCATTGTCCCCATAAACCACTGAAATGTCCTGGAAATGCCAATATTTTGGTGGAAGGAGGGAAAGCCCCGAGGCTCCCTGCCGGATCCGGCTCATGGGGAAGAAGTGTAACCCACACACCTAGTGTGGGCCACTGACCACAGCAACAGATAAGAACAAGAGACCTCGACAGCAGGGGCTGGGAGCCAGCTGGCTTTTAGCTCAGAGGGTAGAGGCTCCTATAGTCAGCTCCAGAGATCCCTGGTTCAAATCTGTCTGGTGGCGGTTACAGACACACAGCTAGAAGCGGCTGCATGTGCTGCCGTTTCCCTGCTCTGGCTGGGGGAGCAGGAGCACTGGGACGTGTTTCCTGGAGGCTTTTCCTGCTGCGCTGCAGTCCGGCCAATAGTGGCAGAGAAAGGCCGGCCAATAGTGGCAGAGAAAGGCAGCGCCTGGGGCACCGTGTTGGGGGCTGCGTGAAAGCAAGTGGTCCCCCCTCTCCTGAGGCCCAGACCTGGCACCCCCAACCCCCTCACTCACCACTCTGCCCATACCCTGCACCCCTCCACTCACTGCCCTGCTGACATCTCGCCCCCCCAGCACGCTCGCCGACACCCCAGCCTGCTCGCTCATCCCCCCACTGACACCCTGCACCCCCAGCCTGCTCACTCACCCTGCCAACATCCTGCATCCCCAGCCCGCTTGCTCACCACACTGCCCCCCAGCCTGCTCACTCACTGCCCTGCCAATGCCTCACCCCCCCAGCCCACCTGCTTGCCACCCTGCCAACGCCCCGCAGCCCCAGCCCCCTTATTCACTCGCCTCCCTGCCGACACCCTGCACCCTCACCCCCTCACTCACTGCCCTGCCAACACCCCTCACCCCGGCCCTTCACTTATACCCCCCAAGCCAAGACCCTGCACCTCTAGGCTGCTCACTCACCCCCCCCCCCACTCCTCTCACTGCCCGCTCCCTGCTGACCCTACTCACCGTCCTGCCGACACCTCTCGCAGCTCCTGTGTCCCAGTTGTTGGTGTGGCAAATACGGTCACTGTACTTGTGGAGGGTGTTCACAGAGGACTGTGCACTGTCAGGGCCCCCGGCCTCTGGAAGAGAAGGGGAATAACACAGCGGCGCCCGGAGGGGTGAAACACACAGGCAGGCACCGACGAGAGGTGATGTAAGTGGGAGCAGCCTCCCAGCACGCGAAATGGGATGCCACAGACATGGAAGTCGCCACCAGGTGCTGCTGTGAGCTCAGGGATGAGAGAGAGAACCAGGCGGAGCGGCAGAAAGGGAGCGTTTGCTCCTGTGGGTCTATATGGTTCCTGCCGGGCCCCCGGGCTCGGCCTTGGCACTTCTCTATGAAGCCCGAGCTCTGAGTACGTCTACACTGCAAGCTTCTTTCGGAATAAGCTTTCCCGGAAGAGAGCTTCTGGAAAAGCTTATGTCAAAATAGAGCATCCACACTGCAGGGAAGCCTCAAAATTAGTCGGAGGCTCCTCTAATGTGGACACGCTATCTCGACTTAAAGCCCCAGGAAGCCCTGGGGAGGAATCCTATATATAATACAGTAGCCCAATGTCTGTGAGGGTACGTCTACACTACAGCACTAATTCGAACTAACTTAATTCGAATTAGTTAATTCGAACTACGCTAATTCGAACTAGTGCATCTAGACCTAAAAACTAGTTCAAATTAGCATTTTGCTAATTCGAACTAGCATGTCCACATTGAGTGGACCTTGAACCGAGGTTAAGGCTGGCCGGAAGCAGTGCCAGCAGGGCATCAGATTAGGACTTAGAGCGTGGAGATGCTGTCTCAGGCTAGCCGAGGGCTGTGCTTTAAAGGACCCGGCCCCCACCCTGGACAGACAGTTCTCAGGGGTTCCCCGCTTGCAAAGCAGTCCTGGCTTGGAGTGCCCTGAGTGCCCACACTCGGCACATCACAGCACTCGGCCATCAGCCCGGCTGCACTTGCCACAGGCTGCCATCTGGGGGGGGGTTAATCGGGGGGCTGCAGGAGAGCTTCCACCCCGAGGAGCCACCCCAGTCCTCCCCATCGAGGGGTCGTACCCCATTCCTCCCTCACCTCCTTCCACTTACCCCTCCCTGATGTACAAAATAAAGGACACGTGTGTTCAAAAATAGAAACTCTCTTTATTGAACAAAACTCGGGGAGACTGGGAAAAGGAGGTGGGAGAGGGGAGGGCAACTAAAATGATCAGGGGTTTGGAACAGGTCCCATATGAAGAGAGGCTAAAGAGACTGGGACTTTTCAGCTTAGAAAAGAGGAGACTGAGAGGGGATAGGATAGAGGTCTATAAAAGCATGAGTGGTGTGGAGAGGGTGCATAAAGAAAAGTTCCTCATTAGTTCCCATAATAGAAGAACTAGAGGACACCAAAAGAAATGAATGGGTAGCAGGCTTCAAACTAATAACAGAAAGTTCTTCTTCACAAAGCAAATAGTCAACCTGTGGAACTCCTTGCTGCAGGAGGCTGCGAAGGCTAGAACTACAGGCAGTTCCCGGGTTACATGGATCCGACTTACATCGGCTCCCTACTTACAAATGGGGTAAGGCAACCCCTCACTAGCTGCTTCCCTCCCCAGCAGACCAGGGAGACGCGAAGCTAGCGCCCTCCCCCCCAGCAGACCAGGGAGATGCGGAGCTAGCGCCCCCCCCAGCCGACCAGGGAGACACGGAGTGGCTTTTCTCAGCAGACACCTCAGCTTGAGAATAAAGGACTGAGGGAAGTGAGGTGTGGGAGAATAACACTGAGCTCTGGAGAAATGTTTGGCTAGAGTTTCCCCTACAATATGTACCAGTTCCGACTTACATACAAATTCAACTTAAGAACAAACCTACAGTCCCTATCTTGTACGTAACCCAGGGACTGCCTGTATAACAGAGTTTAAAGAGAAGTTAGATAAAGGCATGGATCCAGGGTCCCTAGTGTTGGCCGCTGTTGGCAGACAGGCTACTGGGCTAGATGGTCCTTTGGTCTGACCCAGTACGGCCGTTCTAAGCTCAGGGCTCAGGGTCGGGGGTCTCACTGGACCACCCTGATTTTCATGCAAACCTGCTCCTGGGTGGCCAGGCTGGCAGCTCTCCTGCCCTAGACGGCCACTTTCCTGTGCCTAGTGCGGATGTCGTGGACGAGGTCCACAATCTCCACACTAGACCAGGCAGGCGCCCGCCTCTTGCGGACCTGGGCAGGCTCCCGGGAACCGCCAGCCTGGTCCCGGGAAGAGGCGGAGGGCTGGGTGGCAGCGGGTGGCTGGCTCGTGCCGTGCCAGGTGCAGGGTCTGCTGGCTGGGTGCTGGCAGGCTTGCACCTGGCACAGGCACTGTAGCCAGCCCGTGCCCCTTTAAGGGCTCCAGGGCTAGGAGGGGGACAGAAGAGTTTCCCTGGTGGTGCCCAGAATGGCCACCAGGGCAAGCTGGGGAGGGCTAGCCTCCCACTAGTTCGAATTAAGGGGCTACACAGCCCTTAATTCGAACTACTTAATTCAAACTAGGCGTTAGTCCTCGTAGAATGAGGTTTACCTAGTTCGAATTAAGCGCTCCGCTAGTTCGAATTAAGTTCAAACTAGCAGTTTGCCTGTGTAGCGCCTATCAAAGTGAATTCGAACTAACGGCTGTTAGTTCGAATTAACTTTGTAGTGTAGACATACCCTGAGTCTGTAACGCTGAAATGCTGGCTGTTCCCTCTGGGCGGCGCTGTTGCCTGAGTCCCGTCCTTCACCACCTGCCGTGGCACTCGGCTGAGTTCTGTGCCACTCAGCCGGACCGTCGCGGGGGAGCAAGTGGCGCAAGCGGCCATTTGGGCACCGCAGTCCCCATGCAGCACGGGGAGCGCGCTGCCCAAACGGCTATTTGGGCTCCACGGTCCCCCGAAGGAGAGGCAGGAGGGGGAGAAGAGAGAGAGAGAGGCAGGAGGTGGAGGAAAGCGGAGAGAGAGAAGGGAAAGGCAGTAGGAGGAGAGAGAGAAAAAGAGAAAGAGAGAGACCGAAGTGGAGGAGAGACCTGAAAATCCTGTCTTATGATGGGCTAATTGGCTAGTATATATATATATAGTAGCCTAATGTCTGTGACTCTGTAGCGCTGTAACGTTACATCTTGCCTCTAGGGGGCGCTGTTGCCTCCCGCCGTGGCGCTCTGCTGACTTCTGTGCCGCTCAGCCGGGCCGCTGCGGGGGAGCAAGCGGCCATTGGGGGTCCATGCTCCCCATGCAGCACCCCCATGCTGCACGGGGAGTGCGGACCCCAAACGGCCGCTTGTGCTGCTTGCTCCCCCATGGCGGCCCGGCTGAGCGGTGCAGAAGTCAGCCGAGCGCCACGGCGGGAGGTAAAAGGGGGGTGGGGCGGTGACATGTGGCGTGACAGCGGCTCCAGGCCCCGTCCCCTGGCCGTGAACAGACCCTGGCCGGGGGGAGGGAAGGAGAACGAGGGGGAGGGGGAGGACAACTGGGAGGCTGCAGGATCAGTGCTGGGATGAAGGGAAACGGTGCAGGGGGGCAGCTGGAGCTCATAGGCAGCCGCTCAGCCGGGCTGCCATGCGGGAGCAAGCGGTGCAAACAGCCATTTGGGCTCCGCGCTCCCCATGCAGGAGGAGGAGGAGAAGAGAAAGAGGGTGAGAGGCAGGAGAAGGAGAAGAGAGAATGAGAGGCAGGAGGGGGAGAAGAGAAAGAGAGACGGAGAGACGTAGTTTGCTTCAACAAATTGGCGTGTACTGATGGGAAAATGCCTGGTCAGTGATACGCAGGCGGCAGGAATCAGCATTCACGTTGCAGGCCCCATCAGCACCTGTCACAGGCTGGGGAAGCTAATAACCCAACCAGGAGCTCAAATTCGGTGATGAATCCTGCTCACAGGCCACTGAGGCAGGTGGTGCGCACACTAGGAAGAAGCCCTGGGCAGCGCTGCGGTAACCGTATCAATTACAGACAAAGCCAGACAAAGCCGGGGTCTCTCTCACCAACAAGCGGGGGTCGATGCAAAGATATGACCTCACGCACTTCAATCAGGCTATGTCTAGACTGCAAGGTTCTTTCAGAAGAAGCTGTTTTTGGAAGAGATCTTCCGAAAAAACTTCTTCCAGAAGAGAGCCTCCACACTGCCAAAGGGCATCAAAAAAGCGATCTGCTTTTTCGAAAGATAGCGTCCACCCTGAACGGATGCTCTCTCGCATGGGCGGAATGGCTGCCAGGGCACCTATGCTTTTCCCCCTCTCCTCTTCTCCCTCTTTCCCATCCACACATGCCTTTTTCCAAAAGAGCTCTTTCAGAAGGCTTCTTCCTCGTAGAAAGAGGAATACCAATGCTGGAAAACCCCCTCTGTTCTTTTGATTTACTTTCCGAAGAACACGATTTGCAGGGTGGACGTAACTCAGGTTTTGTCGGAAAAATGTCTGTTTTTCTGACACAACTCTGTAGTGTAGCCATACCCTCAGTGACAGCGCATTGCTTCTTAACCCAGCATCTCCTGCACTCCATCCTTAGGGAACACGTCTGGGGCCGTTGTGCTAGGCAGCCCGAGGCTTCCATCCTGTGCCACTCAGGGGAGCCACCTTGCAACTTTACCCATTTGCAAGTCCTGTCTCCGGCCTCAGAAGTGTCCTGAGATTGGTTTGCAAATGCTGCGATCAAGCAGACAGGCTCTTTGACGGAGCTTCCTGGTTTCTGAGCTGGTAGGGTCGCACTGAGGCTCAGCTGTCCAACCTTTCCCCTGCACTCGCCAGAGCTAGAGGCTGTCCTTTGATATTTTGTTTTGTTTTTGCAAATACACACTGAGCGCCTGCTGTGATCACCTGACGCCAGGGGCTGGGGTTTTCAGGAAAGCAGCAAAGATCACAATGAAATTATTGGGACAAGGTACCAGCAGCAGCACAGTAGGCAGGGAACAGGCAGCATCAGACAGTCCTTGGGCTAGAACGGGGGCGGGGGACTGTTTTTGGGTTGGGGGCAACTGACCCTCTGAAAAATCAGTCGGGGGCCACACGTAAGTGAGAAGCGGGGAAAAGAAACCCCTCACTGTGGCCCCCGACTGAGGAGAAAGATACTCCCCACATTCGCCTCTCACACCAGAGTGGAGGGGGGCCCAGACTAGTAGATTTTGGGCGCTCCAGCCCCCAGGGGAACAGCAGGGGGGCTGGAGCACCAAGACAGGTGCTTATGGAGGGGCCATGAGCCTTGGGGGCCGGATCCAGGCAAGCTGAGGGCCGGATCCGGGCCCCGGGCCCCGGCCTGAGGTTCCCTGCCCCTGGGCTAGAAGGATGCAGGCAGCAGGATGGAAAGGGATGAAAACTCCAGTGGGAAACACGGAGAAAGAAAGTACCAGGGGAGAGAACCATCCCCGGCTCCTGGCCTATCCCCCCGCCCGACTCTGTCCACAGTCCCTCCGAAGGAAGAGAGAGAAATCTGGATTCCAGTGTCCCCTGGATGGGACCCCAGACTCCTTCCTGGGCAGCGCCTTGTCTCTGGGCAGGGATCCTCGGGTGCATACGTCCTCCCATTGTTTGGCAAAGCATCCTTTTGTGTAGGGATGTTGCCAAGCAGAGATTTATATTTAACGCTGGCTGGGAATTTGCTGAGTGTGAGCTGGCCCCTGGGCCCATTTGTCTCTTTTCCCCTTCCTGCCCCCTATCCATTTCCTGCCCCAAATAACCTCCGCCCAGGATGGCCGCCTGCTTCAGATAACACCACAGCCTGCAGAGTGGGGCAGGGACCCGACTGCTTTATGCTCCACCCACAAGGGGGCAGTCAACCTGGCACTGGCAAGGGCACCCCAGTTCTGCCCCGTAGGGATCCCCCCACCTTCCTGCCCCTGCAAGAGGGTCCCAGCTGCACATGTGGACAGCACCAGCAACGGGAATCCAGCCTGCCCCAGAGAGACACCCCCACCCCTCATCCTGCCCCCATATGACTCTCCCTGCCCCACCTTACATCAGTGTTTTTCAACCAGCGGTAAAAGGGGTACTCGAGAGATGTCTGGGGGGTACGTCAACACAACGGAAATTTGGAGAAAATCGGATTTTTGTTTTCCGTTTTGCAGCGCTTTATTATTTTTGTACTTTTTACACCCAAAAATGTCATCGTCTGCCCGTCTACGATTAAGTTGTTTAAACAAACGTGTTGCAATGGTAGAAAAAAATGTCGTGTGTCTGAAAACTGTCGCTACTGGGGGTACTTAGACCCTCCCGTGGCTCCCTCCAGGCTGACGTGACACCCCCCCTCGCTCTGCAACCCGCTCCACCAATTGAACCCGCAACTCATCCCCATCTCTTCTCCTGTGGGTGCGCCCCCTTCACGCCCTCCTTTCACACAGTCCCAGTTTTTCCTTGTGGGAGGAGGTTGCCCCCTAAGGACCATGCAAGGGCAGACGAATCTTTTTCTTGGGGAGCGGATGGGACAGTCAGAGAGGGGTGGGGGTGGCAGCAAGGGGGGGTGAAGGGGTCCCCCCTGTAGGCAGGGGCAAGGGCATCCTGCGTCTGCAGGGAAGAGACAGCTGGAAGAGAGAGAGAAGGAGAAAAAGGAGGGCAGGAGACAAAGAAGGGGCAGCTGGCGAAAGGAAGAAGGAGCCAGCTGTTCCCACTCCAGCTCCCCTGACGGCAGCACTGTTCAGTGCCCCTGTCTTTAGTCCCCCTGTCCGCTGCCGGCAGCCCCCCTCGCCCCAGCTGTTAGGCACACGGATCTTTGCCAGCTGCCCGGGGAAGGGGCCTACACGAGACGCCCGCTGTTAGCAGATACCTACCGGTGGCCGGAAGGGTTGGGGGCGGGTATGTGAAATCGGAGACAGACCAGGGGAGACCATGACCCCCACATCTCCTCTGGACTTTTGTGCGTCGTCTCTTTCCCGTCTCGGGCGCTCTCTGCCTCTCCCCACAGGTAGCCGGTGCTGCCCGGAAGGTGTGCTTGGGTCAGCTGCCGGAGTGCTAGCGAACGGGGCCTGACGCCGTCTGTGCTGCTATTTCACCCCACGCCGCGAACCCCGGCCAGGTCCGATCACACCGGCCTTGGTTTCTTGTGCAGCAGGGACACATCCTGAGCCCTCTGCCCACCCTTCTGGGCTCCAAGGTGCTTACTCGCCATGTTTCCATCCCATTGCAAGGGGTGGGGGGAGAGTCTTCTCCCCATCCCACGTCCAGACCTGGCTAGAGAAGCATGACCCAGCTCACGCCCTCGCTCCGGAGATGGCTCAGGCATCCCAGAGGTCAGGCTGGACTATTACCACCTGCTCGGCCTCCCTCCCCCATCCCGGGACACGTCTGGACCGATTTCTGAGTGTAGCCCAGACAGCGCGGCCTCGGGGGAGACCCTGTGGGCGGTTAAGGTCGAGCTTGAAGCTTTCCATAAGGTTCAAGGCCAGGGACTACAGAGCCCCCCCCCCCCCCCCCCCCTCGGGACAGCTGAGAGCTTTGTGGCTAGACTATTTACCTGGCTTTCAGGAAGCTGTTGGATAAAGTCCTAGTGCTGCCACCGGCTTTCCAGATGTCTCTAGACCAGAGTGGGGAACTTTTTTTGGGTCGGGGGCCACTGACCCACAGAGAAATCAGTTGGGGGCTGCACAAAAGTGAGAAGCAACCCCCCCCCCAAACAAACTCTCACTGACATGGCCCCCGGCTGAGAAGCAGAAAGAGACTCCCCACGTTCCTCTCACACTCCAGACCCGAGGGGGGGGGGCAGGCTAGTAGATTTTGTGTGCTCCAGTCTCATGCGCTGGGGGAGGGATAGAGGCTGGAGTACCCCACAGGCTCCCCAGTGCTTTGGGGGCCCTGATCCAGGCAAGCCAGGGGCTTCAGCCGCCCCTGGGCCTTAGGTTCCCCACCCTTGTTCTGGACAAATCAGTTTCCCCATGTGTGATTGGTGGATAAAGTCCCAAAGAGGAGGCGTAGTTAAACCAGTACAAGCTTTGTGAGCTGGAAACCTCTCCAGCCCAGAGTCAGAAAGTTACTTTAGGAGCCTGATTCTGACAGGCACTTAAATTCCTTCGAGGCCCTGGGCCCAAGTGACTTAGGAGCCAAGGGAATCGCGGAGCACCCCAGGGAATCGAGGCTCCCAAAGCTTGTAAGAATTGCCTCCCCGCCCCTTGTCGATTTCTGATCCCAGGGATGCTATGTCAGGCGTCTGTCACACACGCACAAAGGTTCATCTCCCAAACAGAAGAGGGAAGCCCTGGGAACAGACCCGTTTGTTATCACGCACGCCTGGCAAAACACACACGGAGATGAGAGAGATTGCTGGGAAGATCAGATTGAAAAAGAAAAGCAGATAGCGAGCCGGCCCCCAGGTCCCACACAGATATGCAAACCACTCTCAGCACAGAGGATACTGAGAAGTAAAGATTTAACACCCCTCCCCCATCACCGCCAGTGCCTGTAGGAGCCTCTCTGAAGTTGGTTGTGTTGGTAGGTGACCTCTGCAGAGGGATAGACAGTAGTACAGGGGGAGACCGAGCTGGCTAGTGACTACAGTGAAGCGCTGCACCACCCGGGCCTCGCTTCTCTCCCTGGCCTGCTGGGGGACCTTGGACAAGTCATGTCTTGCCGTGTGCCTCAGTTTCCCCAGTTGCAAAATGATAGCACCCTCCTTTATAAAGGGGGTGGAGACCTGAGGCTATATGGGGTTATGTGGGAGTCTGGTAGTGTTACCATTGTTAGCAAGAGGACTCCCGGTAGGGCATTCCACCTAGTCTGAAATCACCTGAGTGAACTCACCTTGAAGACATGGATGTCTCTTGTTCGCCGGCATTGGAAGAGGGCAGAGTCTAGGGGCTATCTGCTGCCCACTGGAGTCACCATCAATGTTCCTTCTAATCTTTTCCATCCATGTGCAGATTTTTTCCTTCTGCGTGTGGAATAATTTTACGTGCACCAACACATGTGCGAGTGTACACCACCAGGAGAAACCCAAACCTCCCTGAGGGTGCTCTGCTAATCAACAGGGCAGCATTGGAGTTTCTCCTCAGCTTACAGGGAACACTGATCACTACTCCTTTCTGTGGAGGGAAGGTCTGAGGTCGGCTGGAGTCCTAGGGCAGTTACTTGGGCCCCGTCTATACTTAAAACACTGCCGTGAAGCTGCTACCTACCCCAACAGGAGGGGTTCTCCCCTTGACATAGGTGCTCTGCCTGCCCAAGAGGGGGTGGCTAAGTTAACAGGGTGTTAACAGGTCAGTTTTACTGCATTGCTGGGAGTATGGATTTCCCCTCATGTAGCAATATGGTTTATTCCTCATTTAGACCTGGCCTGAGCCGAAAGAGGCTGACTCTGTCATGGGCAGAGGGCTTGGGGAGGGCACAGTTTGTACATCTCAGCGCTGGCGGGGTGTGCAGGGCTGCGGGCAGGAACCTCTCCTGGCTTCCTTTTCTATCCAGAGAAATAAATACATTGACAGTAACCCCACAGGCATCCGGGGCTGTGAGCAAGTAGCTTCCTGCTGTGGAATACGGGAAACACAGAGCCTCAGCCAGTGGGAAGTGGGGGAGACACCCAAGGCCCCTGGAGATACATTGACGAGTGTCAATTGGCTTGTTTGGAGGCAGCGGGGCCAGATCCCCAGCGGGTGTAAATCAGATATTGCTCCTATGGCATCAATGGGCCAAATCCCCACCTGGTGTACACAAGCTGCAGCTGTATTGGCATTGATGGATCAGATCCCCACCTGGGGTAAAATGATGCCTCCCCATTGACTCCAGGCCTATTTATACCACCTAACACGCTGGCCCAATGAACAATTCCTCCAGTGACATGCCAGGGAGCAAAACTTTGCTGGGCTTTGGGAGAAAGAGAAGAGGCAGCAGACGTGTTCCCAGAATCTGAGACAGACTGAGGTTAGCAACCCGGGCACTACCCCACTGAACTGAATGGGGATCGAACCCACTGCAGAAAAGCGACCTACCAGGAAACGAGCCCAGCCCATACTTACACTATAGGGTGCCAGCCCCACGACAGGGTTTCATCCTGCCCTTTTGCACGGGGGGTGTCTCCACCCCAATTTGCTACCCAGATGACTATTTCTATTAGCTCTGCTGCAAAGAAACCTGACCCACATTTGTTCTTAGCCTGTGCTTGTGTACTGGAGGGGAGAGAGGGAGGGATGAAAAGTGCCGGTGCGCTAGCTGGCGTGCGATGTAAAAAAAGTCCATCCACAGTGCCCCAGTCACTCAAAGCCCCATGGAAGTAAAAGCCAAAAGCGAGTGTGGTGATTGGCTCTGTGCCTCAGTTTCCCCTCTTTACGAACATGAAGGGCATGGCTGAAACGGCCAATGGAAGAGCTCAGTATTTATCCCCATTCCTACTGCAGTCTGATCACCTAGGGGAAAGAGGCCACAGAATTCCAGCCAGTCATTTTTCCATCCATCCCAGTATCCTGCAGAGGAAACACGTCTGTAGACCCACAGCCAACCTTTGTGTAAAACAGGAGTGGGGAACTGAAGGTCCGGGGGCCAGATGCAGCCCTGGCTTGCCTGGATCCAGCCTCCAAAGCTCATTCCTCCCCACCCCAGCATTGGAGCTCATGAAATCTACTAGCCTGGGCCCCTTTAGGCTCCAGTGTGCGAGGGGAATGTGGGAAGTGTCTTTCTTCTCACTCAGGGGCCATGTCAGCGAGGGGTAGTTTTTTTTGTTTTTTTTTTTTGCTTCTCACTTGTGTGCGGCCCCTGACTGATTTCCCCCCACCCCTAGACCCCAGGCATCAAAGAACCCACCACATCCCTAGGTGTGCTGGATCACTGGTGCCTTCCAGCCCCTGTAAACCATTGGCACCTGGTGTCCCCTTGGGATGTGTTTGGCTTCACTTTGCAGCCAGCAGCTCTTGTGGTGCGTTTGGGAGATGAAAGAACCCTTTCTTCCCCCCCCCCCCAGGCACTTACAGATGGCTGCTAGATAAGCTCCAAAGATCCCTGTCTCTCATCTGTCACCTTCAGGCAAGCTTTCCAGCCCTCCTGTCCTGCTTTGATTGACTCCAAGGCCGGAAGGCGAACCTCAGGCCTGACCACCCCTATAATGCCGGCCGCAGAATCGCTCCCAGAGCAGAGCTATTAGAACAACAGCCCGTCTTGGCTGAAAGATTGCCAGCGATGGAGATTTCCCCCGGGAACTTGTTCTAACGGTTAATTAGTTTCATTGTTAAAAACGCACCTTTTATTTCCAGTTGTTTATGTCTGGCTCCGACTCCCAGCCATTGTTAGAGCCTAGAGCCGGTTGTTAAATATTTGTTCCCCACCTAGGTGTTTCCAGACTGTACAAGACGCCCCTCGACTTTCTCTTTGTTCAGCTAAATCAGGGGTGGGGAACATAAGTCCCGGGAGCCAGATCCAGTCCCCAGCTTGCCTGGATCCAGTCCCGGAGGATCCCGCACCCTCCCTCCTGCCCAGACCCCACTCCCCAAACCCACTTCCTGGCAGCCCCCTCCCACACACTGAATCCCTCATTTTTGACCCCACCCTAGAGCCTAAAGAGGTCCACAAAAATGTACTAACACAGGCCCCCTAGACTCTAGTGACTATGGGGAGGGTCTTTCTGCTTCTCAGTTGGGGCCCATGTCAGCATCAGTTTTTTTTTTTTTTTTTTTTTTTGCTTCTTACTTTTGTGTGATCTCCAATTAATTTTTTCTGAGAGTCGGCAGCCCCGACCCAAAAAAGGTTCCCCACCCCTGAGCTACATAGACTGAGCTCCTGGTGGCTAAGGCACAGCAGTTTAGACCCCCCCCACCCAAAGTTTTTTCACAGTCTTCCATCCTCCATTCCGAAGGGTGCATGTTTCTATCTCATTTCCATTTGGCTACGGGGTTCGCTCGTGTCCAGCTTCCCAAGAGATCCAGATCGCTCTGTGCTGTGGCCCGTCCTCTTTGTTCTTTAATCCTCCCACAAGTGTTATAGGGGCAAGGCTGATTTTATTTTTCCTGCTGGCTCATGGACGAAAATGTTAAATAACATCCCTCAGCCCTTGCCAGTTAGTCAGTAGCCATTTCAACGTGTGGGCACTCGAGTGGGGAACAGAACCCCACTACTGCACCATGTCTGGTGTACAGACTGAGCCTTTCTAGTCCGGCATGCTCTGGTCCAGCAACATCCGTGGTCCAGCATGATTTTAGGGAGCTGGATGTCCACTTGAGTGTGACTAAGTTTCCCGCACTCCCAAAGTTTGTTTCCAGCCACCAGTCCTGGCTCCATGTGGCTACTTAGTTCTAATTGACCCCTCGATGTCTTCTCAGAGCCCAGTAAGCAGTGGACGTGTTGGTGATGCTGCTAGACCATATTGACCTCCCGTGGTCCAGCACATTCACCAATCAGGTCCAGAGGGTGCCAAAGTAGAGAGGTTCAAATTCATGGAGATTGCCTATCTCCTAGAACTGGAAGGGACCTTGAAAGGTCATCAAGTCCAGTCCCCTGCCTTCGCAGCAGGACCAAGTACCATCCCTTACAAATTTTTGCCCCAAATTCCTAAACGGCCTCCACAAGGATTGAATTTACAACCCTGGGTTTAGCAGGCTACTGCTCAAACCACTGAGCATCTCTCCCCCAAAGCATGCTGTGCAGTTGCACACAGTCCTGGGACTAAAGGCAGAGGAAGCATCGTGATGTACCCATTACACAGACCGAGGCTAAAGTTCTAATCTCACGGGGGCTCATTTACTGCTCCAGACAAGGCCTGTGTGTTGTGTAACATGCTTAGCTCCTGCCTAGGCTGGGATATGAAATGGCTGTAGCTTGGTTTGAGCACCCGGGGCTCAAACTCCAGTGTAGACGTTGCTAATTAGACTCTCCCAGGCTAGCAGATCCTGGTACGACATGGGGACACGGGGGCGGACGCCTCCTGCTCTTGTAGCATGGACAGTAGCCGGCCATTGGGCTGTTGAGTGCTCCTGGGTGAGAACGGGGGTGTCCCGGTTGATTCACAGGGGATCAAGGGCCACTGTGTTACCCTGGGGTCTGTGGTTCCACAGCCAGGATGGGACCAAGGGGGCCGGTGTATTTGCTTTGGCAATGCCCCTTGCCAGGCTGGTGAAATGACTGCAAGGAAAGGCTGAATCAGGCAGAGGGACGGACGGACAGGGGCCGATTGGCTTTCCTGGGGTTGCTAAATGCATCTGTGAAATTTCACACTGACCACCCCCCCCCCTTGGCCCCAGCAGCTCCAGCTGGCTTTAATCCACATTCCGGCCCTGGCTCTGGGGACCGGGGGAGGTGGGAACGGAGGGGTAGGCGGCCTGGGCTCCTGGACGCAAAGATCTGCCCAGCACCTCAGGAGCCAATTCGCCTGCTTGCCATGAGGATGCTGAGTGAGAGGCGGAGGGAAGGGGTGGGGGTGGGAAGAAGGGGGAAGGGGCTGTAACTTCAGGACTCTAATTAGACACCAGGCTGAGGGACTGACAGGCAGGAGGAAGGAACAGCTGCCGGCCTGTGTGTGAGACAGAGCGCGCAGGGAGGGCTCTGACCACATCTGTCTGAGGCGTTAGGAAGGAAGCCGAGGAGAAGAGAAATGAGCTGAGTGGAGACGAGGAGTCAGGCTGTCTGCCCAGAGCAGAGGGCAAGGAGGTGGCTGGGAAGTCAGAGGGGCTCGGAGCATTTGCCCAGTAGCACCAGGTCCCGACAGAGCTGCAGAGCCCGAGAGACCTTCGGGGTCAGAACTCCTTGCTCCTAGCATCCTTCTGCCACCCCTGGCGCTGGGATCTCTGAAGCATGGAGGAGCAGCTGTACTGGGAGGCCTATGGCGAGAACCAGACAGGCGACTGTGATTACGAGGAGTGGAGCCCGTCCCTGGTGCTCATCCCCACCATCTACCTGCTGGTTTTCCTGCTGGGTACCACTGGCAACGGCTTGGTGCTGTGGACCATCTTCCGAGGAGGGCAAGAGAAGCGGCGTTCGGCCGACACCTTCATCGCCAACCTCGCCATGGCTGACCTGACCTTCGTCGTCACCCTGCCTCTTTGGGCTGCCTACACCTGGCTGGGCTACCACTGGCCCTTCGGCTCCTACGCCTGTAAGCTCAGCAGTTACCTGGTCTTCGTCAACATGTACGCCAGCGTCTTCTGCCTGATGGGCCTCAGCATTGACCGCTACTTGGCCATCGTGCGGCCCATGGCTAATGCCAAGATGAGGTGGAGGGCCAGCGGGCTGGTGGCCACCGTTGCCCTGTGGGCCTTGGCGGCCATTTTGGCTTTGCCAGCCATGATCCTCCGGCGAGCATCGGTGCTACCCGGGGAAACCAAGGTGACATGCTACATGGACTACTCAGGCATGGTGGCCAACGGGACCGAGGGGGCCTGGGAAGTGGGGCTGGGCCTGTCTTCCACCATGCTGGGCTTCGTGGTCCCCTTTGTCGTCATGCTGACCTGCTACTTCTTCATCGCCCGCACCATCGCCGACCACTTCCGGAAGGAGCGCGGCGAGGAGATGAGGAAGAGGAAACGGCTGCTGAGCATCATCATCGTGCTGGTGGCCACTTTTGCCCTCTGTTGGCTGCCCTTCCACCTGGTGAAGACCATCTATGTGCTGATGGACATGGACATGATGCCCTGGTCCTGTGGTTTCCACGCCTTCCTCAATAACTTGCACCCCTACTGCACCTGCGTGGCCTACATCAACAGCTGCCTCAACCCCTTCCTCTACGCCTTCTTTGACCCCCGCTTCCGGCAGGCCTGTACCGCTGTCCTGTGCTGCAGCCGGGGGCACTGGCCGGGGTCCAGCAAGGACAGGTCAGCCAGCTACTCCTCCGGCCACAGCCAGAACCTGCAGGGGAAGGGTGTGGAGCTGCAGCAGGAGAAACTGGGTCCAGGGAGGCAGGAAACTCTGCTACGAGGCTAAGAGAAGTGGGAGGGCACAGACCCATCTTCAGGGACATCCTCTGCTGCCCCCTGTCTTCCATTGCTTCTCTCGTGCCTTCTTTTTTCTTTTCTCTCCGCCACTGCTTCCCTCGTTCATCCTTCGTCCTCTTCCATGTCTCCTTTTACTCCTCCTCCAGCTCCTGTGAGGAGAAGGTGTCCCGAGGTCTGTGGCTGGCCCGCAGAAACTCAATGCCACCCTTTGGCATGGCACGGTCTGCTAGAGGCCTGTCTACAGTGCAGCCGGAAGAAGCCTCCCATATTCCAGCCCTAGTCACTCCAAGGGCTTGGGACCCACACAATAGATCCAGTGCTTGTCTGTCTCACCAGCAGCAGTGTAGACATGGCCTGGAGGGCTCATGACCCAGAAGCAGACAACCCCAGGAATGAGGGTTTTCTGCCTTTCTGAATTACTGTTCTTTTTTCTGGTCACTGCCTGGGCTTTGGGAGTAGGGTGTTAATGGGAGGGGGTAGGGGTGGAAGACTCCCCTCAAGTAACCGCCCTCTGAACATGGCTCCCCCTCCCTACTCTAGAGATAGCCTCAGGGATCAGGGTCTGATGCAGGGGGTAGGGAATTTTTTTGGGGTGGGGGGGCCGCTGACCCACAGAGAAATCAGTCGGGGGCCACACAAGTGAGAAGTGAGAAAAAAAATCCCTCACTGATGTGGCCACTGTCTGAGAAGAGCCCCCACCCTTCGCCCTGGAATGTCACACTTCTGTGGGGTGTGTGGGTGAGGGGGAGGAGGAAAAGTCTGCCCCCCCCATCCAGACCTTCCTCCCCCTTCTCATTAGGCCTTTGCCAATATCCAGACCCCCATGGTATTGGATACAGTGTCCCCCTCTGCCCCCCAGCTGTGGGGCCGAGGGAGCTGTTAGCCATAGGACCCCCTCCCTCCCGCCAGCCTGCACAGACATTTCTTTACTAACAGCTGCCTTCCCCACCCCCAGCCCTCCCCCTCACCCACTCAGGATTCCCCCCAGAGCCTGTTTCATCTGCGGGGGGGGCGGGGGGCAGGAAGAAATCACCTCGCAATGGAGGAACGAGGTGGCTAGGGCAGAGGGTCTGTCCCAGTTTTGAAGTCCAAGAAGCTGCTGCCCCACGGCTTTCTGTTTATTCACCTGCTCGCCCTCACCCATGTGGAGAAAAAAGCCAGAGAGGAGGTTAATGGGGGTCACTCCTCGCATGTCCCCCCTCCCCCCTGCTCAGATAGCTTTAGCCACAGCTCCAGAGCAGCTCACTGGATGAGTTTGCCAAGAACTGTCTCCCCCCCACCACCCCTCTAAGCCTGTCTCCTGGAGGGAGGGGCTATTTGGTTGGGTTGCAGGGGTGGGGGGGTTGGTAGAGCTCCTTCCCTCTGGTGTTAGGGTTGCCAGAGGTCTGGTTTTGAACTGGACAGTCCAGTATTTGAGCTTTCTGTTCGGGAAACAAATGGAGAAAATAGAACTGTCCGGTATTTTCTAACTAAGATGTCATGTCGATTGTGATGTCATGTCAAGTATGTCCAGTGTTTTTGTGGAAACCATCTGGCTACCCTATCTGGTGTGGAGATATCTTTCTCCTGCTTGTTAGCCCATCCCTGAGAAGAATTCCCGGCCTGTCTCCTCAGCAGATCTCAAAGTGCTTCCCAATGTAGGGTGGGGAAACTGAGGCAGCGCACAAGGAAGTGACTCGCCCAGAATCTCCCCAAGAGAGGCAGGAAGAGAACCCAGGTGGCGGTGTGCCCAGGCATTGCTCTACTCGCTGCCCGGGCCCCGAGGCCTGTCAGAAGGGCATTGTGGGGAGCAAGGGATGGGTGGTTTTGCTTGTCAGACAAGCCCCAGGGGAGGAGCTAGTGGGTCACAGGAGTCTCTCCGCATGTGGCCCTTTGCTGGGCCTGAGGCTGAAGGGCCGGGGAAGTGGATGGATGGGCCAAGTCGGTCGGGGGCCTGCAGAGGAGTGGGAGGTGGAACAGCTACAAGAGGTGGCAGGTGCTAGGAATTGCATGGGCCCCCTGACCCCACCCACCTGCCTCTGAGGACCACGCGGGCATGAGGTCTGGGGCAGGCATCTGGGGGCCACACCACTCCTTCTGCATAAGGGCTCTGGGGAGGGGGGGGCTCTGGGCATGTGGGAGCAGCCCCGGGCCTGCCCCAGCCCTTGGGGGAATGGTGAAGAAGCACGACCTGTGATGGACCCGCTGAGACTGGAGAAGGCGTCTCAGGAAGGGGCAGCTCCCTTTGCATAGCGCCCGGGGAAAAGCAGAGCCCATCCACAGAGCTGCTGGGCTGCGGCCGTCACAGTTTGGCCAGAAAGACCCCACCGCCCCCAGGAGACGGGTGAGTCCAGCTGGATGTCGGGCGGCAGAAGAAAAGTCACGTTCCCCAGGAAGAGCTCTCCAGGCTAAAAACTGTGCTGGGCTTCCCCAGGAGACGCCTCCCAGCTTGCGGCGGCTTGTCTGGGTCTCTGAGCCCCATGGGGGCTGCCCTGTCAGAACTCTGAACAGTGGGGTCACCGCTCGGACCATCTCGGGGAGGGAGGGGGGCCTCTGTCAGGCCGGGGCTGCTGCTGTGTATGATGAATAAATGGGCCTTGGCTAAATTTTGTGTCAGGTGGCTTCAGTAACTGCCATGGGGGAAAGCTGCTGGAGATCCTGGTTAGGTGTGTGAGATGGAAGGAGCAGGGAGAAGTGGGGAGAGGGGGCAGAGATTAAGGGAGGTGGCAAAGGGACCGGGAGCAGAGATGGCGTAAAGATGGCAGATAACGGACACAGTGGGAGGGAAAACAAGCACGGGCAGGAGAGACCGGGAGAGACAGCTGGGCGGGGGTGCGCGTGTGTCACCGGCCGCTGCCTTATTTAATCTCCCCTGCCACATCCCTGCAAAGCCAGACGGCTCCAGGAATTTACAACCAGCGCGAGCAGCTGTTCGGAAACTGCTGTTGGGTGGGGCTGTGCAATGAACGCCAGATGCTCCGTGAAAGCCAGAGGCTGGCGGGCAGGCTGGGCAGGAGGTGGAAGGGAAGCGGGGGGGGGGGGTAAAAACCCCCACAGGTGTGGGTCAAAGGGTGCCTGAGCTGCTCTGGGGTTGAGGCTGTGGGCAGAGGGGGATGCAGGCTGGCATGGGACTGTGGGCCGAGTCCCTGGTGTATTCCCAGGAGAAGCCACATCCTGGGCCATTTTTCTGACCATTGTCCGGACCTGCTGGAGAATCTTTGGGACAGAGGAAATAAAACTTTTGCATTGGGTGGGAAAGGGGCAGAATCAGCCTGGAGGGGCCCAAAACTACGGGGGAAGGCCCCCAAATCTTTATGGGCACATGGATGTCAGCAAGCGTGTGCCTCTGTGTTGGTTCCTACTTCTGAGTAGACCCAGTGTCCCTGTCTACATCTGTGTGGGCATATATGTTGTGTGCATGTATGTTAGTGCTGACTTCTCAGAGTGTCTGTCCATGCATGTTGGCAGACACATAGGTTGGTGTACATACATGGTAGTGCGTGCTTCTGTGTGTCAATGTGCATGTGTGTTGGTATTAATGTCTCTTTGTGTGTGTCCATGCATGTTGGCAATTATGTGTGTTGGCATGCATGGACGTTGGTGCACATGCATGTCTGCTCACACGTGTGCAGGGCTACATGCATGTTGGCCTACATAGCTGTAGGTGTATGTGTGTGTGGGTGTATGTCTATGTTAGTGTACGTGGGAGCCGATGTCTGTGCATGTGTGTGGTTCTCCTGTGCATACACTGTGTCCGGGTGGGCATGTCTGTTCTGTGTGTGTGTGGCAGTGTCTGCTCCGTGTGGTCATGCCTGCGTTTTGTTTGTGGGTACTTGCACAAGCGCATGCTGGGAAGCAGACGTTTGTGAAGGTGCTCTCAACGCTGTGCCGGGGTGCGCATTTGCCTCCACACAGGTGGGTAGCGGGGAGCTTGGGCATTCGTGGCCGTGTCTGAGGGTGCATGCGCACAAGGCGCTTGTGAGCCGCTGGGGGTGTGTGTGTCAGCGTGAGTGCACGTGGGTCTGAATGAACGCTGCCCCCCGGCTACACCCCGCAGGTTCCGCTGGGGACCTGCAGACCTAACAGCCTGGGCTGCTCCAGCCTGGGCACAAAGAACCAAATCTCCTTCCCTGGGAGCAAGAGCAACTCAGGCTTCCCTCAAAGGCGGGGCTGCAAGCCCCCGTGCCCGGTGGGATGCACGCCAGTGGCTTGTGCCGGTGTGCTGCCTTTGTGGGTGCCTGTGTGCGCATGGGCCTGTGTTTCTATAGGTCCCCTCCGTGCGACTCTGCCGGCGGGCGGGTGATTGTGCCCGTACAGACCCGTCCCTTCTGGCTCATGGGGGAAGTGCATCTGGGGCTGCGTGTGGAAATGCACAGAGCCGGTGCTCATCTGGGATCACGTGTGTCTGCAGCAGGGGTGTGGGGGAGGAGGGCGATGCCTGTCGATCTCATTCTGCTCCAGGGGTTTGCCCGCCTGCACAACAGCCTGCCAGTGTGTTCGCCCAGAGCACAGCCGCGGTGTCGCCCTCGGATAGAGACCGCAAGGGACAGCAGTGCCCAGAGGCGACGGGTGCCTGTGGGGGGAGGGGATGCAGGGAAGGCCACCCAGAGGAACAGGGAGGGACACCCCACATAGCAATTAACATTGTGGTGGGGACACAGGGAGGGGTGCACGGGGCTGTCCCGAGGGGATGCAGGACCCAGGGCAGCCCCTTCCCCTGCAGGAGGCTCTGCCCCAGCTGTGCCCCCACACCACCCCTTCCCTAAGCTCCTCCCCCTCTCAGTCCCCCAACCTTGCCCCCTCCACCAAGCAATGCAGCCTGGGAGACTACAGGGGCCTGGCACGGCAGCAGCCGGAACTGCCCCCCCTCATCACAGGGGCAGTGGGAGCTGGTGCGGCCTGGCAGACTGCTCCGCCCCATCACGCTGCCCTCGCAGCCAATGCGCTTCACTTCACCGCTGCAGCGGGCTGGGAGGGAGATGGTGGGGGGCAAAGGAGGAGCAGGCTGCTCCAGAATCCGCTGCCTGCGTGGTGAGTATGTGTGGGGGGGCCCTGCTGTTACTGTGCCAGGCTCCCATAGCCCCCTCCTCTCCACCCAGGTCCCCGCCACCTATAAGATGGTTGGGGTGGCCGCTGCGGGGCCCCCAAAAGTGTGGAGCACCCGAGTGCTACCATGCATCACCTATGTCAACGTCCATCACGGGGGTTCCCTGCAAACCAAAGTTCGTGTGCACATGGCTTTCCCCTGCTCAGCTTTTTCAGAGACTACACACAGGTCCCCACTCACAAGTAATGACAAGAAAGCAACCCTCTGAAGACCTGGTCTCCCTCAGCAAATGCATGTCCAGCCCAAATTGCAGCCGCCTTGCTAGGTGCTTCACCGACGTGACCCTGCTGATACTCCTCACCCGTACCCTGCAGCCCCCCTGCAAGTCCAGCGCTGGGGTCCCTAATGCACACAGCTCGGCCAATTCTTTGCATCTCTCTTCACAGCTGAGGATGAGTCCCAAATCTGAGCTTTTTTTTTTTTTAGGTGACAAATCTGAGGAACTGTCCCAGATTGTGGTGTCATTAGAGAAGGTTTTGGAACAAATTGATACATTTCATAGTAACAAGTCACCGGATGGCATTCACCCAAGAGTTCTGAATGAACTCAAATGTGAAATTGTACAACTACTAGAAGCCTGCGCCCTGAACCCCCTCTCACTGGCTGCTTTTGCTATTTTGGAATTTATTTCAAAATAACGGGCTTGCTGTGTAGACGCTCAATATGTTATTTCGGAATAATGTCTGCTATTCCACAATAATGCTGCTGTGTAGGCTTATCCCAACGGGGGATATGACAGAGATCTATCCAAGCATGACTGGTATGAAGAAGGTAAACAAGGAAAAAGATTTACTTGGTCCCACTCAACCACAAGTGCTCAAAACCTGATTTTTAAAAAGGAAAGCTGTGATTCTCACTTACTAACATGACTCCAGGAGCACTGGCTTGAAAAAGGTCACTCAAAGTCATGAGACACACGATGAAACCAAGTCGGCAGAAACTTGGAATTTCTGATTCATAACATCATCTCATCATTTCTAAATTTCCCATGAAACAGAATCCCTCCCTCCCTCCCTTTTTTTTTTGTTTGGAAAATTTTGAAATTTCCTTTCAAATTTGGGAAATTTTGTTTTGCAATTCTGAAAGGATAACTTTTCATTTTCAAAAACAAAATTTGTGTGCATGGAAATTCCTGTTACAATTGACCCATTTTCCAGGAATTTGGCTTTTAATGAAAACAGCATTTTTCTTGGGGGAAAAAAATATGTGATGAAAATTATCCAACCCGCACCATCAGATCACCAGAGATGATATCACACTGAGCTGGCTTAGCCAACCTCCCCGAGGTGGAATGAGTCACACGACAGGAGCATGTTGCTAGAAACCAGGCTGGGCCGAGGGGAGGGGAGGAAGTATACAACGGTAGCCGGACTGTGGACAGAAGGTCTATTCAGAGACCAGCTGAGGGATAAACCTCAGCTGAAGGACCAAGCTAGGAGGGCTACAAAGGATTGTGAGGTTCTACTTGAACTGACGGGATTTTTTTTAAAGAATCTAGATGCACAGGATCTTGAGAAGTCATCTAGTCCAGCCTCCAAAGGCAGGGCCAAGAAAACATAGACCATCCCTGACAGGTGTTTATCTAGCCCTCTCTTACACACCTCCAATGATGGGAACGCCACAACCTCCTTTAGAAGTCAGGGCTTACCTATCCATCTTTAGCAAGTTTTCCCTAATTTTAACCTAAGTTTGTATTGCTGCAGATCAATTGCTGCAGTTCTCATGTCCCTGCTCAGCCTTTTCTTCTCCAGACTAAACACAATTCTTTCAGTCTTTCCTCGTAGGTCAGGTTTGCTAGACCTTTTATCCATTTCATTACTCTCCTCTGGACTCTCTCCAGTTTGTTCACATTTTTTCTGAAGTGTGGTTTTGACACTATGTGGTTTTTTCCCCCCCTCTGAGCAATACCAAGGTCTTGAAACGACAACTATTTGCAGAAGAGGCTTTGACGGATTCCCTGATCTGAAAGAAAAAAGAAAAAAAAGGTGAGTGGGAGGCAAAAGTTTCAAAATGGTTGAAGTGTGTCCTGTTTTTTTTTTAAATTTTTTTAACGAAAAGCATTTTGCAAAGACATTTTGTTTCAAAAGTTAATTGACGCTTAAAAAAGGCTAAATAAAAAAGGGGCCCAAACGGGAGCAAAATGTTTCAAAATTGCAGAAACAAAATGGTTTTGGTCAAAAGGAATGTTCTGTGTGTGATGATTTTTGACACTTGGACCCCTTGGCCAGGTTTGGGAGATGGGAAAAAAAATCTTGGAAATGACTCAAGTTCTTGTGGGATGGGAAAATTGTTTCCTGCCCATCTCTAGCTTGGAGGAAGGGGAAGCCCTGAGAAAGGACTGAAAATATCGGAGCCTGGAAAGATGCCCTTAGAAAGGGAAAGGGTTAACTGAAACTGGGGCTAACTGAAGAGAGCTGGAAAGTTGGCGTGTAACTACGTGGAGGATAGCCCACCCAGGATGGGATTGGTGGGGTCAAAACAACAGCTTTGCTTTGTCTGAATCCAGGTGGAAGGTAAACTGAGGCAGCACAAGATCAGACCTGGGAATGCAGACACCAGGAAAGGGGGCACATGACCACTTTCAGCTGTTCTTGCTGGAAGATGGTAGGAACCTCCAACCTGGATCCTGACCCTCTGAGGTCACTGGCTTCTCTGTCCAACGACAAGGACTCTGTGGGAAAACACATCTCTCTCCCGTTCCTGCATATACCACAACCCTCCCCCCTCCCCAACTTCCACTCACAGGAGTCAGCAGGGACAGGAACAGAGTCCTTCTGCAGCAGAGCACGATGAGAAGCTTGCTGTGTATCTGTGGATAAAGGGGGGTTTAATCCCTCGCCTGGCTGACCCTGAGCTGAGACCACCAAGATGACAGTCACTCCTTGGGCCAGAATCTTCCAAGGCTTCCAGCCAATCAGGAGCCACTGCCACGAGCGACTGTCTTGGTAGACCAACAAGCTCCTTTTGTTGATCTCTATCTATGGTAAATACAAGATTCCCCACCCCCTATTACCCAGGGGCCTGATCTCTACCAACTCCTTGTAACTGGGGCTGCAGGGTGTGTGTGTGTGTGTGTGTGGGTTGCCCCAATAATCCAGTGTGGAGGGGAGATCCTGGCTTCCCGTTCTGGGTGTCCCACGTGGCACGTGGATGTCAGTCGGATGACCACATGTCCTGATTTTATAGGGACAGACAGTCCCAATATCTAGGGCTTTGTCTTTTGTAGGCACTTATTCCCACCTCCCATCCTGTTTTTCACCCTTCCTCCCTGGTCAGCCTACATGGCACTGGGGAGGGCTCTGGGTTACTACAGAGAATTCTTTCCCAGTGTCTGCCTGGTGAGTCTTACCCCCATGCGAGGGGTGTAACTGGTCACCTACTTCTCTGGCACATGAAGTCTTTAAACCATGATTTGAGGACGTCAGTGACTCAATCAGAGGTTCTGGGCCTGTTACAGGAGTGGGTGAGGGAGACTTCTGTTGCCTGCAACATGCTCTCATTATTGATAGAAGAAAGCGCTGTGACAAATTGACAGCCCTACTTATAGACTGAGGTTGGAGTGCCTTAGAACCATTTTACAGGGAGACACAGACAGATTAAATGCCCTGTTTAGCCCTTCCCATAATACAAGGAACAGGGGTCATTCAGTGGAATGAATAGGCAGCAGTTTGAAAAAGAAAAAGAAAGAAAGAATTTCTTCCCACAGTGCATAGTTAACCCGTGGAACTTCTTGCTAGAGGATGTTGTGAAGTCCAAGACTATAAAGGGATTCGGAAAAGAATTAAGTTCATGCATGTTACTAGCCACAATGGTCAGGGACCCAAATCCAGGCTCTGAGGGCACGTCTACACCGCAGAGCTAAAGCCGAAACAAGCTACACAACTTGAGCTACATCAATTGCGTAGCTTAAGTCAAAATATCTTATTTCGACTTTTAGCGCTGTCTGCACAAACAGGAAGTCTGAGAAAGAGCACTCTTCTTCCAACTTCCCTTACTCCTTATAAAATGAGGGTTATTGGAGTCGGAGTAAGACGTCCTCTAGCTTGCCATTATTTTGACATTATGTTGAAATAATTGCTTGTAGTGTAGACGTGGACTATACTGTTTTGGAATAACGTCAGTTATTCCAAAATAACACTGCTATGTAGACGTGCCCTGAGTGTCCTGAAGTCTCTAACATTTGACAATTGCCTTGTTCTATTCATTCCTTTTGAAGCCTCTGGCCCATTAGAAGACAGAATACTAGGCTAGATAGATCACTCTTACGTCTGGACCAAGGTCACACAAGAAGTCCATGGGACAGCAGGGAACCCAACCCACATCTTCGGAGTCCCAGCCAACCACCCTGGGCAATCTGTCCTCCCAGACTAGTTCTCCCCTTTGTTGAAGTAAGTCTTCAAACTTGGCAGAGGGGAAACTGAGGCACAGGGGGCAGAGTGAAGACTGGAACTGGCTCTTCCTAGCCTTGCTCTCAGGGCAAGACAATCTTTTGCCCCCCTCATTCCTCAGGGCAGAAAGAGGCAGGCGGCCGGGGAGCAAGGAGATGTTTGTTTTTGTCAGCTAATCAGTGCTGCTGAACGGGTACGTGTTGGGCTCGTTCCAGCGTTTTTTATTTATAGGTGGTTGAGCTGAAAAACAAGGGCTGAAAAGTGTTTGTGGAAATCGACTAAAGATAGTAGTGGGAAGGGAAAATGTGTCCTTGGGATGCTGCTTTATCAGCCTAATAAGGCCAGGCGAGCTCAGAGAGCGGGCCTGAAATAAATCTGTAACGCAGAGGAGGAGAAAACAAAAAACAAAACAAAAGACTCCAACCAACCAACCAACCAAAAAAAACCCTGACTGAGGAGAAAGTCTTCTCCACATTCCACGTGCACACCAGAGCCCAGGGGTCCTAGGCTGGTACATTTTGTGAGCCCCTCCATAGGCTCTGGGGTGGGACCAAAAATGAAGGGTTCAGTGTGTGAGAGGGGGCTGCCGGGAAGCAGGCTAGGGGTGAGGGGTCTGAGCTGGACGGGGTGTGGGGTCTGGGCAGGAGGGGTGCAGGAGCAGGCTGATGGGTGGGGAGCTGGGTGAGTGGTGGGGTGCAGGAGCAAGCTGAGGGTTGGGGGAGCTGGGTGAGTGGTGGGGTGCAGGAGCAGGCTGAGGGGTGGGGAGCTGGGTGAGTGGTGGGGTGCAGGAGCAGGCTGAGGGTTGGGGAGCTGGGTGAGTGGTGGGGTGCAGGAGCAGGCTGAGGGGTGGGGAGCTGGGTGAGTGGTGGGGTGCAGGAGCAGGCTAGGGGGTGCAGGGCCTGGGCGATGCCGATGCAGGGTCCCCAATGCTGGGTGGGGAAGCTCTGAGCCTCAGGGGCCAGATCCAGCCCTGGGCCTTAGTTTCCCTGTCCCTGCTGTAACAGAAAGGCAGGCTAGAAGTGGCTACTGACAAAGGCAGCTTCTTGCTTCGGAAAGCGGCAGCGTGCTCTCTCCAGGGGAGCTCTGCTCTGGCACTCCTGGGTATGAAGAGCTCCCTCCCCAGGGCCCTGCTGCCCTAACTCCGGTGCGGCTGTGGCTAGTTTGACAGAAAACCCCCCTCCGCCTCTGGAGGATCCCTCTCTGCCCGGGTAGGACGGTGCTGTGCGGCTGCGGGATGGAGAGTGAGGCTCAGCCTAAGAACGAGATGCAAGGCTCGTTTCTATGGCCTATCCAGCCCTCAGCCTCCCTGGGTAGACTGATAAGGGGAACACCTGCTGCGAAGTAGGGGGGTCATTTTTACCATGGAAGGATTTGTTTTGTGTGACCTCAAGCTGATGGGACAAAGACACTGTTCTGCCGCTATGAATAGGCGCCTATTCTGTGGGTGCTCCGGGGCTGGAGTTGCACGAGGAATGTAACAGTGTTGTCAATTAACCATTATCGGTTAATGCTATAGACCAGCGTTTCTCAACGAGTGGTACGCATTCCCGTAGGGGTACTGGAGAGAAGTCGGGTGGGAGGTACGTCATCACAACTGAAATTTGGAAAAAATTGAATTTTTGTTTTAAGTTTTGCAGCGCTTTATTATTTTTGTACTTTTTACACCCAAAAATTTCATCATCCCCCTGGCTAAAATTAAGTTGTTTAAACAAATTGTTGCAATGGTAGAAAAAAAAATGGTGTGTCTGAAAACTGTAGGTACTGGGAGTACTTAACATTTTTTTTAAAGGGGGTACTTATAATTTTTTTTGTTGAAAAAGGGGTTCTTCATAAAAAAAGGTTGAGAAACACTGCTCTAGACAACAAATTTCTTCCCCTTCCCCCCCACCAGTAAATTTATTAGCAGGCTGCCCAGCAGCCCAACCCAGTCCAGATCCGGGACATACCCCCACTGCAGCTCTGCATTTAAAGTGTATTAGGAGCCAGGCTGGCAGGCAGCCTGTCTCAGTTTTGGTTCACACCGGTGGTCCTGGAGCTCAGCCCCGGACAGACAGCGGCTGCTGCCACCCTTTGCTGCTGCCTCTGTATCAGCCGGTCTGCAAGGGGAGCTGGTTTTCAAACTGGTTTCCCTTATGGACCAGTTCCCACCTGGCACCCTGTGCTGCTGCTTCTGATACAGAAGCAGCAGCGTGGAGTGGCCAGGGGCTCCTCAGGAGTGGGACTGGGGCTATGTCTACACTTGTGGCTTCTTGCTCAAGAACATCTTGCACAAGAACACGTCCACACTGCCATGTGCGAGCTGTGCTTTTGCGCAAGAGTGCCCATGGCAGTGTGGACGCTCTGCAGATTCTTGCGCAAGAACGGCCGTACTAGCGCAAGAAGCCACGAGTGTAGACATACCCCCCCTTTCAGGTGTCCGTGGCTACACTGACCTACTCTTTTCCTGCCCTCCCAGCGGGTGAACAGTCATCTGAAGACGTGGGCTGTGCCCACGAAAGCTCATGATACCATCTACATGTCTTGTTAGTCTATAAAGTGCTACCAGACCATTTGTTTTTTTGAAGTTTATCCTGTACAGACTAATTCGGCTACCCCCTGAAGCTGATAAATTAATGATTGGGCTGGGAAATGGAAGCCCAGAGATGGGATTGGTTTAGGGTTACCAGGTGTCTGGTATTGGCCTGGTTGGTATTTGTGGCCTCTGTCTGGTAAAAAAGCCAGAAAACAACTTTGGTCCCTTACTGTTTTTTTGCTCAAGTTTGGTCCTTTTTTTTTTTTTTGCTCAGCCAATTTCTCCCCGCCATGTTCAGTATTCTGGCAACCCTAGATTGGTTTGCCCTATTGTCCAGTTCTAGGATTCCAACACTTCAAGTGATGGAAAAACCATTCTGTCCCCCACTAGCTGTTTCTACAATGGCCAATCCTTCTCCTTCACAAAAAATTGCACCTTATTTCTAGCTTGACTTTGCAGCTTTTTGATCTCCTGGTGCTTTCGTTTGCAAGAGGGAAGATCCAGAGAGGCCCGGCCCACTTCCAGCTTTTGAGGCTCCTCGCCAGAATGAAATGTTAAACACGACGACACTGATCCAGCGCCAGCCGCCAGCAATGTGTGTTTGTCTCATCAGCTGATCTGAGAGGACACGTTCAACAGTCTAATCGTGTGCCATCGGAACCGACCTATTTTATGAATATTTATGAACATTTTTAACTCTCTAAAATGACCAAATCTATATCAGTTAACAAATCGCATCTCTTATGTGCTTAAATTTGCAGCTCCCAGCTGAGAGAGTGGGTCCCATTGGGGTCCCATAGGGATGTGCATAAAAACAAGCTGTGAAACTTATCAAATGCCAACAAGGGGCTAAATTTGAGGGGGGCCCCCTTTGAGCTTGAGGCCGGGACCAAATGGCCTTCCTGCTCCCCCCTCCCCTCCAATGGTCCTGTGTGGGCATGTGGATAAATAGCTTTGGGTGCGTTGTGGCTCTCCAAATATTTAATCCAAAGACCCACAAAATGTCTCTTCTTTGAACTGTGGCTGGCCCCCATGTGCTGGTCTTGCAATAAACTACCAGCAGCTTCCAAAGGCCTCCCCTGAGGCCCCCATCCAATTCAATCAAGTGGGAAGCCGCTGCTTTAACTGGGATTCCTTGCTGTGTCTCTATCTCCCCCACCTTTAAATGAGCAAACAGGCTGCAAAAAGCAAATGGACTCCATTTGCAGAAGGCGAAACACCAACCTTGCCCGAGTTCAGCAATATGTGTAATTGCTCATTAGATTGCTCCATGGGAGTGAGTCACTCTCTGAGGCCCTTAACTTTTGCATTTCCTGCAGTGTTTGGTGTTTCAACAGCCTTAATTAGGCCTTAGCATAGGGGGTCCACCCTCCCTGCAGTTAATACACCAGGGTCTGGTGATTAGACTGCACTTCAGTGTCACTCCAGCTCCGCTGGGGCGTGAGAAGTTACAGGCTGGTTCTCGGGTGTGGATTTCAGGGAAAGCTGGAGAGCAAAGAATTCAGAGTGGCTACAAAGGGAGAGAAAATGGCTGTTCGGGAGAAGGCCTGTGCACACAGACAGCAGGCCTGCAGCAGGGGACACATTCTGACTTAAATAAACCAAGTAGGTGATGGAATAAACCACATCTATTTAACCCCCCCTTGGAGTTTGGATGCAGCAGCCCAACTTCAAGTGATGAATCCTGGTCATGAGAACAGAAGAACGGCCAGTCTGGGTCAAACCAAAGGTCCATCTAGCCCAGTGTCCTGTCTGCCGACATGGCCAATGCCAGATGCCTTAGAGCATGGGTTCCCAAACTCAGGGGCGTGCCCCTTTGGACGGGCATGAAGAAATTCCAGGAGGGGCGTGAGGCGACCCAGCCCCTCCGTCAATCTCCCCTCCTAAGTTTCGCTGCTATTTTTGTTTTTCAGCCCCGGTCAGTTCCTTTTTTTTTTTTTTTTGCTCAACGGCTGTGTCTAGACTGGCCAGTTTTTCCGGAAAATCAGTTGCTTTTCCGGAAAAACTTGCCAGCTGTCTACACTGGCCGCTTGAATTTCCACAAAAGCACTGACTTCCTACTGTAAGAAATCAGTGCTTCTTGCAGAAATACTATTCTGGTCCCGTTTGGGCAAAAGTCCCTTTTGCGCAAAACTTTTACGCAAAAGGGCCAGTGTAGACAGCTGAGATTTGTTTTGCGCGAAAAAGCCCCGATAGCGAAAATGCCGATCGGGGCTTTTTTGTGCAAATGCATATCTAGATTGGCCACGGATGCTTTTCCGCAAAAAGTGATTTTGCAGAAAAGCATCTGTGCCAATCTAGACGCTCTGTTCCGAAAATGCTTTTAACGGAAAACGTTTCCGTTAAAAGCATTTCCGGAAAATCATGCCAGTCTAGACGTAGCCAACAAGTTTTGCTGCTATTGGGGGGAAAGGTTGAAGGTTTCTCAAAAATCAAAAAGGGGGCGTGATGCCGAAAAGTTTGAGAACCAGTGCCTTAGAGGGAGTGAACAGAACAGAGAATTATCAAGTGATCCCTGCCCTGCTACCCAGTCCCATCTTCGGGCAAACCCTTCCCAACACCATTCCCAACCCTCCTGACTAATAGTCATAGACCACCTGAGGCACATTGGTCATCTCACCCCCCCCCCGGAGTTTCTTCATGCCCCCCAGTTTGGGAACCCATGGTCTAAGCTGTTTTAGAATACAGGGAAGGGCCCCAAGGTGAATGGTGCTGGCTGCTTCTGGTTCCTGTGCTGACTTGTCTGTCCTCCGCGGTGTCCCTGTCAGCTAATAAACCTTCTGTTCCAGAGCCACCTCTCCCTGTAGATGGGGGTGCAGGGCCCGGTGACTCCCCCGGTGACAGAGTGTTTTGCTGGTATGGCAGGCCAGTACGGCTGTACCTCTGACACACTCCGAGGGGAGATATGGCTTCAAGCCAGCATAGCTGCTGAGATGCGGGAGACTCAAGGGCAGTCTTTGAATTCCCACCCAAAGCCTCTGATCCTTGATTTGGATCCATGTTCGTGGCCTGATACTGATTGAAGTCCAAGGGTGGATTTGAACAGGGTGGGGGGACGAGCCGTGGGGGGATGAAACCCAACATTTTTGCAAGCTAATTTCCATTTAGTCAAAGAGCCCTTAATTTTCATAAAAGAAACAAGTTTTGAGGCAAAAAGGGTGACCAGCTGTTGTCCAGACTAGTTTTTCCTTTCACTTTAATGAGAGCTAGACCAAACCCTTACATAGCTTATCAACATTTTGTTCAGATAACTGGGCAATCAGTACATGCATTTTATCTGTGCTGTGCTCTCTAGTTTTCTTTTTTGTTATGACAAATGTTGTCTCTGGCTCAGTGTAATGACTGTGCTGTTATGATCTGTCTGGAATCAGAGTAAAGTATATATTCCATAAACAGCATGGTCTGTAATGCTAGTGGTCTAATTAGGAGTATAACCCATATTAGTCCCAGGGGGAATAGACTGCTGTTTTGAGGTGGCCAGTGTGGCCTTGTGGAGAGAAGACTGTGCGGGGAATCAGAAAACCAGACTTCTGTTGCTGGTTCTACTGTTGGCCTGCTGTGTGATCCTGGACAGATAATTTAACCACCTTTGCCTCGGTTTCCCCATCTGTAAAAAGAGGTAATGATACTGACTTTCTTTGTAAAGCGTTTTGCTGTTTAAGGCTGAGAAGAATGGCATTTAGGTGCCTGGTATTTCTAGTAGCTATAGCAAGCACACAGCGATCAACAGATGTATGGAGATGGAAATAGATAATCTGGAAATGTTGAAGTATTTTTGATTTTGTAGCTGGTGTTTGGTTATATGAAAGGCCTAACTTTTTTTAACCTCAGTGTGCATTAAAGTAAGGTATGTGATCATTAGTTCATTTGGCTTGTTTAGACTTTGTATCCTTATCACCTTATGTTTCGGGGCAGAGTTAAGGTTATTTGGTCATTGAGTAAGGTCAGGTCTGTACTGCTCCCCTCGCAGACCAGCTCCCGCCTGACACCCCATGCTGCTGCTTCTGATATGGAGGCAGCAGCATGGAGTGGCAGGGGGCTCCTCAGAAGTGGGGCTGGAGCGCACTGGCTGCCAGCCCCACCCGCGGGAACTGTAGAATAGCCAAGTAACCAATACGAATTCATGAGTATTCAATTAATCGATATTAAACATCCCTAGCACTGACTTGGGCAAGTCACGTCCCCATTCGGTGCCTCAGTTTCTCCTCCCAGCCTCTACCTACCTTGCCCATTTAGACTGTAAATCTGTGTGGGCAAGGATTGTCTCCGACTTTCCCTCTGTGCAGAGCCTTGCATGATGAGGTCCTGATCTCAGCGGAGACCTCTTGGTCTTATTGTAACAAAAACTGGTCTTGTTCTTGCTTTCTTATTAAAATCCCAGTTAATAGGGCTTTCAACTTTCCCTTAAGGCCGTTATTCCAGAGAACAATAGAGTTCGCCATTTCAGGATCAAGCCTTTTTTTCTGGATGCTCGTCTTAGATCATCCGTTTCTTATTTTCATCCCAAAGCTCCTAGCCACTTCCTTAGGTTCCACCCTAAATGATCCCTATTATTTACATCCTTCATATGCTCACTGTGGAGTATCCGGTACCCAACCTTTGTTCGGCCTTGGAAAGGATGCAGGGCCAATTACTCTGTTCCTTATTATGTTTCCCTTTGTTTAGGTTTTTTTCCCAATTTTCTTTTATAATCTTCCTAATTACCGGGAGCTAATATTTTTTTACCATTTGGACCAAATTAATAAATCCCTGGGGATCAATTTGCCCATGAATAATGCATGTTTTTTTTAAGCACAATGTTAAAATAAGAAGAGAAGGGTTTTCTTGGGAAAGGTTGCTGACTCTGCTCTCAGATAAACCGTGCGACCTTGAGTGTAGCTCCAGTTCATTACTCATGTGGCCATTTTTACCTCCTTGCAAGGTCAGGGCAGACTGCCACCACTCTGAGCGAAGGGTGTTCTCCACATGAGGGTAAATGGCACAAAGCGATCTGAGGTGATGGAGGGTGAGCCGCCTTGCACACCTTTGACCATGGGTTACAACATCACAAAAGGTTCATGGCAATGACAGCCCAAACCTTTTAAAAAGAAAAAAAAAATCAATCTGTGCCTCAGTTTCCCCATCTTTTAAATGGGGGCTAATCATAGAAACATATGGTTGGAAGGGACCTCAAGAGGTCAACTAGCCAAGTCCCCCCATAAATAACACTGCTGTCTTCTCAGTCTTTGCCTGTCTTGTGTGTTTCATCTGCACTCTTCAAGGCAGAGACACTTATGTGTGTGTACAGCACCAAGCACAAACCTGGAAGACTCTATGGGTGGCTGGAGAAGTGGTAGGACAACGCTATCAGAGCTACCATAGACATAAAACCTGATTTGCTAACAGAGGCCAGAGCTGTTTATGAAATGCTTGCCATGCTGCGCTTTTTCAAACACCTAATCAGCTCAAAGGCCCGATAAACACTTGGGAGAAAGAAAGTCATTGTGAGAGATCCATCCCTGTCAGATATTTGCAGGCTCTTACAAGCCCCATCTTGGATGCCTCCTATGCATCTCCAGAAAAATCAGGGAAAACCAGACTCACCAGGGCAAGGTAAAGGGCAAACAGATCCCCTCCTGCCAGATCCTTGGGTTTTAGCACCTTTGCGTGTGCTTGCAAGTATGTTTTTAACAGCAAACAAAATCTCTCCTTGAAGACATCAGATCTTAGGGCTGCGGAGGGGGGATGGAGGGGGGATCTGACAGCAGCTTCCTTCCAGGCGTCTGGGCCGCATGAGGCTGTTTACCAGCCACTTTCCCTCTGGCCATCAAACCTTTGATTTCCACTTCCCCCGGAGGAGGGAAGTGCCTGGATTAGGAGCCTCTGGAGGGACACAGGAGTGATGCTTCAGGAAAATAGGCCCTCTCCTCAGGGAGAGGGGAGGAAGGAGTGGCACATGGAGGGGGGAGGTGGTTGGGAATACACAAACTGTCGGAAGGAGATAAGGGAAGAGTGACCTTCCTGAGGCGCAGAGGGCTGGTGGGGAGAGAGGGAAGAGACGCAAGGAGGGGCGGAGTGGAAAGAAGAGAGACTAAGTCGACTACCCCCTGAAGCTCCTGAGTGGAGACGAAATGGGGGGAGAAGGGGAGGACAGGTGGGGCACGCCCACATCCCAGCCTCAGCATGGTGACCTCCAGATGAGGGCTACTGCCTCTCCCCCACCTCAGAGTTCAAAAGAGGAAGAGAGATGCCATTTTCTCACCAGCCATTGTTCCCCTCCATTCCCTGCATGAGGGCCTGAGGTGTAAGCCAGCGGTGGGGAACCTAAGGCCTGGGTGTGGCCCCCGGCTTGCCTGGATCCAGCCGCTCAGCCCCCTCCAGCATTGGGAAGCCTGTGCTGGCACTCCAGACTCTCCCCACCCACCCCCCGCCATCTTCCTGAGTGGCTGGGGCACACAAAAACCACTAGGCTCTGGTGTGTGAGGGGGATGTGGGGAGTGTCTTTCTCCTCAGTCGGGGGCTACGTCAGGGAGGATTTTTTGTTTTGTTTTGCTTCTTACTTGGGAGGGTGTGAGGGCTCCAGCTGGGGGTGCAGGCACTGGGGCAGGGCCAGGAATGAAGGATTTGGGGTGCAGGAGGGGGTTCAAGGCTGGGGGTTGGAGCCAAGGGGTTTGGCGTTTGGGAGGGGGCTCCAGTCTGAGGCAAGGGGTTGAGGTGTGGGAGGGGACACAGGGTCTGGGCTGAGACTGCAGGTTCCAGGGTGGGGCAAGAAAAGAGGGGCTCAGGGTGCTCTGTGCCTCAGTTTCCCCAATCGGGGGGGGGAGCATGACGCCGATCTCCTTAGTAACGCATTTTGAGCGCTTCTGGTGAGCCAAGTCAGCTTGGAGCGAGAGGGTCCTGGCGCAGACGGATTCAGGAGTCGCTGTTCTGGAGTCACACCACCCGCAGCCCAGTGCCTGGTGGAGACAAGGGGCTGTAGGTTTGCCATGGTAACCGCTACAAGCGTGGGGTCAGTGCTAAGGAGGCTGCAGCCACATAACGAGGGGGTGTTAGTTATCTCACTGTGTCAATGAAGGCAAAGCCTCAGAAGCCAGGGGCCTGACTCCAGGGTCCCAGGAGGCCGGTTGTCCTTTGAAGTGAAAGCCACAGGCTCTTTGTCTCCCCCCCCACCCCGCCCCAGCCCTTGAAAGAGGCAGGAAAAGCCCCCGAGCGCCTTTCACACTTTCCTTCCCGCAGCAAATGGCTCCACAAACATTGAGCTTGCTGACATCCGCCCCCCAGGGCTGGCAGGGCTCAGCTGGTGGGAACCACAAAGCGGAGCAGCAAAGGCTGGGAGCCGTAGGCCCAGGCCTCCGGTTTACACACACGAGGAGGCCAAACACAGCCCAGCCCGGCGCCCGCGGCAGGGTAAATAACACAGAGTCAAGGGCTGAGCTGGAAGTCCTTCCTTGCTTGCCGAAAGGGCTCGTCCGCGCCCCGATGGGGCTACGGGGCCGCAGCCTGCGTGCGCTCGATGCTTTCAACGGTGACAAGTGTGTATGGGGGTTTCCATAGCTAGTGGGGCCGACAGCCTTGCCGGGCCCCCGCGCAAGGCAGGGGTCCCTGCTCCATCCCTTGGAAGGGGCGGGGCCTCATACAGAAGGGGTGGGGCCTCATGCAGAAGGGGCGGGGTTGAGGGCAGCCAGCGCTCAGCCCCATCCGGACTGCAGCGTGTCTGCCCCACAGTGAACACTCCTGGCCCTTTTGTGTCACTGGGCCCGAGGGCGACTTCCCCCTTTGCCCTGCCCCTTTCTGTGGGCCTGGCCATGGCTGTGGCCAATCCACTCGCCAAGCAGGGGGAGAAGTCTCTGGTCAACCTCGGTGCGTCTACACGGGGTGACAGGTCAGCTTCCCGAAGCTTAGGGGTACTATGTGCAGCAGCTACTTTGCCTCCTACAGCAGGGGTGGGGAACCTGGGGGCCAGATACAGGCCCTGGCTAGCCTGGATCTGGTCCCTGACGCTCCGGGCTCCCCCTCCCAGCACGGGAGAGCTGGTGCTGGCAGGCCAGCTCTGCAGCCCCCTCCATGGGTCTGGACCATCAGCACCGGCTCCCTGCTACGGGGTGGGGAAGCCCTGAGCCTCATGGGCCAGAGTCAGGCAAGCGGGGCCAGGAGCCAATCCACAGGTGGAAGCAGGGGAGGGGAAGCGGTTCCTGAACCTCCCACCCAGCTCTCCCACCCCCAGCCCACTCCTGCACCCTCCCAGACCCCACACCTGCTTCCTAGCAGCCCCCCTCACACACCAAACCCCTCATTTTTGGCCCTACCCCAAATCCTAGGACGGCCCACAAAATCTACTAGCTCGGGCCCCCCTAGGCTCTGGTGTGTGAAGGAAATGTAGGGAGTGCGTCTCACTTTTGTGCACCCCCCCAACTGATTTTTCTGGTCCCGGACCCCCCAAAAAAATTCCCCAGCCCTGTCCTACAGGGAACTCCCAAGTCCTTTATTCAACTGAGGGAAACGGGGATCCTGTGCAGTTAACTACTTAATCAACTGAGGGGCATAATGAATGAACCAGGCCAGGGGAGGGGGGAGTGACACAGTGGGGGAGAGGGGGCTTAAGAGAGTTGCGTGAGGGAAAGGCAGAGGAAAGAGCAGGGGAGAGACATAGAGCCAGGGAAGGGGGGAGAAAGCCAAAGAGGGAAGGCAGAGGAAAAGGAGAGCGGGGTCACAGGCGGAGATAGCAGCAGACATAAAAAGGATCGGATTTTCTCCCGCAAGGCGTGTCTGCCCATTAGTGGTACAGTCGGTCATTAGGATGACGGAAGAAATTCTTTCTAGCGCATCCGCCCTGGGGCTGCAAAATTTTCCCCTCCGCCCAGGGCAATGGCTCTAATTTTCAGGGGTAACCCGGCCTGAGTGAGCAGGGTGCTAGGAAGACACTGAACCAATAATCGCTGGCTGGCTTAGTTGTAGGAAGGCAGCACTGCCTCCTTGACCTCTGTCCTGACCTCACCCGACATGCCACGTCCGTGTGTGTGTGTGTGTCTGTAGGTAGCTGGCCCTTTAAGGGGAGACAGCCCTGGCGTCTACCTGTGACAGGTTAACAGGTTCCAGATGGGGAGAATGAAAAATCCTGTGCCCACTGGGTCAGGTGACCCAATCAAGACAAGGTCTGGAGAGAGAAAGGGCTGAAAAGACCCCAGCAGGAAAAGGCTGGTTTTGGCTTGAAGGAAGGCGGAGGGGAGCTGCGAAGGCTGGTTAGTGGCACTGGGGAGGGGGAAAAGGGAGAGTGAAGAAGCCAGGAACAAAGACTGGGTGCAAATCAGACAAAACAAGAACAGAACTTTGTAAAGAAGCAGCAGGCAGAAAGGGGGGAACAGGGCTGGGTAGGAAACCCAAAATGGTTGAATCACTCAGTAAAGGTAGGAGCCATTAATCCCTGGACAATAATGGAAAGAATTAGATTGGTCATCATGATCTAGCAGATTACAGAGCCGAGCGTTCAGAGGTGGAGTATGCAGTAAAGAACAGTCTGAAAAATACTAAACGCTGTAAGTCTAGGGAAACTAAAAGCAGATTGCCAGCCACCCAGATTTATGGTAATAAAGGGGGATAATATAGAGGATCCCACCAGAACTGCCTCCGGATAACATACAAAAAAGTACAGGTGGGGAACAGGTCACAGGTACGATTCACTTAGTGATCCATGAGGGGGAGAGAACAAGGCAGCCACAGCTTTGCAAAATAGCATTTAGAGGGAGGGCTTTCACTGGCAAGGGGAAAGCTGGGATCCCAGATGGTTTGGACTTCACCCTGTCCTCCCCTCTCCCCCCCCCCCCCCTTGAGGTGTTGTGAGTGTGGCAGGTTTGGACCTGTGGCCAAAGCATATGGAGGGGAGGATTCATCTGCAAACAGTGCAGAGGCAGAGCTAAGGGGAGGCAGCAGCTGTGGGGACCAGCACAATTCAGCTTCTGGAGGATACGTGGTAGCTTAACAGGCTAGGGCAGTGGTGGGCAACCCAGCAGAGTTCTCGGTGTGGCCTGCAAGACTGTTTATTTTCCTACCAGTGTTACTAAAGTGACACGCATGCGAAGTGAGGAGCGTGCAGATTGCACACACATTGGACAGAGAGAGCCGTGCACTCCCCCTACATCCAATCGAAAGTGCTGCTAGAGTTTAATTCCCCTTCCCGCCTCCAATTATAGGTACACAAGCGCAGGGAGCAAAACTACCCTATCCCGGGACACCATCTTGGTTCTGACAATCTTGCAGCCCACAGAGACAAAAGAGGGCCACTCGTGGCCCACTCACTAGCCTAGGTTGCCCATCGCTGGGCTAGGGAGATGCTAAAGGCAAGTTACCTTCTGCAGAAGGTGCTAAAGAGCATTCAGAATAACAGGCGGGAAAGGCACCATGGTTACAGCATAGTGTTCCAAAGACAGGGCATGAGATAGGAGACTGGGGAAAACACGTATCTGTCAGGAAAAGGAACATGTAGCATTTACAGCAGGGGTCTCCAGCCTTTTTAAGCCCAAGATCCCTCTTTGAATTTAAGTGCAATTCAGGATGTCCCTCAAACCAAATACCCTTGCCCTGCCTCCTTCGTGTCTGTTCTCCAAGACCCTGCCTCTGCTCACTCTGTCCTCCCTCTCTCTCTCCACCATCCTCCCTCCCACCAGGCAGGCGCAGAGGGTTGCGGCCCAGGCTCTGGTCTTGGGCTAAGGGATTTGGAGTGCGAGGGGGGGGGGGGGCTCTGAGCTAAGTCTGGGGCAGGGAGTTGGGGTGCAGCAGGGGGTTCAGGGTACAGGCTCTGTAAGGGAGTTTGGGTCGGGGGGCTCTGGGCTAGGGCAGGGGCTTGGGGTGCAGGAGGGGGTACATAACAGGGACAGGGGTTCAGAGCAGGACACTGCTTATCTCAGGTGGCTCCTGGGTGGTGCTTCAGTGGGGCTCCTCCCTGCCCTAGCCCTGCCCCACTCTCATAAGCAGCCAGCAAATTCCCTCCACCCCAAGCCCTGTTGTGCCTGCCCTTTCATTCTGTGGTGATAGGATACAGAGTGGGAGGGGGCACCCTGACACCAGTGCCCCTCTTCTCCCTTCCTTGCTCTGCACAGCAAGCAGGAGGCTCCCAGGGAGGGGCAGTTCCAAGGCAAAGGGCAGGAGATGCGCAGCAGTGTGGGGACGGGCAGCTGAAGTGCCGGCACTTGAGAGCCTCTTGGCCAAACCAATCAGGATCCCCTGTCAGAAGCTCTAGAATCTACCAGTAGACCCTGATCTACTGGTTGGTGACCACTGATTTACAGCGATACATCACCCTTCCCTAGCAGGAAAGAACACGGAAGAAACCAAAGCGGATGAAAGCAGCAGAAATGTATTTGCATGTTGGTAATTTGGCCACGGCGCTTTCATGCAGTTTTGAGTGAGGACAATATTGGGGTTTAACAAACATGGTCTGAAAAACAATTTATTTGAATGCAGGAACCCTAATTGCCCATGGCGAGGAACTAATTTTGAAATGGAGGTCAAACCTGATGCTGCCTAGACACAGGAAGGGTGACAAACAGAAAAGCTGCCGTTTGAAGTCCCATGATATGGCACAGTCTGATATGATAGAGAAATAAGGGGAGCGGGGGTTTGAGTTTTATAAAGGAGACTCTAAGATGCTTGAAAATAATGCAAAGAAGCTGAGGTTTTTGACTGAGCCACTGAGTGAATAAAAATACCTTTTTTTGGAGCTGTGATATCTACAACCCCTGTAAAGACTTGGCGAGCTCAAAAATAAAAGGGTCCATGGGTTATCTGGGGAGATTTGGATAGCCGTAGGGAGGAAGTGAGAAACCTGACAGCAGTTGCAAATGTTTTGAACCGTTTGCTGATGAGCATTATCTGGTGACTCTAAATTTAACTCTGGGGCTGGTTCCTTTTCCTGTTTGGATCTGGGAACTGCAACAAGTCATAATAGTAGTAAACAGAGTTGGGAAATGTACAAGGTAGAAGGACTGAGAAGTGCTCATTTCCATATACTGTTATGTAGCAAGGAAAGGGTGATTGTTGGAGATGCTGAGGGATTCCTATTTGGGATTTTAAAAGGACTGTTTGGGAGGAGGGTATTTTTGGGATCAGGATTTGAGCAACAGGGATATAAAGGATAACAGAAAGGAATGTGATAATAATTTAATAAGGGGATAATAGGAATTTAATCATCATTTAATACAGAATTGAGGCAACAACCAAAGTAGCTATTCGTAAGATACTGAATTGCCGGAAAACCGGTAACCTGGTTCATTGTGTCATGGAATGAAGAATGTGGGACTGCGATTAAAAAATAGAGAGAGAAAGCGAAAAGGATATAGAAATGCTAAAACTACAACAAACAGTGAGGCCTTGATGAAATATTAAAGTGGGAAGGCAGTAACACAGAGAAAAGCAAGTTGGAAGAAAAGTTGTGGGAAAATAAGGTCCCCAGGTTTCAGAGCAAGTTAAGAGAATGAACAGAACATGGAGCAATTCCAATTTATCCCTGGTCTCACTGAAGAGAGTAAAGTGAATAGTTCAAAGCAAAGGAAAAGCAGAAATCCTAGCCAAAGTGTTCTGGGAAGTTAGGAATCAGATTCAGGCCTTGTTTACACTACACTGGGGATCGACTCTGCAGCAATTGATTCGCCGGTCATCGATTTATTGTGTCTGCTTAGACATGACAAATCAATCTCTGAGCATGCTGGTACTCCAAAAAGACAAGAAGGCTACGTCTAGACTGGCGTGATTTTCTGGAAATGCTTTTGACGGAAAAGTTTTCCGTTAAAAGCATTTTTGGAAAAGAGCAGCTAGATTGGCAGGACGCGTCTGTGGCCAATCTAGACGCACTTTTCCGCAAAAAAGTCCCGATCGCCATTTTCACAATTGGAGCTTTTTTGCGGAAAAGAAATCTCTGCTGTTTACACTGGCCCTTTTGCGCAAAAGTCTTTCAGAAAAAGACTTTTGCCCGAACGAGAGCAGCATAGTATTTCCGCAAAAAGCACTGATTTCTTACAGTAGGAAGTCAGTGCTTTTGCGGAAATTCAAGCGGCCAGTGTAGACAGCTGGCAAGTTTTTCCAGAAAAGTGGCTGATTTTCTGGAAAAACTGGCCAGTCTAGACACAGCCGAAGAGTATCTGGTGTTGATGGGAGAACTGCTCTTGCCAACCTTACCACATGCAAGACACTGCAGTGAGTACGTTGACCTCAGCTAGGCGATTTGTGTAGCTGAAGAAGAGCAATGGCACCTGTTAGGGTGGACAAGGCCTAAAAGTCCAGGTTTTTCCAGGGAGTCCAGGGAGAGGGAAGGAATTCCACGGAAGAAAATGGCAAGATCCCGAGTAGTTGCAAAAAGTATGAAAATGCGCTGGATGAAAACTTTAGTTTTCAGGAACTCAAGTTACAGGTAAAAGCCAAATCCCAGCCCCAGGTAAAGAGTGTATATATAAAATAATGATGTAATACTTACTTGGGGGAGGGGGGTTTAAATAAGAGGCTGCTTGTGTACCTGGAAACATGAAATCCCCAATAATACTCAGACTGGCTTTAGGATAGGGAGACTGAGCCTATTGGAAAATTAGAAACAGTTAATACACAATAGTGCAAGGAACAAAGTGTATGGTAAGTGCTGTTGTGCATGCTGAAAAAGCAGAGTTTATGCTATGGACTCATTAGAACATAAGAACGGCCGTACTGGATCAGACCAAAGGTCCATCTAGCCCAGTATCCTGTCTTCCAACAGTGACCAGTAACAGGTGCCTCAGAAGGGGTGGACCAAAGACAATGATCAAGCAATTTGTCTTCTGCCATCCTTTTCCAGCCTCTGACAAACAGAGGCCAGGGGCACCATTCCTTACCCCCTGGCTAATAGCCTTTTATGGACCTAATCTCCATGAATTTATCTAGCTCTTTTTAAAACGCTGTTATAGTCCTAGTCTTCACAGCCTCCTCTGGCAAGGAGTTCCACAGGTTGACTGTGCGCTGTGTGAAGAACTTTCTTTTATTAGTTTTAAACCTGATACCCATTAATTTCATTTGGTGTCCTCTAGTTCTTATATTATGGGAACAAGTAAATAACTTTTCTTTATTCACCCTCTCCACACCACTCATGATTTTATAGACCTCCATCATATCCCCCCTCAGTCTCCTCTTTTCTAAACTGAAAAGTCCCAGTCTCTTTAGCCTCTCCTCATATAGGACCTGTTCCAAACCCCTAATCATTTTAGTTGCTTTTTTCTGAACCTTTTCTAATGCCAAAATATCTTTTTTGAGGTGAGGAGACCACATCTGTACACAATATCCAAGATGTGGGCATACTATAGTTGTATATAGGGGCAATAAGATATTTGTCTTATTTTCTATCCCTTTTTTAATAATTCCTAGCATCCCATTGGCTTTTTTGACTGCCGCTGCACTCTGTGTGGATGTTTTCAGAGAACTATCCACAATAACTCCAAGCTCTCTTTCCTGATTAGTTGTAGCTAAATTAGCCCCCATCATTTTGTATGTATAGTTGGGGTTATTTTTTTCCAATGTGCATTACTTTACACCAGGGGTGTCCAAACTTTTTTCAAAGAGGGACAGATTTGATGAAGTGAACATGCGTGAGGGCCGACCATTTTGCCTGACATTCTTTGAACCATTAAAATTAAATGCAAATTAACTATCTTATGCAAAGTTTATTGCAAATGGCATACTTTTCATTTCGTCACATGGATGACAAATCTAAACAGGTGTTAAATCACTCTGCCTTTCATATCTGAAGGCCAGATGAAAAAAAAAATCCAGGAAGCTGAAATATATGTCAGGAACATTGTAAAGTACATTACATAGTATTGGTAATAAAGGTTGTCTGTCAACTTTTAAGTTAAAAAAATATGAAACAGGAACATAACACCAAGTATACATGTTGTGTCCAAATATATTTATAACTGATTTAGACCAACTGACATTAACTGAGATTTTACAATGTATTCATCTCAATACATATGGATTCGTTGGGGGCCATAAAAGATAGATATTGCCAAATTACCAGTGGGGCCGTATTAAACCGGAACACGGGCCGCAATTGGCCCGCGGGCCGGACTTTGGACATGCCTGCTTTATACTTATCCACATTAAATTTCATTTGCCATTTTATTGCCCAGTCACTCAGTTTGGTGAGATCTTTTTGAAATTCTTCACTCTCTGCTTCTGTCTTGACTATCTTAAACAGTTTATTATCATCCACAAACTTTGCCACCTCACTGCTCACCCCTTTCTCTAGATCATTTATGAATAAGTTGAATAGGATTGGTCCTAGGATTGACCCTTGGGGAACACCACTAGTTACACCTCTCCATTCTGAAAATTTACCATTTATTCCTACCCTTTGTTTCCTGTCTTTTAACCAGTTCTCAATCCATGAAAGGATCTTCCCTCTTATCCCATGACAACCTAATTTACACAAGAGCCTTTGGAGAGGGACTTTGTCAAAGGCTTTCTGGAAATCTAAGTATACTATATATATCATATAGGATTTGTTATGCAAGTTGTCCATGATAAGGATAAAAGGACAAATGGTCTGTTGGATAAGAGATTTGTGAGTGAGAAGACCATACAGGTCAGAGCTGGGAAAGTCTTGTAGGGTAACTATAGGTTTGCCAATGGTGCACTACAGGGGAGTATTAATTACCCTCTTGCTTAACACTGATACATGATCTCCCCAAAAGTGTCAGGGCAGGAATAGGAATGACATTATTTGTGGATGCTTGTGTTGTATGAGTTAAAGACAGGTGAACTCAAGTGGAGTGAGACTCCATAAAACACTCACAGGGTCACCCATTGGAGAGGTGCTTGTGGGATTAAACTTTTGATTGCTAAAACAAAGGGAATGATCTTCACTAGAAGAAAAATTAAAGAGGGGTGTAATTTATCCCTTTGTGGAGAAGCCATGCATGTCATTAACCATGTTAAATTTCTGGGTGCACCGTTGGAAAATAAACTTAGCTGGAAGGGCACTGTAGAAAGGGCCACAAACAAATAGCAAAGGTAGGATTAATCTATTTAAAAAGAGTGCTGGGGAGAAGCTTGCAAAGTGCTACCGATGCGGTAGCGTTTTAGTAAGATAGGTCTTCCAGATCAGAGCTTTAGAAGCTAGTTGGTTCAAACTTGGGTGCTGTGAATTGCACATGGTTCATTTCTCATGACGCCGCAGGATAATATGCACATAGCTACTGTGAAGTGCCTATGCATGTTCACTTCAGCCCAGAACGTCAAATCTAAGGGAAAATGCTGCAGAGATGAGCACTGGACAAATACACGAGGAATGTTGGAATTAAGCAGAATTAAGGTCTGTTCCAATAGGTTCCCTCGTGCTCCTAGGCCAGGTCTACGCGAGGGGACAAAGTCGAACTAAGATACATAACTCCAGTTATGTGAATAGTGTAGCTGAAGTCAACGTACCTTAGTTTGAATTTCTGTTGCATCCTCACTGCAGGAGGCCAACAGGAGAAACTCTCCCATCGACTTCCCTTCCTCCTCGTGACCCAGTGGAGTAGCAGCGTTGACGGGAGCCCAATTGGCGGGCGATTTAGTGGGTCCTTACTAGACCTGCTAAATTGAACCCTGGGAGATCGATCTCTGCACTGTTACTCTCACAGTAAGTGGAGACAGACTTAAAATTAAAATGTGAATAAAAAAGTTAAGTGAAAAGGGAGGACTAGAAGAGATTAAAGTCTATATTTATGGGGCAGTAAATTATACCTGGAAAACAGTCCTTTTGGATATGGATTTAGAATTACACAATAAAATAACAAGGGAAAAGAGCCATCCTATAGGAGTGATCAAGTTTGAGTTTCTGCATGGTAAATGGAGTCACCATTGGTGAATATCATCTGAGAGATGTAATGATGAAAATCCAGACTGAGCAGGGGCAGCCTTTTGCATCCCTCAGATTGGGGTTAAGAAACCTAAAAGAAATATCTAGTTTTGTAGCCATGATGATGGCTGAATTGGTGGGGATAAAATGTTAAAAAGAATCTGGACAAGGAATGTGTGGCCAGCTGCAGTTGTTACCTTTTCAGATTGCATATCAGGCATACAGGCAACTAAAAGAGGTACCGCAGAAAGCAGGGCGGGAGCTAATCAATGAAATATTGGTTTGATGACAGAGTAAATGCACTTGGCTGTAGATAGACGTCTATAAAATCATGTCTGGTGTGGAAAAATTGAATAAGGAAAAGTTATTTACTTATTCCCATAATACAAGAAGTAGGGGTCACCAAATGAAATTAATAGGCAGCAGGTTTAAAACAAACAAAAGTAAATTTTTCTGCACTCAGTGCACAGTCAACCTGTGGAACTCCTTGCCAGAGGATGTTGTGAAGACTAGGACTTTAACAGGGTTCAAAAAAGAACTAGATAGATTCATGGAGGTTAGGTACATCAATGGTTATTAGCCAGGATAGGTAGGAATGGTGTCCCTAGCCTCTGTTTGCCTGGAAGTGGATGACAGGAGAGGGATCACGTGAGGATTACCTATTGTGATCCCTCCTTCTGGGGCACCTGGCATTGGCCACTTTCAGCAGCCAGGATACTGGGCTAGATGGACCTTTGGTCTGACCCAGTATGGCCATTCTTATGTTCTTATACTCTCTTTCTCCCTCTTTCACAACACACCAAACCAACCCTTAGCCTCCACGTTTGCAATCAGGAAACACTCAGCACATGCTGCTCTTAGCTTCTGGTCAGTCCTTGCCATATGGCCTGCTGCCTTTGGGCGGTGGTTTCTATTGTTTCCTGCTGTCACTGCTTAAAGGGTCTTCATTGCTCTTTCCACTTAATTTTTTAGATACTCCCAAAAGGAAGACGTGCCAGGGACTCCGTGAAGTCTATCAGGCCTTTCACTATCCCTGTTGAACTTACGTAGAAGGTACACCAATGGAACTCCTTGCCTGAGGAGGCTGCGAAGGCTAGGACTATAACAGGGTTTAAAAGAGAACTAGATACATTCATGGAGGTTAAGTCCATTAATGGCTATTAGCCAGGATGGGTAAGGAATGGTGTCCCTAGTCTCTTTTTGCCAGAGGGTGGAGATGGATGACAGGAGAGAAATGGCTTGATCATTCCCTGTTCGGTTCACTCCCTCGGGGGCACCTGGTATTGGCTGCTATCGGCAGACAGGATACTGGGGTGGATGGACCTTTGGTCTGACTCAGCGTGGCCGCTCTCATGTTCTTAGGATGCTGTAGCAGCAGGCGGCAGTATAAAGCCGTTAGGGGCAGAGGTCGATACCTCAGGGTCCGTGACTGACCCTAGGTAATTTTATCCCTTTCATCAGGACAGGAGTCAGTCGCCAAGGGTGGGAATGTTACCAAGAAAATTACCACTTGGGGGAGGCCTTTGAGGGGCAGGGTTGGGAGAGTGGACCCCCCCCCATCCCCATTTGCCCCGCTGTAGCAGCTCATATCCTGTGGGTCTGAGCCCAGCTCTCTGCTCTGGGAAGTTGGAGTCTGCCATACAGGGGTATAGGGCCAGGCGGGCCAAACTTGTGTGGCACCGTGTCCCTGTGTGCCAGGTTGTCGAGCCACTCAATTGGGAGGCTCTGTCACCTGGGGCAAATTTTCCCTTTTGCCCCCTGCAGGCTGTCCCATGACAGGCCATTGAAGTATCTAAATAGAGGCCCCAAATGTGGACTGCCCACAGGACCAAGCAGAAGGAGATCTTGGTAGAAGTGACTTCACCACAACCTTAGCAGGAACCTCCAACACCCGCCTGTCCTCAAGTTTCTTGTTCCTCACAGGAGTTGAGTAACTTCTACAACATGTGCGAGCCAGCCTTATGGGAGATGGGGCTACGGAGGGGTAATTAGTCAAATGGGTGACATGGACAAACAGGAAAGATAAATAACTCAGAGGCCAACATCAGGGTAAAGGCGACAGGCAAAAGCTATGAATGTCATTCTAGAGTTCCTCCTGCAGTCGTTAATTGGCTGATGTGTGTGAAGAGCTAGGGGAGGGGGGTGTCAGGGCAGGAGCAGAGGGAGGCGGAGGGTCAGGCGTGAGGGGCATCACCAGACTTGTGGGGGGTCCCAGGACTGTAAATCAGAACAGAGCGGTATTGGCAGGGCCGCTGGGTAGAGCTTGTTAGAAATTTTTTGATGGAGTGTTGTTTTGGTGGGAAAATGCTGATTTGTCAAACCTAAAACATTTGGCAGTTTTAGTGAGACGTTCAGCAGAGAAGGGGTCTCCAAGCCAGGAGAGAATTGCTGGGCAAAATGACATGCCGACAGAGATACAAACACACACACACACACACACATACACAGAGTCTTGTTGTGTAACAACTTCGAGGTATTGGAGGAAAGACTTGAATCTGTGTTTGTCCCCTATCCAAGTTTATCCCGCATCCAGACTGTGGTGATTCTGGGATGAGGTTGTTTTTTTCTTGGTCTTGACTGACAAAATTTGGCGAGGGCTCAAGTGAAGCCTGATGCAGGAAGGGAGTGGTTCGGAAATCCTGAAACTTTTTCATGGGAGGGGAAGAGCAAAATTTGCAGATGATGCAAAATTCTTCAAGACAGTGAAGTCCAAAGCAGACTGTGAATAGCTTCAAAAGACTCTCACAAAACTGGGCAACAGAATGGCAGCTGGATTTTAATGTTCATAAATGCACATGGGAAAAATAATCCCAACTGTACCTACAAAATGATGGGAACTCAATTAGCTATCATCACGCAATATGGAGCAGCAATCAAGAAAGCAAACAGGATGTTAGGAAGAAATTAAGAAAGGGATAGAGAATAAGACAGAGAATATCTTATTGTCTCTTTATAAATCCCTGGTACGGCCACATTTTGAATACTGCGTGCAGATGTGGTCGACTCATCTCAAAAAAGGTATCTTGACATTGGAAAAAAGTTCAGAGAAGCCCAGCAAAAATGATTAGGGAAATGGAATGGCTATCATATGAGGAGAGATTAATAAGACTTGGACTTTTCAGCTTGGAAAAGAGACAACTAAGCGGGGGTATAATAGAGGTCTATAAAATCATGACTGGTGTGGAAAAAGTGACCAAAGAAGAGTTATTTACTCCTTCCCATGACACAAGAATTAGGGGTCACCAAACAAAATTAGTAGGCAGCAGGTCTGTTCACAAAATGCACAGTCAACCTGTGGAACTCCTTGCCAGAGGATGTTGGGAAGTCTAAGATTATAACACGGATCAAAAAATAGCTAGATAATTTCTGGGAGGACAGGTTCATCAATGACTATTGGCCAGGATGGGCAGGGATGGTGTCCCTAGCCTCTTTTTGTCAGAATCTGGGAATGGGGTGTGAGGGGATGGATCACTTGATGATTCCCTGTTCTGTTCATTCCCTCTGGGATACCTGACATTGGCCACTGCTGGCAGACAGGACCCTGGGCTAGGTGGACCTTTGGTCTGACCCAGTGTGGCTGTTCTTATGTCCTAAATCCCACACAGCAGTGGTGGGAATGGCTGTCTTGGAGTCTCAGTTAATGTTGCATGTCGGAACTGAGGTGCTTCTGTGCCGGGGTATATGGGTGAGGGGGAGCATGCTCAGGGCTGGAAAAGCAGGGGTGCTGCAGCTCAGAGAGGAGGGGCGTGGATTCGGCTGCCTGAGGGCACAGGTGCAAGGCCGGCTTGCTGTGTGGCACGACAGAGCTGGGAGGAGGACGGGAGCATGGAAGGGCATTAGTTGAGCCCTTCATCCTCTGGAGCCAGCGAAATCCTGACAGGAAGAGTTTGTGGAGGGGCAACACTGCTCATCCCCATGGCGATGGCAAGGATTGTGTGTGTGTGTGTGTGTGTGTGTGTGTGTGTATCTCATTAAGAGCCTCCCCCTCCACCGCAGGAGGTGACTACCAGCTGCTGTTTGACCTCCCGCCGCCTTGGTGGCCAAACACACAATATTTGCAGTGACCTCTGACCCCCCTCATCACGTTCGGAAGCTGAGCTGAGTCCAGAGTGGGAAAAACAACTTTAAAATAGCAACCAGCCACTCTTCCTCTCACCCCCTCCTCCCCTAGCACTGCTGCCCAAGGCCCTTTTATGGCTTTCCTGCTAGGCCAGGCCGCATGCTGAACCCGGACAACCCGACTCCCTGCTGACCCTCGGCTCTCCAGGGCCCGATTGCAAGAGCCATCCGTGGCGCTGGGGACAGAGTGAATCGAAACATTTCCCCGGAAACAGTCTGGGAAAGGCCGTTTCAACACCAGGGCCCCATTTTGCAACATTCTATCTGTTTTGTTGGGATGGTTTTTCGTTTTGGAAAAGAAATTGCCGAGGGGGAAAGGGAGAAAAAAGGGTAAAAAGTCCCATTTTTTTAGAGGGCAAAGTTTCTATGGTCTTGTGTAGAAATTTACCTTGTTTTCTATACAGTCCATTAAAAACATTCAACATGGTCGACGTCGAAACAGGTTGCAAAGGTATCACAGTAGCATGTTTGGATTAACCCCATATTTATGGCCCTCCCCCCAGCATTTCATTTTAGGAAACAAAATCACCATTTTGATTTTTTTCCCCGTCCTGGTTGGGGCTGAACAAACGTAAATATTTTGGCTGGCTGGGAAACCAGGTTTCCAATCATCTCCAGCTGAGAATCCAGTGTTCAGTGCCAGCTACTTCGGAGAAAGGTGCAAGGACTTTGTTGGGGTTACCCACCCCGCCTCACAAAGACACTGACCGATTTATGCCTTGAAGCATGAGGGTTCATAAGCCTGGTACATGTTTCGATACCATTTCCAGTCCTTAATTTCCACAGAAATGTCTGTCTGTAAGCTCCTTGCTGCATGTGATATCATGTGGCAAAGAGTTCCGCAGGGTAATCGCCTTAGGTTAAAAAATAAAACTCCTTTTATCTGTGTTTCTCCTTAATTTCTCTTAGCATCCTCTTAGGATAGGTGGCTTGCCCAAATGGGAATGAATGAGGTTCAGCAGTGATCATAGCTTAGATCCAGGGATGCTTTTCCCCCAGAACCTCCTCATCAGGTTCCATTACATTGATAGTGGTCCCCAACGCGGTGCCGGCGGGCACCGCCTGGCCATTTCTGTGCGCCCGCCGAGTGATCGGGGCCAGCCCCGCTCCCGGGCACGTGGTGCATGGGCTGTGCTGGCCCCGGGCGCGTGGCATATGGGCGGAGCCGGCCACTGTGCGTGCGGCACATGGGCGGTTCCGCCCCCAGCTGCGTGGTACATGTGCTGTGCCAGCCCCGGGCGCGCGGTGTATGGGCGTTTCCACCCCTGGGCATGCAGCGCAGGAGCGGCGCCGGTCCCAGGTGCGCAGTGTGTGGGTGATGCTGGCTCCTGGGCGTGCGGCACAGGAGTGGTGCTGACTCTGGGAGTACAGTGCATGGGCGGCACCGGCACTGGGCACACAGCGTGTGGGTGGCCCCGCCCCCGGGCACGTGCACAGCCCCACTCCCAGGAGTGCGCATGGCCCCGCCCCCGGGTGCCCGGCGCGTGAGTGGCCGGCAGCCCCAGAAGGTTGGGGACCCCTGCATTACAACCTCTCCTGATTTGCTTCTCTCCCACTAGTCCTGTTCCCCCTTCGTTTTCCCCATGGTTGCTCTATTTTGATTTCCATGAACTATCTCCCTTTCTCCATGCTCCTCACCCAGCAGCCGGGCCCCAGAGCAGGTTCCTATGGCTGTCGGAGTGAAGGAGGGCTAGAGGAGGCCTTTGCCCCATGCTGAGTTGTCAGCCGCTGATATGACAATGCGCAGTAGGTCACATTTCCCTGCTGTGCCAGTGTCTGTCTCCTCGGCCCCATTCCCTCCGGATGGGCCGGGGCCAGGAGTCACTGCCATAGGAATAACAGGAAGCCACGGTAGGAAGAAAGACCAGAGCAAACACTTTTAATGTCTTCTGCAGGCTTGGTTCTCCCCACCCCCACTGCCATTGCTGTAAAGGGAGTGGGTCTTCCTGCTGCCCACCCCTGGCAGAGGCTCAGCCCAGGAGGGCGTGTGGGCAGGAAGAGACATACGCTGTATGACAAAGCCACTCTTAGATGCACACCACCTGGTATGCTCACAGAGCAGCATGGGCTTCCCGGAGCCCCCCGCCACGTAGAGAGCGGGGTGTGCATGGGTCCATCCTCAAAGGGCCTGCGTTCATCCCAGTGCACAGAAAACCACATCCAGCCGGCGGGGAGACACACTGTTGCGAGCGTGTGTGCAGCCACTCACTGAATGTACACCCAGACACACGGACTCTTTCTTATGGGAAGACACCTTGTCTTGAAAGCCTGCTCGCCCCCCCGCCCCCCCCACCCTTCTGGTGCACTTGTGCAAGCGGGCACAGAAACTCGAGCGTGCCCATGACAGAGATGTTGTTGCACGGCTGCAAGCAAAAGCCTATGTGTGCACCTGCAGCCCTTCCTGACATGAAATCCCCACCCCCAACCAACAAGCGCAAACTCACTCTCCTGTGTACACACGTACCTTACGCACACACGCCAGGTAGCCCTGCACACACATAGCCACTACTCCCCCTCTTGCTCTATCTCTCTACCAAGCAGCCGTGTGCTCTTAAAAATACCGCCTCGTTTTTATATGGCACTTGGCATCAATACATCTCAAAGCGCTGTACCCAGGAGGTCAGTATTAGTGCCATTTTACAGAGGGGGAAACTGAGGCATAGAGCATGCAGGTCGCTTGGTCAAAGGGATACAAGAGTAGGACAACCCACCCCATACCCTCCCTTTTCCCTCCCATACATCTCCCCTCTTTTTCCTCATACCCTGTTCTGCTCCCCTCTTCCATCCCATCCCAAGCTCCTGCCCATACCCGGGCTTGGTTAAACGGTTCACTCTTTATTATCAATAAACATTTATGAAAAAATTCTCACAGTTACAAAAGTTCACACTTATAAAATCTCTGTAGAAAGATTTTTTTTGTTCCCCCCCCCCCAAGCATAGACACTCAGCATGACACAGGACAGCTGCTGGCAGAGATATGAATACAAGGAAAGGAAAGGCCAGCTAAGCAGACCCCTCCAGTCCAGCTCACGCTGGGTCGGGGAGGTGACGTTTGCCCAATGGCCTCATTTCTCCAGCTCTGTCCATAACGTCCCCCTTGTGTCCGTTGGAACAGCAGCGGGATAGCCCAGCTCTGAGGGTTTGCTTTGCTGGTCCCTTGTAGGCATCACAACCAGAGGCTCAGTGAAAGTCGGCTGGAGGAGACTGAACTAGTCTACAGTACAGTGGTCGTGTACAGTATAGCTACTCCATCCTGGCAAAAGGAGTTGTTCCGATAGATCAGCACCACCTCCCTGGATGCCATAAACTAAACTGGCAAATGCTCTCTTTTGCTGAGATGACACAGGAATGGGGCGGAGGAATTTGCAGGTGTGGCTCAAGTTGGGATTCCTCCCCCCGCTGTCCTTCTAGTTTAGTCTACTCTAAAATATCATAGAGTAGACCTGGCTAGGGGTTCCCTCTAAGTACAACTGGAGGAAAATGATGGACGTTTTTTGGAGGGGGAATTCAAAAATTTCATTTTCATTTTCATTCCATTTTTGGGTAATATTTTTTTTCATCTAAAATGTTTGGTTTTGAAAATCCTTTGGTTTTATTCCTTTCTTTTAACTCTCTTCCCTCACGTTGCCTGCTTTTTTTTGCTCTTTTCCCACTGACAAAAAGATGGGAGGGAAAAGAGGAGCAAGAAAGGGGGGGGGGGAGACCAAAACAGATGTTCAACTATTGGTTTTTTTTAGGAAAATGCAAAATTTTTGAAATAAATCACATACATTTTTGTAGATAATGTTTGTTTCGGAGAAATGTTTTCAGTTTTAATTTCTTTCGTCTCCTTAAAAAATACCCCAACATTTTCCATTTGTTTTTATCTCCTTTTCCCACTGAAAAAAAAAAAAAAAGAAGCAAAAGGGATAAAAGAAGAAAAAACTTAAATGTCTATTATTGAGTTTCTTTGGAAATAATGGAAAATGTTGAGGTTTGAAAATTTTCATGTCTTCACTGTGTGAGGTTTAAGGTGTCTTTTCTTTCCCTCCCCTTTTTTTGATGTTTGCCACTGAAAAATTGGGGGGAAAGAGGAAGAGGGGGGAAAAAACCGCATTAATGACAATCATAGTGAATAATAAGAAATTAACCGATTAAAAATGACAATGTTTTACTGAAAAATTAGGGGAAGCAAGAAAAAGTAAACATATGAATGACAATAATAGTTACTAAGACATTAACAGATTAAAAATAACGACAGTTTCTTTTTGAAACAGAGGCTGGTTTTTGGATGCAAAGGGGTTGTTAAAAGTAAAAAGCATGTCCTTAGGATATGCCAGCACTTGCCTCAGTGGGGAGGGTCTTGACTTTCTTGTGTTGTCATGTGAAAAAGATCTCAAAGCCCCCTCCGGACACTGGGGTGTAGGCCCATCCAGAATTGAAGAGGCATGAAAGAAATCTCCCTTGCAATCTGGCTCCTCTGATTCTGGATTTGGACTAGAGGAGCCCTCAGCCACAGTGGGAAGGGCTAACAGCAATAGGCACATGAAGGATGGGGGCTGATTCTCTGAGCTTGGCACGTGTTAAACCACACATGCACACGCACGTGCGTGCACACACATACACACACACACACACACGTCCTGTATCTACATGCACTGAACACACGGGAAAGAAATTAAATTCAAGGTGCAGGTCTACTCTGGAAAGTGTCCGTGTGCAAACTGCTGGATGGGTGGACAGGGAAGGTCCATATTTATCCTCTCAAGGTGAGGCTGTGTCGCATGTACTCCGTCTGTAAGGGCTTCCCACTGCCAGCTCAACTCCTCCAAGATCTAAGTGTCAAGTTGGGGAGGGAGTTCATTTTCCTTGCCCTCGCTCATCCACTGCACCCTTCAATCTCAGCTTGGATCAATGGGCGTGCTCCAGGGTTCTCTGCTCCTTGTCCCGTTCTGGGTCTCTTTCATTGTCCATCTCAGCCCCCTCTCATCCATGCATCTGTCCTGCATGACTGGTTGGCTTCTGTTTCCTTGGGACCCATTCCCTCTTCTCCTGGAACTTTGCTAGTTTCACGAGGAGGCCCTCCCCTTCTCTCGGAAGCCATGTGAATTGGCTTCTTCCCCTCTCTGGGAAGTGGGGAAGATCCTGTGGACCTTAGTAGGCCCTCAGCGACTTCTCTGCTGCCCCCGCTGCCATCCAGGGTTCTACTACCCATGGGTCCCATTCCTTCCTCGGTCAGTCAGTCCTTCTCTGAGGTTCGGCAAATCACGTAAGCTCCTGGTGCCTTAGATTCTCACTCACAGCACTTAGCCTCACAGGGATGCGGGAAGTACGTTCGAGACTCTGAGGTGCTCAGGTACTACAAAATAGGGGGCCGATACGTATCTAAACAGAGAGACGTGTAAGCAACGCCTGCTCCATGTGGAGCTCTGTCCTCCTGATGGTAGTTCAGCCAACTTGAGCTTGAGGAGTTTGCTATAATGGGGGTGGCTAAGCAAGCTGGCAGGACAGGAACCGGAGTTCCCAGGGGTGTCCACATTGTCAAAGTCAATGCACCATTTACTTGTGGAGTGGAATCTCTCTTGGACTGAGTTTGCCGTGCTGACAAGCATAAAATAAACAGCCAACACTTATTGGAGCTGCTAAAGTTGGCTGACTGGATGCACAGAAGGGACAGAGCCGCAGACTCAGACGGCGGCAGGTGGACACTCATTTTCCAGAGTAGAAATGCCTGTTTTTAAGACGTGTAGGAAATCCACCAAGGGGGCTTAAGGCTAGGGGATGGCCACTGATTCTGATCAGGCAACTGCTACATTACCTATGTGCTCTTTCAGGGTTTTGACAACTAGACGACGGAACCCGCAAGGGCTCCTGGTATATGTGCGAACGAGAACAGAATGTAAATCTACCTTGGGATTAAAGGCATTTCATTTCTTAGCCCTGTCGGGATCCTACAAGGACAGATTTTTTACCTCCTAACTTTCCGGCGTAGGCGAGACTGAAGGACATAATCTAGAAAGCTCTGGTGGCATTTGGCATCTGGTTTGGTCCTAGTTCTATGCAAAAATAAAAAATATACAAGTCTCAAAATACATTAGCTATACATTGTAGCACACAGAGTTCTCTAAGAGATGGTTAGCGCCTGCAAAAGTCTTTCTTCTGCTGGGGCAAGTGGCACATTTGAGTCCTCCCCCATCCTTCATGCTCTGGTTTCTCCTCCATCCACACTGTGGTGGGGCTGATCCTCAGAGTTGCACCTGCCTCTCTGGCCCCCAAAGTTATATCCAACGTCTCCAGCGGCAGCTGACGTCGAAGGGCGCCAGTTCCAAAAATGAGCCATTGTCTCCAGATGCTCTTGGTCATGTTGATCCAGTTCTTAGATAAGTCATTGGGGAGTGGTTTTCCTTCAGGGCAGTGTGTGCAAAGTTTAGCATGGTAGAAGCCGAGTGTCGTGGATTTTATCCCCGGCTACGGCCACGTGGCCACAAGAGCATCATGGCAATCGCTCAGTGACTCAGTTTCCCCTGCTGTAAGGCGAGGCGAATAACCACTTACCTACGGGTGGGGAGCTGATGCCGGATGCTCCAGGCATGTGGAGGCAGACGGGCTACGCAGAGCAGTTGCTGGAAAGTCTCTTCCCTTTCTTTTTGAAAGCACGTGTTTGTTTTTCAAGCTGCAGTGTTAAGGGCTGCCATGAGGAGAAATAGAGCGCTCCCGCTAGAGCTCAGCCAAATGCGGGTAGCACCAGTAGGGAGTAGCCCCTTTCGGGTGCCCTCGCTCTGTCATAGCACTTGATAGCCTGACCGGCAGCCCCACCTGCTGTTTCAGCTCTGAGACTGCACCGTCATCCTCCCCTCAGGAATAGCTCTCTAGCGGCATCCTAGTAGGGCCCTGCCAATGTCCCTCAGACTTAGCCGCAGCCCCCAAGTTATCCCAGCTTCCCCCCTGCCCTGCTGACACCCCTCAATGCCAGCCACACCCTGCCTGCTACTGCAGTGCTGGTGGGTTTCCCCCGCAGCTCCACCAATTCCCTTCCCTCCTCTATTCCACTCCTGGGCTTCTCCTTCATCCTCAGGTCTGGCAATGCTCCTTGTGCTCAACGTGCAGCCCCCTGCTAGTCCAGTGCGGGCTTCCCCCAGCCTCAGATCCGCCAGTCCCTCTTATCCACAGCTCCGTGTCACATGCCTCCATCCTAATTCTGCTCCTTCCTCGCTATCCGAGCCCTGGGTTCTCCGCTGGCTCGGCCGACACTTTCAGGCCTAACCCACAGCCTCCTTCTGACTCCATCTCCCGCTTCTCCCTCAGGCTGGTCAGCGCGCCTCACCCCTGCTCTGCGCCTGGGTCTGAAGCTACCGGCCAAGTTCAAACACTAGAGTTGCCTTGACCCTGTTAGCGTCTCGACTCTGCCTCTAGAGAACCACGCATGGACGGATCTCCCTCAGCACCACCGGCCATCCAGCCAAGGACCAGTCAGAAGACAGCAAGACCTGGGCTCTGGTTACTCCTCCACGCACACTATGGTATGTTTATGGTGGGGCCGTTCCTCGGAGTCAAACCTGCCTCTGGCCCTCAGAGATACCATGTCTCAGGATTCTTCATCGCATCACAACCATGGCTACCACAGTGCCCAGGGCCACAAAGAGAACCAGACACGGCTGCTGTCAATCCGCTTGACGCCTGACATATATATTCCCCTCTCCCCTGGCTTCTCATTTTAGGCTCGTTGGCAGATGTGGTGCAAGAGCTAGCACGGAGGCGGGAGCATGTGTGAAGGGTGGGTGTCGCGTGTGAGTGTGCAGCACATGGTGAGAACGGGCGACCGACATGGGTGGTGGCAGCCCATCCGTGTCGTGAACGTGGCAGGTCTTGGCTCATTGGCTGTCTCCAGTGCTGCCAGGGGCTAGTACAAGGCACGGCTAGATCTTGCCTCACAGGCCTCGCCCTGCTGGGCACAGTGGCTGGGGAGCTCAGAAGGGACTGGAAGCAGAGATGGGTTGGCATCCTCAGCTGGCTGCTGCCGGGGATAGAGAACGGAGCAGCTTGTGACCACCCCGGGGCTGTTGCTAGGAGGAAAGGGCACGAATTGTGGTGGAGCACAGATAGCCACCCCCAGCCAGGCAACCCCGGCTCTTGAGGCCGTCTCCCCCATCACTGGGGGGAGGGGCACTGTGGCCAGGGCCGGGCGTCTATATCTCCTCGTCCTCGCTGGCCTTGCTCCAGCGGTGACAGCAGTTGGCGGTGATTCCCAGCAGGAAGTTGGTGGCCACGGAGGCAATGGAGACCACGAATCCCACAAAGGCAATGAAGAGGTAATCGTCCAAAGTCAAGGTCAAGTGGCAGGCCTTGAAACTCTCCTCTGTCAGCGAGAACAAAGGGGCGCCCTCCACTTCGGGTGGGGCCCGGCACTCGGCCAGCTGGGAATCTGCAATGAGAAACGGACAGATGAGAGAAAGGAGAGGGGAATTATCCCTCTACTCCACGCAGGTAACATTGGCTCTAGCAGGTCCAACATCCATCTGTTCCCAGTTCTGAGATAAACTCCAGGGGTGAACTTGGCTAAGTCCCTTAGCCTGTCTCGCTTCAGTTTCACCGCTTGTAAAAGGAGGCTGATAATATTCTCCTCTTTCTCTAGAGGGCTGTTAGATCCTTGAGTGAAAGGCCAAAAGTAGGATCCTTGTCATGACAATCCTGTTTCAGCTTTCTCTTCTGCGGGTAGTCAGAGGTAGCTGTGGTGATGTTCATAGCATGACGCCACAACACAGCTCCACTGCATCACAATGCCAATAAGAACCCCTCATTATGATGTCACAACACATCACCTACATCCCCACAGGGCAGCACTGAAAGCTGAGATGTTTGCCAAGCCCCACCTGACATGAGGTCATGGAAGTCGACCCAACTCAACACCAGCATGATGCAACTCCAGAGTGACCCCCTCAGGACACGACACCCTCCCCATGCCACTCTCCAAGGTGTCTATTTAATTTTGGGGCTTCCAGCTTTTGGGCCTAGAGATACACAAAGGCCTGTTTTCCATCTCTGCCTCTGGTTGAAGTTTGTGAGAACTGCAGTGTCTGACTCTGAAAACCAGAGTCACTGAAAACGGGAGGTTCTCCAAATTTTGGAAGAATTTTTGTCCTGGCGGCCATAATACCAAGGGAGCAAGTACAAAACAGATGGGCAGATAGCTAAATTAGCTAGAACATCTCTACAACACAATATCACCCCTGTGTGCCCCGTTGGCAAAAGGCATTATCATTAGCAGCCTCCAAATAGCATCATGATTCCAGGCGACAAAGTCACCAGATAATGATGTGGCATCAGACTCGGCTGTGTTGTTATCCTGAAGCCCACATGTGGGGAAACCCTAGCAAGCGTAGGATGGGAGAGAGCCCTCCCCGGCAATCGCTGCTGTTATTCAGGCAAAGGGCTCTCGAGAATGGATTGAGGATCAGCCGTAGGAGGGAGCCTCAGACCTGAGAGAGGGTGTCTAGCTGGGGAGAGGATCTACGGCAGCTGCAGGAACTCCGGGGAGAATTTCCCTGCCCACCACAGCCCCTGCAGTTGGCAGCCTGTGTGATCAGCAAGGGCAGGCGCTAACTAATAACGTACGACTCGACAGCGGGCAGAGGGAGGGGGAGGAAATGAGGATTTACGGGTCCCACTGCCGACTAAATGGATCTGCCATTGCAGGGACTGAGATAGGCAAAGCCAAACCTTCCAAGGCCAGTGGGTTCAAATGGCTTCCATTCCCACCCAGTTCAGTGTGCGTCTGTCCCGCCTTGCAGCAACCACTCCAGTACCCGGTCCTAATCCTCCTCTCCCATGGGTGATGGATAAACCTACGGCCGTGGGAGGCAACAACCTGGCCAGTCTCTTCCACCCAAGGCCCTGCCTTGTGTGGGAGCCATGCCCTCCCCCACACTGCAGGGACATATCTCCAGCTTCCCCCGTCCTACTGCAAGCCACCCCCTGCTTCAAGGGCAGGTCTCCAGCCCCCCCCCACGGGAGCCTCACCGGCCCTGGAGCATGGGGAGGGTGTGTGGCAGGCAGTCTGAGCCTCCCTGGCCCTGGAGCACAGGCAGGAAGCCCTGACCCAGTGTCAGTGCAGCTGAAGTCCGGGGTCAATCCAGGAGCTACGCTGAAGCAGGGAGCAGTGTGTGGGCCAGTTTGGGGCCTCTTCTACCTGCCACCCACGTCCCTCGGCAACCCCTCAGCAATTCCGGCCTAGGACGCCCTGACACATCCAGCTGTTCCCAGGCCCCCCCTCTAGTCCTGCAGCCTGCCCTGCTATTCCATGCCCTGGCTCCCACCGCCGCTCTCCCAATGCACTTCGGTCCCTGTCCATTTCCTGGCCTACTATTCTAGCCCTGGGCTCCCCCCCCACACCATTCGGTGGACATCCCTCAGTCCTAATCCACAGCCTCCTTCCATCTCAGCCCTGGGTTCTCTCTGCACCCAGCTCTGCAAGTGTCCCTCCATCCCGACCTGCAGCCCCCCTGTGCTGTTTGAGGAGGGCTCCTCCAGTGAGGTCCACTTGGAAAGGGCTCTCTCGATCAGCCCTTGCTACCTGGGACCCTCTGGCTGGCGTCGGGAGGCGACAGAGGCCTTTCCCTTCCCATCCTGTGCCACCTACCTGAGGAGCAGTGCTGGATGCGGTTCCTCAGCCATTTCAGGAGCGGCTCCATGGTGCAGCCACACACCCAGGGGTTGCCCCCAATCTGCAGGGTCACCAGCCCCGGGAGACCTTCCAGGGCTTCCAGGCTGAGGAAAGACAGTCCCCCGTAGCTGAGGTCTAGGTCCCGTAGCTGGGCCAGCCCCCGGAAAGCCTGGGGGTGCACCTTTCGCAGCCACGGGTTGTGGCTCAGGTCGATCCTCGCCAGGCCGTGGGCCTCCTGGAACATGTTGGCGGCTACGTGGCTGAAGTTGTTGTAGCTTAGGTCCAGGTGGACCAGCCGCTTGGCGGTCAGGAAGAGCCCAGCCGGCAGCTCCACCAGGGAGTTATTCCGGAGGTCCAGCACCCTCAACTCAGCGTAGCAGGTGAGGTAGCCCGGGGGGATGGTGGCGATGCGGTTATGTGCCAGGCTCAGGTTGCGGGTGTCTAGGGGCAGGTCGGGAGGCACCGAGAAGAGCCGCTGCCCGCTGCAATCCACCACCTGGCTGCGGCAGATGCAGAGGACGGGGCAGCTGGCACAGGCTCCAGAGAAGGCCGTGGCCACGGCAACCAGGAAGGGGGCCAGGAGCATGGCAGAGGCACAGCGGGACTGGGGCCCCTCGCCCCACAGCCAGGTGCAACCTGGGCCCATTTTAGTTGGCCAGGAGCAACATGACGCACCGAGGCAGGGCAAGGAGTATGCGGGAGTCACTCACGGGCAAAAGCGGCTACATGCCGGTGGCAGGCCAAAGCTGGGCCTTGGAACCATTGTCCCTCATGTTCCAGGGCCACTTTTACGCCACGGAGGTGCGTTTCCTAGGCCAGGAACCACAGGGCCCTGCCGCTTCAGACACAGCTTTAGTAGCCCATTTGGATGCCTGCTTGCTGTCACCCTGCCAAGCCTGCGAAGCGGCGAGCCGAAAGAAACGTAGCCACATCCATCCGTCGACACCCTCTATCGGCCCTTCAGGTGTTCAAAGATGGGCAGAAAGCAACTAGAAGCCGGGAATTTTTCTTCCGGTTCGTTAACGCTCCGGGGACAGAGCTTTGAGCCCAGGAAAGAAACTTCCTCATTCCCTTTCACGTGTATGTCCGCTGCAGACCGGGTGTCACTGGAGCTAGGCCAAGGGATTTAGCCCCACGGAAACCAAAGGTGTATTTTAATTGCAAAGCAAATCCAGCTTCAACACAACAGGAGCCACAGGCCTTTGCCTGGAGGCGTGCAGTGCTCATTAATGCCAGAGCAGAGAAAGGGCATTTGAAATCCAGCGAACAGGTGCGCCACATGGATGGTCAAACCCTGGGAGGATGACGATATAGACTCCTCGGAGGGTCTGTGCTTGGGGCAAATGTTCTTGAGACGATCAGGAGAAATTAAGGCTGGAGACGAGAGCCCTTTCTGAGGCCGCGATTTCTGCAGCATGGGAGGGGCCAGGCCAGTAGCACTGGCCCGTCTTGGGGGATCCAGGAGGAAAGGGAGGGGTATCGACTGCTGGTTTGTCTTTCACGCCGTGTCTCCCTCCCAGCAGGCAGCCACAGGGCTCCAGCTGCGTGTCCTGCCAAGGAAAGAGAAAGGAATCAGACGCAGCAAGGAGGTCATGGACCCGCTGGGTGTGTGGATATGCTCCTAAGGTCCAAGGCCAGACGGGATCCGGGAGGATCCTCCAGCCTGGAGCAAGCCAGAGAATGGCCCCCAAAGCCCGGAGCTTTCCGAGAGACAGCTCATCTCCGGAGGAAAAATTGCCGGTGGTGGAGAATCCCCCACGATCCGTAGTAAATTGTTCCAATGGTTAATTGCTCCCCCTGTTAAAAGAACTACCCCTCATTCCCAGGCTGCATCAGTCTCCTTTCAACTTCCAGCCAGGGGAGGAGAGCAGGGGACGGCTGGGAATCACCTCACGTTCTCCTGTGTCTGCAGCCCTGTCTGTCCTTCCGCCCTATTCACCCTGCTCCGTCCTGAAACACCCCCTGCTTCCTGCAGCTCGAGTCCATGGCCAGCTCGGTCGATGCCCTTCAGGCCTGACCTGCTCCCAGCCTCAGGGTCCCCCACGCCCAGAGCTGAGCCATCGCCCCTCCGTCCCTGTCCTGCAGCCCTCGGTTATCTCGGCACCGAGCTCCCTTCCGCAGCCCTGCTCTGTCGATGCCCCTCAGTCCCGACGTGCAGCTCCGGGGGCTCCCCAAGGCTGGCTTCACGCAGCTTTGCTGAGGCCCCTCACGCCCGTGCACAGATCTTGTGGGAAAGGCCTAGGCCGTGAAAGAACTGTGGCCCCCGCTGCACTGACCTTGGGGGAAGGGACCCTCCAGCTGCAGGACCTGCCTGAAGGCAGAGCCTAGCACCGAGAGGAAGCATTCGCCTACCTTACCGGCCCTTCAGTCCTGCCCGGCAGCTCTGACAATCCCAGGATCCCGTCCCAGCAGGCCCCTCCCTGCTCTGCATCAGTCCTTGCTCTGCCAGTGCTTCTGGATCCTGCCCTGCAGGCTGCCGGCTGTCCCAGCTTGGGGCCTGCCCCCACCAAAGCCCCGGCTCCCCTGCCCCCTGGCTCCCCTTGTTCTTTCTCTTCTGGGCCCCTCTCCACCGCTGCGGAGGCCTGCCAGTGACCTCAAGAACCCTCTGCTATTCCAGTCTCCTTCTCCCGGTGTCGGCCTCCTTCCCTTTCTGTCTCTCTTGCCCTCTGGGCCCATCTTCCCTTCCCTCCATCTCTCTCTTCCCAGGGACACCCCTGCCTGCACCCCCAGCCTCCCCTTGCACCCCCGTAACACAGCACCTCTGCCTGGCCCTGCCCTGTTGGGCCAGAAAAGCTGCTCGCTGGACCAGCCTCCTCCCGTGCCCGCCTGCCTCTGAGGCAGACAGGTTCCTCTTCTCCCCTAGGGCTGCAGCCCACCTCCTGCCACGCAGCCACAGCTCTCCCTCCTCCACCGTCCACGCCCTGCCTGCAAAGCACAACAGATCCCGAGGACAACCCCCTTTCCTCCCCCGCCTGCTGCCCTTCAGGACACACCCAGCCTGCTCCTTCCCTCCCAGCCCCCTCTCCCTCCCTCCCCGTATCCCGCCCTGTTAGCACCAGCCAGCTACTCACTCTGGCCCAAGGAGATCTGCAAAGAAGCTGTGATGCAAAGTGTCTCCCCTCTTCCTAGGCGTCCCCATGTTCTTCAGCCCGGCAGGCATCCTTCTCCTCTCCTCAGTGGCTTCTGGGGCCTTGGGCAGCCTCTGACTACCGCCCCCCTCCTGTTCCCTGTCTGTCCGCACCTCTGTCTGTCCCTCTCTTGGGAGGCGTGGGCGAGCAACGAGGGGAGGGAACGGTAGCGACTCTCCTTGAATTGCAGCCGGAGCTGCTGCTGAGTCTGTTAATTCAGCCAGGTCTTTCCCCACCTCCTCCTCCTTCTTTCTCTCTCAATCTTTTTTTTTTTTTTTCCTCGAGGACCAGGTACTGACGTGGCGCTGTCTCTTAGCAACTGCCTCCGCATCTCTGAGCAACGGGGGAGCTGGCTGCAGACCCCACTGAGCCGAGAGAGGGAAAAAGGAAGAAGATCACGGCAGGGATCAGTGCCGCCCACGAGGACCTCGGGGCACAGGGAGAGACAGACACACACACACAGGGTGGGGGCGCAGGCAGACGGGCGGGGGTGGGGAGGGCAGAGAGAGGAGGGAGCCCTGGGCTAGAGAGAGGCGATGCAAACAGGGATGTGGAGCCAGAGGGCGGGGGAGATGGGGAAGAAGTGAAGGAGAGGAGGCATAAAGGGCCAGGAAGGGGGGGGGGGGCAGTTGTTTGATTGTGTGGGATGGGAACCCACACAGAATGGGGACACAACAGGGCTGTTGTCCTCCTCAGCCAACCCAATTCTTCCAGGCCCCCTGCCCCAGCCCCAATCACCCATGTTGACTTTCCCCAAGCAACCTTCCCCTCCTCCAATACCCTATTGCTGCTGTGTGGGTTGGTTATTTCCCAGGCACGCCTGGGCTGTTGTTCTGCCTTCCCTGTGTGAGTTGGGTGCCCTCCTGGGGCGTCTCCTCCTCTGTTCTCCCACTGCTCAGTGGCGGGCATCCGGCTGCCAGGCAGATGGCACAAGCCCCCTGGAAGCCGGGCGGCTTTGTGTGGGGAACTCTCCCTGCGCTAGGCCTTAATTAGGGCTTCTTTTCTGTTCAGATCCCACCAGGCTTCAAGGGCCGCTCCAGAGGGTAGGCGGCATCAACACAGACATCCCAGCTGGCTCTCATTAGTCGGGGAAGAAACTCAGCACTGGCTGCTTCAAACACACTGGCCTCCGCTCCTTTGCTTCCTGGCGTGAGTTGTATTTATTTGTGTGAGCTCGGCCTCCTCGCCGGGGCCTTCTGCCCTGCTCCAGGGGCGACTACACCCCCGTGAGGTTGAGGAGGCTGCCCTGAACCCCCCTCCAAACAATGAGGAATATCTGAGGCAAGCCGACGCTTTCCACAGCATTTATTTAATGGGAAATCCAATTTGGCATGAAAGAAAATTGCAACCAACTTGGCTTGTGAGTCTCCGCAGACAAGCCGCTTTTGGGATGGCTGTCTGCCGTGTGACGGTCCAGAGCTATGTTGAGTAGCCACAGGGTCTAGCCAGAGTAGTAGCCGTCTCCGTTTGGTGGCGATAGGACTAGAGGTCACCCCATGGCAAAACAGCTAACAAATCTCATGCTTGGAGCTGTTTCTCAGACCCTGATGACAGGGTACGTCTAAACTACATGGCTCTGTCGACGGAGCCATGTAGATTTGTTGTTTTGGCAAAGGTAAATGAAGCCGCGATTTAAATGATCGCGGCTTCATTTACATTTACATGGCTGCCGCGCTGAGCCGACAAACAGCTGATCAGCTGTTTGTCCGCTCAGCGCGCTAGTCTGGACGCTCCCCTGCCGACATCAAAGCCCTTTGTCGGCAGCCCCGGTAAACCTCATCCCACGAGGAATAACGGGGCTGCCGACAAAGGGCTTTGATGTCGGCAGGGGAGTGTCCAGACTAGCGCGCTGAGCGGACAAACAGCTGATCAGCTGTTTGTCGGCTCAGCGCGGCAGCCATGTAAATGTAAATGAAGCCGCGATCATTTAAATCGCGGCTTCATTTACCTTTGCCTATGTGTCTAATCTACATGCCTCTGACGACAGAGGCATGTAGTCTAGACACAGCCTTAGAGGGCTTATCCCTTCCCCCTCTCACTCCCCTGGCCCTCCTCGTGCAAAGAGAGAACAGCAACACCCTAAGTCCGGAGACACAAACGATTCACTGCTTATTTGGGGTTAGCTTCCAGCAAGTGTAACCCACACACCTAGGCTGCGTCTACACTGGCATGATTTTGCGCAAATACTTTTAACGGAAAAGTTTTTCCGTTAAAAGTATTTGCGCAAGAGAGTGTCTACACTGGCATGTGCCTTTGTGCAAAAGATTTGCTTTTGCACAAAAGCATCCGTGCCAGTGTAGACGCTCTGTTGTGCAAGAAAGCTCCAATGGCCATTTTAGCCATCGAGCTTTCTTGTGCAAGAAATTGATGTTACCTGTCTACACTGGCCTCTTGCACAAGAACACTTGCGCAAGAGGACTTATCCCTGAGCGGGAGCGTCAGAGTATTTGTGCAAGAAGCACTGACTTTGTACATTACAACGTCAGTGTTCTTGCACTAATACTCGCGGTCAGTATAGACAGGCGGCAAGATTTTGCGCAAAAGTGGCCACTTTTGCACAAAATCTTGCCAGTGTAGACACAGCCCTAGGCTATGTCTACACTCACAGCTTCTTGCGCGAGTAATATGCAAATGAATTTGAATTTCCCGGGCTTCATTTAAATGCCGGCTAGGTCGGACCCCGTGCCGCACAGCAACACGCGGCACGGAGTAGCTAGTTTGGATTAGGCTTCTAAACCGAACTAGCTGTACTCCTCGTGGAACTAGCTACTCCGTGCCGCGTGTAGCCGCGCGGCACGGGGTTCGAACTAGCCAGCATTTAAAAATGGCGCCGGCTGGCTTCATGCAAATGAAGCCCGGGAAATTCAAATCCCGGGCTTCATTTGCAACTGCAGATGACTACATTACCCCTGCTAGTTCGAACTAGCGGGGTAGTGTAGACATACCCCCTGTAATTAGCAAAAGGGTCAGAATACACCTACATTCTAAAAGAATAGGCAGGCCTGAATATCAATATTCTAACAAGGTTCAAATCCCTGACCTCTCTAGGTGAACTTTGCCAGAGGATGCTGTGAAGACCAGGACGTTAAGGGTACATCTACACAGCAACATTATTTCAAAATAACCAGTATTTTTTTTTAACTAACTTAATCTGTGTTTGCAGAGCAGGGAGTTATTTCGAAATGATGTTGAAATACTGTCAAGCTGGAGGACTTCTTGTGCCGATTCCTGTAATCTTCACTGTATGAGGAGTAAGGAAGTTGGAGGAAGAGTGCTCTATTTCAAAATATGTGCTGTGTAGACGCTCCCAATTTCAAAATAAGCTACGCAATTGATATAGCTCAATTTGCGTCGGTTATTTTGAGTTAAGCCCTGCTCTGTAGACTCATCCTAACCGGGTTCAAAAAAGAACTAGATAAATTCATGGAGGTTAGATCCATGGTTCTTAGCCAGGATGGGTAGGAATGGTGTCTTGAGCCTGTTTGTCAGAGGCTGAAAGTGGGCAACAGGAGAGGGATCGCTTGATGATTGCCTGCTCTGTTCACTCCTTGTGGGGCATCTGGCATTGGTTATCATTGGACAACAGGATACTGGACTAGATGGACCTTTGATATGACCCAGTCCAGCTGTTCTTATGTTAATGCTGTAAACATCAGGCTATCAGCTATTCTGGGGTAGCTTCCTCTTGTGGTTTTTTTTTTCACAAAAAAATGTGGAAAGGTCTTGGGTCTATTCTGCTTCCGAACAAAAACAAGTTCCGAAAACTGGAAATTGTTTGTGAAGTGGAATTCCTGGTTTGCCGGCCAGCCCTAATCTCATGATCATCTGCAGTGGCCTGCCATGGAAATTGGGTATCAGGGCTGGGGGAACAGAACTAGCAGTCTTATACGTACCAAGGGCATCCTCTAAGCAGAACACCAGTCACCAAACATTATCCGCTGGGGCCTGTGAGCCAAAAGGATGGGGATACCAAATCCCAGGTCAACAGTCTTATCAGAGACAGCCCACAGAGAACCCGCATGGACACTTGGTCTTTGTGGCTCACCAACAGGCTGTCTGTGACGGAGGAAAACAGGGCTATTTCAGTACCATGGCCAGGTCTCAAAGCACAGCTTAAGGGATTCCAGAACTCCAGTTCTGTCTCATCAAATAATCACTCCACTCTTTTAAAAAACACCTTAGAGGCAGAACATCCTGGTGCAGGATTTCTCTGGCCCACGTGGATCCAACCCTCCTCTTGCAGGATCTCCTGGTTCCGAAGGTGCGCAGGGGTAGAAGTGGGGAAAGGCGGAGGCAGGGGTTAAGTTGAAAGGTGTAGCCAAAGCGGGAGGTTCCTAAAACCCAGTTGCTCCCCATCTGCCGCAAAACTCACAGTGGCCACCATGGTCCAGTGCAGGGCAAATTGGCAGCTGGAGGCTAAAGGAGGCACAACTTGTGGTCATCTATGTCAGGCCAGGTCTCCACGGCTGGAGAAAATGGATTCAAGATACGCAACCCCAGCTATGTGAATTGCCTCGATTTTCTGGGGCAGCCCCACAGTGGGAGAGTGAGGGGAGAGCACACATTTTTGTTTCTGCCTGTTAAATTTGCCCAGATGGTTGTGACAGAAGGTCACTGCGGCAGGTCTTTGTTGGGGGCCGTGGGTCTGTGCTGGGGGGGATTCTGTCTTTGTGCAGCCATGGGAGTGTCACGTCTGCCTTGGAGCATTGTGCCTGCATGGGGGCGCCCTGTGCAAAAGGCATGCATATTTACCTTTTGTCGCGCAGGCAAGGGAAGTCACTGGGCCCTGCACCCCCGTCCTCAGTCAGCTGAGACACCTAACCAGTAGGCGTAACAGCAGGTTTATTGGTTCACAGGGACACAGCACAGACATCTCAGCACAGGAACCAGAAGCAGCCAGCACCATCGGTCTCTGGGAGGGGGGGTCAGAGCCAAGGGCCCCATCTCTGCACCCCACGCCAGCCAGACTAACCCACACACCCAGAAGCTCGCTGCAGCTCTGCAGCCGGCCTCGCCTCCAGCCTTTGTCCAGCTCCCCGGGCAAAAGGTGTCACCTGGTTAGACCCCCTCCCAGGCTTAGGTTACAGAAAGCATCGGCCCTTGTGTACATTTGGGAGACACCCACCCCGAAATTCCCATGCCCATCCAGGGATTGGTGCAGTGCCCAGGGAAACTGAGGCCCACCCACAAGGTTACTACAGAACAAAGAAATGACACACGACATAAAGCACACAGAGTGAACCCAGTCCCCACTGCATCACACCTTTGTGATGGGGGTGTTGTGCGTCTGTGAGGGGGTTGGTGTCTTTCTGCGGGTGGGTGTTGGGATGTTGTTTGTGTGTCTGGGGGCACGGATATAATTTAGATCAGCTCTGGGGCAGGGATGGGCTACAGCCTTGATCGGGCCCCTGCTTCGGTTTAAACCAGGCAGAAGCATGGGGAGCTGTCTGTGCTGGTGGGATTTGTCTTGCCTAGGACTGTTGCACTGGCACTAGCAGGCCCCGCTAAGGGTTGCCAGGCATCTGGCTTTTGACTGGAACACCTGGTCAAAAACGGAACCGGCCCTGCCGCCCAGGACGTGAGTAGTCGGGTTGGCAGCGCAGCCGGCGGGCGGGGCTAAAGCAGACTCCATGCAGCTCCTGGAGGTGGCGGCCGGGTCCCTGTGGCCCCTAGGCACACTGCCGCTCCCATTGGTCTGGAACTGTGGTGATTGGTGCCGGGCCCTGGACCCCAAATCACCTCCCACACCCCAGCCCCTTGCCTCAGCCCAGAACCCCTTCCTGCACCCCAACCCCTTCATCCCTGGCCCATCCCAGAGCCTGCACCACTAGCAGGTGCCCTCAGCCCCTGTGCCCGAGTCCCCAGCCCAGAGCCATCTCTTACAGCCTGAACCCCTCAATTCTGGCTCCACCCAGAGCCCTCAAGCTCCTCCTCCCCCCTGCATCACAACCCAGGGGAAATAAGAGACTGAGGGAGGGGGACAGGAAGCATCAGAGAATGGGGGGGGGGAGTCTTGGGAAAGGGGTGGCAGGGGGGGTGCAGTTTTGTGCCATTAGAAAGTTGGCAACCCTACTCCGGACGTCTTGACCTGGGCTGCCACTCTGATCTCTGGGTGTGCCGCCCGCGACAGCTCATGAACGCTCTTGTGTTCTGGCCCCAGTTCTCCGGCCCTGGGTTGGGTTGGTCCAGGATGGGGCACCTTACCCCTGACCAGAGGTGGGTTAACGTTTGGTGGAGCCCTGGGCCAGAACTAATATGGCCCCCGCATGCCTTCTGCCTGCTGCCCCACCTCCACTGTCCATCACTGTTCCGCCCACAGGCCTGCCCCATTCTGCCCTCATTTGCTCCTTTCTGCCACCCCCCACTGTGACTCCAAGACCAGAGAAGCTCTGCCCCCCCCCCAAGGGTCAGAGCGGCAGCGGGGAGTGACAAGCCCTGAGGCCGCGGTGGAGAGCCAGAGCTCCTCCCCTCCAGGGGCTGCAGCGGGGCTCTTGGTGCTAGGGATTCCCCAGCTGTCCAGTGCTGCTGCTGAAGAGCAGAGCGGAGTTGGGGCACAAGAGCTTCCCCCCATACCCCTGCTGTCCTGCTGGGGGCAGGGAGCCCATTATTCCAGGGTCCCTTAATTGCGTGGGGCCCTGAGCACAGGCCCCAGGGGCCTGTGGCTAATCCACCAGTGCCCCTAACAGAGCCATGGAAGGGTAGGGCTGGAAGGGACCTTAAGAGACTCCCGCCCCCCCCCCCCCCCACAATCCAGCCCTTAAAGCTCTGATCCTCAATACCAGCGTGGCTCCCCGCTCTCACCCCCGGAGCTGACAGCTCTCTTGGTTCAGGGGCGACCTTCCTGGGCCCTGTGTTCCCAGCCCATGTGTCCCAAGGCAGATGCAGCCATGCCAGGCTCCCAGCACAGGGCTGGCCTTAGGGAAAATGGCACCCTGGGCAAACTTGCGTTTTGGTGCCCCTGGCCCCTGTGGGCATAGTGCCACCCGTTTCCCCTGGCACCCATGGGCTCCCCAATCCCTGTGCCCCCTTTGCCACTAATCCCTGCATTGTGCCCCTTGAATCTCAACCTTTGCACTTTCCTCCTACCTGTTCCCCCAACCCCATCCCTGCGCGTCCAGCATGTCCTGCCACCCTGATCCCCCTTTGCCCAGCAACACCCATGCCCAGGGGCCCTCACCCTCTGGCTACGGCGCCCTGAGTATGGGCCTTAAGGCTGGCCCTGTCCGAGCCTAACAACCTGCCCCGTTGCTGTTTGTGGGCCCCCCACTGGCGGTGCTAGGCATGGGGCTGGGACGAAGCGGCTAGACCGTGGAGGCAGAGCGTGGGCTCCCCAGTCCCATGTGGCGTGTGGCCAAACAGCAGCTGGGAGAGGGAGGAGATCAGGCAGAGGGAACCCCCTCGGCTTGGGAAGGGAGGCTCAAATGGACAGCCTGGCTGGTGTTTCAAATCTGCAGTGCCACCGGATACGCACACGGGGCTGCCTGAAGTGTCCCTGCCACGGACACAGAGCCAGCCACGGGGGGCGTGGGCCTCACGCCCTGCACTGCACTCAGCCTGTTCACGGGGACCAACGGAGTCCACCATGTGCGACGCTCCAGTGCCACCTGCTGGGCGGCTGGATGAACAGCAGTAAGGAGTCCATCTTGGGGAGGTCCCCAACAGGGGTGTTGACCCAATCCGTTTGCTCTGCAATGCAGGCGGGGCCCCCCGAGAGCAAGGAGCCTGCACGGCTGGGAAGATGCAGGGTGGTGGGATTACGCCTCTGGATCAGAAGGCGCAAAATTTGGTTTCAGTTCCCAGCCCCAGTCATAAAAACATAAGAACGGCCAGGCTGGCACAGACCAAAGGTCCATCTAGCCCAGTGTCCTGTCTGCCTATAGTGGCCAATGCCAGGTGCCCCAGAGGGAATGAACAGAACAGGGAATCAAGTGATCCCCCTCCCCTGTCACCAATGTCTGACACACAGAGGCGAGGGACATCATTCCTACCCATCCTGGCTAATAGCCATTGATGGACCTAACCTCCATGAATCTATCTAGCTCTTTTTTGAGCCCTGTTAAAGTCCTATCCTTCACCACATCTTCTGGCAAGGAGTTCCACAGGTTGACTACACTGAGTGAAGAAAAACTTCCTTTTGTTTGTTTTAACCCTCCTGCCAATTAATTTCATTTGGTGACCCCTAGTTCTTATATGGTGGGCATACGTAAATAACTTTTCCTTATTCAATTTTTCCACACCACTTATGATTTTATAGACCTCTATCATATCCCCCCTCTTAGTCTCCACTTTTCTAAGATGAAAAGTCCCAATCTTTTTAATATCTCTTCATATGGTACCTGTTCCAAATCCCTAATACATTTTGTTACCCTTTTCTGTACCTTTTCCAATGCCAATATATTTCATTTGAGTTGAGGCGACCACATCTGCACGCAGTATTCAAGATGTGGGCATATCATGGCTTTATATAGAGGCTATAAGATATTCTCCACCATATACGGTTTTGTCACTGGCTTTCTGTAGCACCCCTCCCCCCCACATAGAAATTGTTCCAGTGCTCCTGTCCTTCAGCCACCCACCAAGTGAACCAGTAGCTGACTCCATCTGCCTAGGTCATTAAAATGATGAGTCGTGATACAGGACTGGGTGGTGGAATGTTGGGCGCTGGGTCTCGTTGCTGCAGGGGAATCAGGTGACCAATGGGGGTGTTAAGGCAGCTCCCTACCTGTCCTGGCACCACAGATTGCACTGTGCCCCAGAAGCAGCCGGCAGCAAGCCTGGCTTCTAGGTGGTGGGGGTGGGGTGGTTGGGGGAGAGTGCACAAGGCTCCATGCACTGCCCCCTGCCCAGAGCAATAGCTTCGCACTCCCATGGCTGGGAACCTGTTGCTGGTTGCTTCTGGGGGCAGCATGGTCTATGGTGCTAAGAGAGGCAGGAAGCTGCCTTAGCACTCCCTCTGCATGGCTGAGGAGGAGCCACTCAAGACAAACCCCTCCTACCCCAGCCCTGCCCCCCCAAAGCCAGAGCCCCCTCCTACACCCCAAAGCTCCCACCCTCAGCCCCACCCCGGAGCCCACACTCTACTCAAACTATCTTGGGTCGGGGCACCAACAATTTTCTTCAACTGGGCTATGAGGAAAAAAGTGTGAAAACCACTGCCCAAGGTCTTTATGCTGTGCCTATTCGGTGGAACTTCAGATTTGAAAAACCACCAGGAGTATACACTAGATTGCCCCCATTCAAAGCCAAATAGCCACACACACCCCTGCATCCCTTCTGCTGTGATTATTGTGGTTATATATCTCCCTCTACTGGTGTTGGGGAGATTTACTTCTGTAATGTGTCCTTCCTCTAAGAAAAGTAGTTCCCATTGAAAGGGGAAGTTAAAAAAAAAATCAGAGAACTAGGGAATACACATCCCATGAAAGCAGCTTGGATTTCACTTGTAATACTTTTTTATTTATTATATCATTGGTCTTTCTTGGCGTCATCATGGAAAACAGCTGCTCAAGACGCTGCAGCAGTCAAAAACAGTAACCGAATATTTGGAAGTGTTAGGAAAGAGATAGAAAATAAAACAGAGAGTATAATTCTATACATCCAGGGTGCACTCACATTTCAACTGCTGCGTGCAGGTCTGGTTGCCCCATCTCAAAAAATATATTAGCATTAGAAAAAGTACAGAGACGGGCAACAAAAGTGATCAAGGGACACAGAACAGCTTGTGTATGAAGAGAGATTTCAAAGACTGGCATTATTCACCTTGGAAAAGACATGTCTCGGGGGAGACACGATACAGGTCTATGAAATCAGGACCAGTGTGGAGAAAGCGAGTAGGGGAGTGTTATTGATCCTTTCCCATAACACAAGAACCAGGGGTCACCCAGAGAAAATAAGAGGTGGCAGATTTCAGACAAACGAAAGGAAGTATTTCTTCACCCACCACACAGGCAGCCTTAGAAATCCCTGCCAGGGGATGTTGTGAAGGTCAAAACTGTAACTAGATTACAAAAAAGCATTAGAGCCATTCATGAAGGACTGGTCCATCAGTGGCTATTAGCTAAGACGGTCAGGGATGTGACCCCCATGACCTCCTTAAGCCCCTGACTGCAGATGCTAGGCCTGTATGACAGAGGATCACTTCATAGAATCATAGAATAATAGGACTGGAAGGGACCTCGAGAGGTCATCGAGTCCAGCCCCCCGCCCTCAAGGCAGGACCAAGCTCCGTCTACACCATCCCTGACAGATGTCTATCTAACCTGTTCTTAAATATCTCCAGAGAGGGAGATTCCACCACCTCCCTTGGCAATTTATTCCAATATTTGACCACCCTGACAGTTAGGAATTTTTTCCTAATGTCCAATGTGCAATCCCCTGCTGCACTTTAAGCCCATTACTCCTTGTCCTGTCCTCAGTAACCAAGAGGAACAAATTTTCTCCTTCCTCCTTGTGACACCCTTTTAGATATTTGAAAACCGCTATCATGTCCCCCCTTAATCTTCTTTTTTCCAAACTAAACAAGCCCAGTTCATGAAGCCTGGCTTCATAGGTCATGTTCTCTAAACCTTTAATCATTCTTGTCGCTCTTCTCTGTACCCTTTCCAATTTCTCCACATCTTTCTTGAAATGTGGCGCCCAGAACTGGACACAGTACTCCAGCTGAGGCCTAACTAGTGCAGAGTAGAGCGGGAGAATGACTTCACGAGTTTTGCTTACAACACACCTGTTGATACAACCTAGAATGATATTTGCTTTTTTTGCAACAGCATCACACTGTTGACTCATATTCAACTTGTGGTCCACTATGACCCCTAGATCCCTTTCCGCCATGCTCCTTCCTAGACAGTCGCTTCCCATCTTGTATGTATGGAACTGATTGTTCCTTCCTAAGTGGAGCACTTTGCATTTCTCTTTATTAAACCTCATCCTGTTTACCTCTGATTCTGTTTGTTCTCTTTGGAGCACCTGGCATTGGCCACTGTCGGAAGACAGGACACTGGGTTAGATGGACCATTTGTCTGAGCTAGTATGGCCGTCCTTATGTTCCTTTATTTCACGCCCCTGGATATCTGGGACCCCTTCCCCTTCCTCACTCCCATGAGCATAGCTGACTTTAGATGCAGCCTCTGGCCAAGGCTCCAATTTTCTATTGAAAACACTGAACCTGGGTAATTTTTGTGCCTAGCTCTCATGTCCAGGAGCTAGTATGCAAAGAGAGTTATAGGAGCTGCGAGACACTTTGTCAATTCCCTGTTTCGCCATCCGTTCCCAGGGTGATTCTGGGTCATGAGGCAGTTTAAAGTTGCCCATTCCCTTGTGTTATCCTCCCTCTTGACTTCTCTCCCCTTCTTGTACTTCCTTAAGCTCCTGTCTCTCACCTAAATTTGGTCACTTTCTTGAGGAAAATGAACCGGAAGCTTCACCAGCTGGGATCAATTCAAAACAGGCCTGGCATTGCTGAAGGTTCAACAAGTTGTAACAAGCACCATTGACTCCAAAGGAGGGAAAGATCAATTAATGAGATCTTAAACACACACACAACAAAACAAAACACAAACTTCCTTACCTCTGGTTAAAAAATGGATCTCAGGAAGTGACTCCACAAAGTTCATTAAGTACTTGGTCATTGATTTTGAATGGAAGGTTTTTCCACGACTAGGGTGATAAGCAATGTTCCTGCTAATCTTTTCCATCCATATGAAGTTTTTTTCCATCTGTGTGCAGAATAAATGTTATGTGCACCAAGGTATGTGCAGGTGTGCACCACCACTAGAAACAAACACCCAGCGGTGAGTGCTCTGCTCAACAGCTGAGAGGCATTGGAATATCTCCACACAATATCGCCACACAAGCACACAGCTTACAGGGAACACAGGAGGTACGGCTAGACTGCAGGGTTTTTTAAAACTCCACTATGTCCAGGGAACGCGTTTGCTCTTCTGCTTTTTTTGTTTTTCTTTTTGCAGAAGAGCAAACGCACTCTTTTGGACAAAACTTCTGTCGACAAAAGCCTGTAGTCTAGATGTACCCTATAAGAGGAGAGGTGAAGAAGAAAGGTGTAGGGAAAAGCCCTCACAAATTCAGCAATAGGGGTGTGGGGGGGATCCCCCCTATGTGACCTGGTTCTATGGGACAGACCTTCCCCTTAGATTTGCCAAGACATCCAACAGAAGGACATGTTGCTTTTGTCCCTGGACAGTACAGTCTGTAAGTCTGTCTATACTTGAGGAAGAAGTTCAGTTTTGGTGGCCAGATGGTAGCTGAAAATAACACTCACATATTAATACTCCCAGCACCAGACAGTATCTGGACACGTGAAAAGGAGCCTGGGGAAGAGACATGATAACAGTCTTCAAATGATTTTAAGTAAATATTTGGAATGCTCTAACCTTATTGCTTGTGTCTGTCTGCGTGCTTAAATGTAATAAACTGCCGTTTTAGACAGAGCATGTTTGCTTGCTTTAATCTTATCAGATGGAATCACTGTGTTCCCATTGATTTATTCCTGGCACCGCTTAGAGTAAAATAGCTAAGCGGTGGGTTCTGAAAACAGTGAGTAATCACCCCCTTTTGCTCTAATCTGGCTCACTTTTGCAAATGGACTGGAAATTAAAGGGAACAGTGCAGTGAAATGCTTGAAAGCTCAATGGCAACCTTTAAAATACACTATAATAGCAACTCACACAATATGTATAATGCCCCCCCCCCAAAAAAAGGTAAGAAGACCAGAAAATGTGACCATGGCTAACCAACAGAGTAAAAAAAGCAGCTAGAGACATAAAGATAGCTTTTAAAACTTGAAAGTCAAATCCTGCTGAGGAAAAGAGAAAGCAACACAAAGTCTGGCAAGTCAAGTGTAACTGTATAATTAGGCAGGCAAAAAAAAAAAATTCAGGAGAAACTAGCAAAAGACCCCAAAACTAACAGCAATTTTTTTAAGTTACTCAGAATCAGGAAACCTGAATGTATCAATTTTGACTCACTTCTGTGGCACCTCCTGCTGGTCATTCTGGGAATTAGCTCTTCTCCAGCATGGAAGCATCATTCTCTGGCTTTCGGTGAATAGCAGCTGAAAGAGACCTGAGAGTGATCTTACTGAGCAAACTAGAGAATGTTTTGGTGTAACACATGGTTCAGTGTGTGCGCTGTTTCCTTCTAATGATTCCTCAGTGCATACCAACCTACTACAGCTACCAGATTGAGTCTTTAACTCAAGTGATAGAAGGTTAGACATTTAGGTCTGGGTCTTGGGGTTAAACCTCATGGATAACTCTGATAGCACTCTTTACATTTGCAATACAATATGGCAGACTAAAAGGCCAGCATCATTTTGGGAGCTGTGACCATGCAATTACTAGAAGGGATTGAAAAATGGAATTTCTGGTCCATGGGAAATTCTGATATTTCTCCATTAGTTTTTGTCCCACATCAAGATGAAAAAGTCAGAAGATTTTGTGGAATGAAAAGTTCTGAAAAAAATGTGCACTAGAGATGTGCTTTTGTTTCAGTGGGACATTGATCTGCATCAGCCTCAGCTACTGCTATGTCTTACGGGAGCTTAATTCAGGTGCCTCATGCCCCATTCTCTCTAATGGGCTGGGCTCACAGATCAGACTACATTTCCCAGGATCCACTGGGGTCACGGCCCACCACAGGAGGAGTCCATGGAACATGATGGGGGATATAATCCACCCTGAGGAGTCCAGTCCATACTAGAGGAAGGGGACACAAGACTCTGTTAATTTTTCAAAAATACAGCGTTACTTTGATTGTTATTTTTTATTTCCAATTTCATAAAAAAGGGATTGTTAAAATTGTTCCATTCAATTTTTTAGTAATTTTTAAAAATGGGAATTCTATCAAGTATATATTTTTTCCCCTCATCTCTAGAAACTGTTGTCATTCGCTATGTTTTAACAAAAAGGGCTATGGTCAATGTGGTTTCCAATAACACTGTCTTCTAGTTTTCAAACCTGAAGCATTGATTTAGCTGTGCCAAGGCAGAGCACTACACCGAATTTCTCCATTTGATCTCTTTGCTGTAAGGTTTACGGAGAAGCAATCCTATTCCGGGTCCATCCTGTTTTTCTGGCTCATCTTGGTTCAGTTTCACTCGACATTCACTCAGTTCTGTCAATTTTGAGGACTGGACTTGCTTTGGTGATTCTGTCTCTTTTCTATGTGGAGGAGGGGATGCCATCATGCCACCGGGCAGATCTCTGTGGACCGTCCCCCACAGATCTCAGCTAGGATTCCAGGGAATGAATAACTAGATATCTTTTCTTCAGACTGTGTTTAAGGCTGGAAAGAATCCCCAGATCATTAATGACTTGATGACCTTCTGAGGTCTCTTCCAGTTCTATGATTCTATGAATCTAATTTGTAGTTAAATTGTATTATGTATCTCAGGAGACGGGCTGGCTGGATCCTGCTCATGTGTTCAAGGTCTAACTCATCACCACATGTAGGGCAGGGAAGGAATTTCTCCCCTCCCACTCTGGAAGTGATGTTGGGGGAGGGGGCGGGGTTCTGCCTTCCTGTGCTGAATGGGGAGAGAGGGAGCTTGCTAAGATTATCTGGTTATATCTCACATCATCATTTCCCTCCCACTGCAGAGATCTCCCGCCCTGGTGCACCTCAGGTCCTCCGATTCTCTGCCCAATCTTGGAATACTCTTTTCTGCTGTAGGCCTCATTTTCTAATTTCAGGTGGTGGGTTTGGAGTGCTGGTGGCCTGTGATACACAGGGGGTCAGATGAGATGATATTGGAGATATTTAAGAGCAGGTTAGACAGACATCTGTTAGGGGTGATCTATGGTGCTTGATCCTGCTGTGAGGGCAGGGGACTGGACTCGATGACCTCTCGCGGTTCCTTCCAGTTCTAGCGTTCTGCGATTCTATCTGGGAGTCCCTTCTAGCCCTAAAGCCTGTCTGAAGAAAAGATGTCTGCTTCTTCAATCCCTGGTCCCCCAGCTGAGGTTTGTGGAGGATGGTCTACAGCAGTTGATCCCAAACTTTATGGCATCATGCCCGATTTTTGAGAGACCCTCACGCCCCCCTCCCCAAATAGCAGCAAAACTTGTTGAGCAAAAAAAAAAAAAAAAAAGAACTGACTGGGGCCAAAAAACAAAAATAGCAGCAAAACTAAGGGGGAAATAACAGGAGGAGAGAGGGAGAGGGGCTGGTCACCTTGCATACACACACTCCCTAGAATGTCTTCACTGGTAGCATGATGGCTTAGTTGTGTGTGCACGCACATGTGTGTGTGTGTGGAAGGAACCATCTTGGTTGTGTGTGTGTGTGTGTGTGTGTGTGTGTGTGTGTGTGTGTGTGTGTGTGTGTAAGGAACCATCTTGGTTGTCTCTACCAGGATCTGTTCCTTCACAGGAGGAGGAGGAGTGGAGTCAGACCCGGGAATACAGTTGCCAGGAACCCATAGGAGAATAATGCCCTGGGAAGGAGGGCGGGCGTCATGCATCCTGGTGGTACATCAAGAGGGAAGGGTGCTGCATGGTAAGGACGTGTTGTGCAATAGCAGAGGAGAAGCGGGTCTGGATATGGCTGTGGTAGCCAGGATGGGAAAAGTGGGTGGGTCCTGACTTCAGGTGGGCAGGAAATGATAGGACCATCTCTCTCTCCCCTCCAGCTGGCCACGGGGAGGAAAAGGATAGCTATACCAGCTAGGGGCCCCACCTGGCACTCAGGGCTTGCCCCGCTTGGTGCTCCTGCTGGGGAGGGTGATTGGGAGCTTGCCTTTCTACCCCGCCCAGTGTTTCCCAGGCAGAAGCAGAGCCAGCACTGGTGTCAATCAGCCTGGATCCTAAGTCACCCAGGCCCGCCTGCAGCTGCCGACTTCTCTACTTCCTTTAAACATCCATTCAAAGCCCTCTCTGTGCTGTTACATTGAAGTCAGCATGAGTCGTCAGCAAACCTAGGAGGCTGATGTGTACATGGTCTCTGTTGAAGGAGTAAAGTGTCTGTGAACTTCTGTTACGTTCTGAGGTACAATCCAGACCAGTGGCAGGCGGGGAGTGTCACCAGCTGACCAGTGACCCTGGGTTCCTTAAATGCTCGGTTGTTGTTTCTCACAGTCCGGAAACAACAGCCAGCAGATAAGCCTGCACTGAGAAACTCTGCTCTGATTCCACTGCTCTGCTTGTTACACCCCAGCCATGCTCTGGTGTTCACCCACCGTGGTCACTCTTGGCCACATGACTCCCAACCCATGCCCAGTCCTGCGTTTTCCCAAACCGACATGCTCGGCAATGGCTAACCCTTTCCTGTGCCATTCACAGGGATAACAGGGTTCACTTGCTCTTTTAAACTAGAGTTAAATATCACGTGGATTCAAACACAGCACTCGGTTGATTTAGAGGGAACTCAAACAGGTTCATTGCCAATAGGACATAAGGTAAGTGATGCCAAGTAAAAGATGTAGGTAGAGATGCGTAGAAGCAAATCAAAGTGGAAAACACATATCTGAACATCTAACCTAGCAAGTTTAGCTGGCACAATCTAGTCTATCAAGGCACAATTGTTGTTAAAGATGGTTTATCTCCCCAGTCACTCTTAGGGTGTGACTAGACTACATGGCTCCGGTATGCCTCGTGAACTCAGGATTACAGGAGCAGTTGACAAAGGCTTCCCTTGTTGACCGTGCCGCGTTTAGACTGCCGCGCTGTGCCGGGTCAGTTGATTGTTGGCACAGCGCGGTGGCCATTTTTATTTTAATGAAGCGGGGATTATTTAAATCCCCGCGTCATTGACTATGTCGAGTAAACTACTTTACATGGCTCCGTCAACGGAGGCATGTAGTCTAGACACACCCTTAGTCCAGCATGGCTCAGTCAGGACCTTCCATAGAAATACAGAGAGCTGGTTCCTCTTGGTCTTGCCGTGTGAAAGGTAAGTCAAGCATCTTTGCCCCTCTCTGTTACAGTCCAGTGAATAGAACAGGTGGTGACTGAGTGATCTCACAGCGAAGGGGACAATGAGGAGTCCTGTGGCACCTTGGAATCACCCCATTAAACATGCCATCTCTGGGAGTTCCTTCCCACCATCAGCGTTACAGATCTCTCAGGGCAGTTACTGCTGAGATGTTAGGTGAGTGTCACCGGGGAGGTGAGGTGTTGTGCACGAGAGGGGAAGTGGTCTGTCTGACTGTGAATAGAACAAGTAGTGATTGGGTGATCCCACAGAGAAGGGGACAGAGAAGAAACCAGCATGGAGCTCCCTTCCCCTCCAGACTCCATACTTCCTTCACCGCAGCTTGAATGAACATTGTTTTGGATGGAGTAAACTTTATCCCTGACTTGATGAGCATCATTAAGACAAGTAACTTCTTTCTTTTGTTGTTTTTATATATACGCCCACCTCTGTACCTTCCACTCCAATGCATCTGATGAAGTGGGTTTTACCCCCGAAAGCCTATGCCCTAATAAATCTGTTAGGGTATGTCTACACTACCCCGCTAGTTCGAACTAGCGGGATAATGTAGGCATACCGCACTTGCAAATGAAGCCTGGGATTTGAATTTCCCGGGCTTCATTTGCATAAGCCGGCCGGCGCCATTTTTAAATGCCGGCTTGTTCGAACCCCGTGCCGCGTGTAGCTGCGCGGCACGGGGTTCGAACAAGCCGGCATTTAAAAATGGCGCCGGCCGGCTTATGCAAATGAAACCCGGGAAATTCAAATCCCGGACTTCATTTGCAAGTGCGGTATGCCTACATTACCACCCTAGTTCGAACTAGGGTGGTAATGTAGACATACCCTTAGTCTCCAAGGTGCCACAGGACTCCTTGTTGTCCCCTTCTCTGTGGGATCACCCAATCACCACTTGTTCTATTCACAATCAGACAGACCACTGATGTAAAGCCTGCATGTAAAGAAAATTGGTAGGTAGGAGGAGGATTGGGTAGGTTGAGATAACAGGACTTGTGATAAGAACATATCATGAGAGCAGAAGAACAGCCATGCTCCATCAAGCCAATGGTCCATCTAGCCTCCTTTCCTGTCTTCTGACAGGGGCGTCTGAGGGACCGAGCAGGGGATGCTCTAAAACCATTCATTGGGTCCAGCCTAGAATCTCACCCTTATTAGGCAAATACCCTCACTTCACGCACTGAAACAGGAGGAAATAAGAAAATAATGGTGCTTTATTGAAAAAGGAACAATGTTTCCACTCCTCAGCTCAGTGTGGACAAGCGGGCGAAACCCAGGGATGAGTGTGGGGTATAGACCCAGTTCTGGCCCCAGTTGGCAGAGGAAAGGAGGCTGTGATAGCCCTAGCCAAAGAACCTGGGTCCTTTTGGCTCTACCTGTATGTGCGTATAGATTTGGAGGTAGCTGGGCCTGTCCTCATTGTGTTGACAAAGACGGTGACCATCATGAGGAATAGTGAAACAGTTCAAAGGCAATTTCCCCCCCGGACAGTTCTGGTAGGCAGAACCCTAACTGTAGGGCTACTCTTATCCACACTAATTTTCCCTGTCCCCCAGAATTGCTCCTGGTTGCTCACTCTTTGTGCTGGGAAGACAAAGTTCTCTAATAAATCAGTGATTCCCTACAGGGCGAGGAGGAGGTGGAGATTGTTATCTGCAACTTATGTCCCAATAGAGGCACCCTTCCTCTGTACTATCCTCCATAGGGCGTCCTTCACTTCCTTGTTCCTCAGGCTGTAGATGATGGGGTTCATCATGGGGATCACCACGGTGTAGAAGACAGCCGCCACTTGGTCTTGCCCTTCGGAGTAGCTGGAGCTGGGCCTCAGGTAGATGAAGAGGATGGTGGTGTAGAACAGAGTGACGGCCATCAGGTGGGAGGCGCAGGTGGAGAAGGCCTTGTGCCTGCCCTCGGCGGTGTGGATCCGCAAGATGTTGACCAGGATGTACACGTAGGAGACAAAGATGGTGAGGAAAGAGAAAAGGCCAATCAAGGAGGAGATGACGAAGAGCAGGACTTGGTTGACCAGGGTGTCAGAGCAGGAGAGCTTCAGTATCAAGGGCACATCACAGAAGAAATGGTCAATGACGTTGGAGGCACAGAAGGGGAGGCGGAAGGTAGTGTTTGTGTGTATCAGACCATTGGTGCAGCCCACTAGGTAGGAAGCCACCACCAGCCAGATGCAGACCTTCTGGGACATAACAACTGGGTATAGGAGTGGGTTACAGATGGCCGCGTAGCGGTCATAGGCCATGGCAGCCAGTAGGAGGCACTCCACAGTGGCAAACACAGCATAGAAATAGAACTGAGTGGCACAGCCAATGAACGAAATGGCTTTCTTCTCAGCCAAGAAGTTGGCCAGTGTCTTGGGGACGACAACAGTAGAATAGCAGAGATCTGAGAAGGACAAGTTACCGAGGAAAAAGTACATGGGGGTGTGAAGGCGGGAGTCGAGATGGATCAAGGCGATCATCCCAAGGTTCCCAACAAGGGTGATGAGGTAGATACCTAGGAACACCACAAAGAGGGCGACTTGGGTTGTCAGGTCACCTGTGAATCCCAAAAGGATGAATTCGCTCACTGTCGTCTGATTCCCCCCAGCCATTTCTGCAGCAGATGGTGTCTGGTTGGAGAAAGACAGAGAGTCAGTAAACACACACAGTGTTGTCACAGCTCTTACACTCCAGCCATCTCTGAAGTCTCAGAAAGCCTCAACTTGCAGGGAGTTTGGGATCCAGTTTTGGACCACTGTTATTTTTAAAAGCACTAAGAATGATCAGGAGCTTATTTCGAAATTGGGAGCATCTACTCAGCATTTATTTTGAAATTACTCCTCGTACAATGAGGGTTACAGGAGTCGGAGTAAGAAGTCCGCCAGCTTGACAGTATTTTGACGGTATTTCGAAATAACTGCCTGCTGTGTAGATGAGATCTCCACCAAGGGATGTCAGAACTCTCAGTATGAGAGACACACATCTGTCCCTTTTGTTGTTTCCAAATCCCTTTTCTCTTATGTTCCCCATTGTCCCTACTCTTAAGATTAAACCAAAATCGGCCATCTGGTCACTCTGTTCATTTCTGGTCACACATTCCCGTAGGGTACCACACCCCGTGAGACATGCTGGGTAAGCACAGTCAGTAGACAGCCCCAGGACCTGGTGTCAGAGTTGGCATAACATAGGAAAAGTAAAGGCACAAGCTCTGACATGCAGGGAGACCAGAGAGGCGTCGTATATGCAGTGAACCCTATGATCATGGCAGATGTGCTCCATGGACTTGGGAGCTAGGATGCCTCCATGTATTTTGCCTTCCCCCAGCCCAGCTGCTCACACTGGTTGCTGGACTGAAGGGTTATTCCCTGTAACAGCAAAGCAATGGGACAAATTGCCAAGGTATGTGAGGGAAATCAGCCTCCAATAGAGATAATCCAATCAAGATTAGGGACAAATGCTGGATTAAGAGGTGGATTTTGTTATTTTGCATTTAGGCAGCACTTTCTACCTAGGGATCTCAGGGCACTTCATGGAGCTGAGTCAATGTTACTATCCCACATGCTTCAGATGGGGAAACTGAAGAACTGAGAAGCAATTGGCTGGAGCAGAGTTGGCAACTGTTGCCCAAAACTCTGACAAAAGTGTCTGGGGGTAAAACTAACTGTTGGTCCTGATGCTTTCGCTCCTCGAGAAACTCCCTGGCACCTCCTGCTGCCTCTGGAGATGGCGTGTCGCTATGGGGATGCCATATGAATCTTCACAGTCGCTGGCAGGAACAAGGGCAGGAAAAATAGTCGGGGCGTCAGTCATAAGACAACAAGAAAGAAAACGCAGCTAAGAGACAGTGGGAAGATGGTGTCTCATATTGGTATTATTTTGTATTGTGGTAAGACAGTGGTTCTCAGCCAGGGATACGGGTACTTGTAGGTGCACACAGATCTTCAGGGGTAACGCACCTCATGTCCTTATGGACCAGTGAACCTTTGCAGTCAGGCCCAGCCCTAGGGTAAGGTGAGCAAGGCAAATGCCTGGGACCCTGCATTTTCAGGGCCCCGTGCTACTGAGTATTCACCATCCACCAGCCGGGTCTGGGGCCCTGCTCCCAGCGTCCTGCCTGTGGCCCTGCAAACCCTTTGGCTGGGGCCTGTTTGCAGTGGATTCTCTTGAGGGTTAGCTCCCAAAGTAACATTGATTCAAGTTGCGGGGAAGGCAACGAGGAGTCTGGTAAAGATGGACGCTCCGTGCTTTCTTCCCCCATTTGTTAGCTCGCTAGCTCAGTTTAATATGAAAAAATGGAGCTTCGTGGCTTTTACTGGGCCTGTCAGAGAATCAGATACACAATCCTCGGGCTGAGGCAGACTTCTAACACTCCCGACATGCCTGATTTAAACACACTTTGGTCGTAATTCCATCATGTGAGAATATTAACCATAGAGGAGTTAGTTTTCCAGTGATGCCTCATGAGGCATGTTTTGTAAACAGTAGCGTAGAGGGTCTGAACACAACAGCGTGCTTAAGGTCGCAAGTCTGATCATTGTGATTAGTGCTGTATTTCTAAGGAACTGACTGGCGGTAGGCAAGCTGTTAATATCTGCTACGTCTTCCACGTCACCCAATCCTCAAATGGGATTATTCACTGAGGTATAAATAGTTTATTGTTAATTATTATTAAGCTTCAAGTCTGGAGACTTAAGCCTCTGTTTGTGTTTCCAGCCCTGTTAACACATGGATGCTCCTACTGATGGTCTAACACACACAGCCACTTCTCTCGGAAGTCGAGATTCATACAGTAATGGAAGTGGTATATACAGTATATGGATGTATTGGTTAGCAAATAGATGACGGTCTCTGTCTAGCCTTCTCTCTCAATCCTTTGCTCGTAAAGGTTTTGCGAATTGGCAGAGAACGTCTTCCTGCTGTTGACCATTTTTTACCACCAAGATTTGACCCACTCAATCATTTTGGCTTAGATTCGCCGGTGTCGTGGGACCTCAGAGTTACAAACACCTCAGGAACGGAAGAGGTTTGTGACTCGGAAAAGTTCGTTCAGAACATTCAGGTGGTTCTTTCAGAAGTTGGCAGCTGAGCACTGAGTTAGTACAGCTTGGAAACTTTACCACAAGGAAGAAAAAATGCCGCTTTCCTTTGATTTTTTTTTTTTAGTGGTTTATGTAGTAACATGAAAGCCTAAAACATTAGCCCAGGTCTGAGTCCTGAGGCCTAGCTAGCAATTTACATTTAACGCCACACCACACTGAATTTGGTGTGTGTGAGTGTGTATGTGTGTGTGTGTTTGCTGTTGCCTGATCATTTACTTCTGATTCCAAATGAGGCGTGTGGTTGGCCGATCAGTTCATAACTTTGATGTTCTTAACTTGGGGGCTTACTTTACTTTCTAGCTGCCTTGCCCAGTTCCGGCCACTCAAAGCATCTGTCAGCCTTGTCGAATTGGCTAGAGCAAGCAGCGTGTCTGCCTTGTGTCGCTAGAACGGTGCAAAGCAGCCTGTGCATTTGGCCATTCCTTTGTGCGGATCGTTAATACGATGCTCAGGGTCAAGGCAGCTGGAAGGAAATATGATAAAATATTTGTGGACAGCTAGCTACATAGCAGAAGGTAGAGGTTATTTTTTAAGGTTATTTTTGATCTTTTCTCCCTGTAATATAAAGGAAATAGCAGAAAGGCTCTTTCACTTACCTTTCCCCACTTTCACTCAGACTACAATATATTGCAAGAACTTCCCACTCCAGAGCCTCCAACTGGGTTGCTGCATCAAATGGCCTTTCCTTTCTAGCCAGTCTCTCTATCTAGGCACCTCCTTGGACATCCTCGCCATTGTCTCTGAATGCCCGCATTTCTCCCCCCACCACAGCAAATTCTCACTGTTGGGACGGTGACATCGTAAGATTATTCCAGCGTTGTTGAGTCTCAGGGTTCAGCAGCCTGCCTATGCAGCACCGTGACATCTCTCTTGCTGACTCTGGGGCTGCATCCACACCGTGAGGATTTATATGGAGAGTCTGTGACCATGGGACCCGCTCCCAGAGGCATCTCTGACCTTAGGTGCACAACAAGGCAGCAATTACAATTACCACTGCAGCCTTTGGCATTGGAAAGTCATTGCACGGACACTAGGGAAACTAGGGGAGAAAACTGAGGAGCGACTAGAGATGGCCGGGGGCAAGACTCATGCCCAACACAACTCTCAGGGTTGTTGGTGTGATGAGAGCATCAGGTCTCCAGCACAGCTGGCTGGGGCAGATGTTGTGCAGAAAGAGAGTTCTGAGGATCAAGTCCAAAACTCTAGAATGTAGTGGACAAGATATAGCCCGGGAGCTAGATCCAGCCCACCAGCCTTTCAGTCCAGCCTGCCAACCCACCCCACTGCAGACCTGCGGACTGCTCCATCTGCTTCTCTGCACCGGGGGAGAAGCTTTGCATGCTGTGAACCCCTTCCTTCACCCAAACTTTCTCAGACCCCCATCTTCTCCTGCACCCCAAGCCCCCTTCTATACCCAGCCTCCGTCCCTGGCCCCACATCCCCTCCATAGAAAAGTGAGGCCTTTGACCACTTACCAAAATCTTGGCGTGGCCCCCCCCCCCCATCAGAAATTATTGCTCACCCCTGTTCTGGATGCATCATGAACCTGGATAGAACCACATGTTCCTTCTCAATGGGAGGGAGAGAGGCAGGAAAACACTACGGCTACGTCTAGACTGGCGCAATTTTCCGCAAATGCTTTTAACGGAAAAGTTTTCCGTTAAAAGCATTTGCGGAAAAGAGCATCTAGATTGGCACGGACACTTTTCCGCAAAAAGTGCTTTTGCGGAAAAGCGTCCGTGCCAATCTAGACGCACTTTTGCGCAAAAAAGCCCCGATTGCCATTTTCACCATCGGGGCTTTTTTGCGCAAAACAAATCTGAGCTGTCTACACTGGCCCTTTTGCGCAAAAGCTTTTTGCTGAATGGGAGCAGCATAGTATTTCCGCAAGAAGCACTGATTTCAGACAGTAGGAAGTCAGTGTTCTTAACGGAAATTCAAGTGGCCAGTGTGGACAGCTGGCAAGTTTTTCCGCAAAAGCAGCTGCTTTTGTGGAAAAACTTGCCAGTCTAGACACAGCCTACTGGTTTGTTTGGTTTTTTTGTGTGTGGGGGGGGGCATAAATAAAGGATGCCGCCTTAAGGAACAGAAGCCCAGATCCCCAGCTATCATAAGCTGGCACAGTTCCATTGATCTCACTGATTTACACCTGTTCAGGCTCTGGCTCCTCATGCCTCTACCTCTCAGGGTCAAGGAGACTGGCCCCTACAATTTTCTTGAAGAAATCAGGAACAATAGAAGGCAGGTCAAGCCAGTTAGCCAGAGCTGGTCCACAACATTTTAGCACCTGAGGTGGGGAGCTCAAATGACGCCACCATGCCTCCTCGCTTGGGCCAAAACTTTGAAAGGTCTCAATTCTCTGGGTCCTAATGGCACCCCCCCACCGTCTGGCACCTGAGGCGTCTGCCTCAGTTTGCCTTGTAGTTAGCCCTAAACCCCCTTTCCCTTTGCACCCCTAGTGAAATGTGGCCCACATCCAGAAAGACAGACCCAAAGAATTGCACCTTTAAAAGTCTTTGTGATTTGAAGAACCCAATCACATAGGAGAATGGAGGCAGAATGTTTCTAGAGAGTTCCGAGAAGGAATATTACTTCTCTGGCACATCGCTTTAGTGAGAGTTTGCTAAGACTTGCCCTCAGTTAACCATTGGCCAGATTAACCCTAAGCCCCGTGACACTTTCTGGCGCAGAGCTAGAAGTCACACTACTCTTTGCAACCAGGAGAAAGGCAAAATGGGGGGAAAACACCACTGTGGAGTTGTAGTTACACGTATACATTGCTATATGCTGCAATGGCCGTTCATGGAATTTTACTATGGATTTATTAAGCTACTTGGTAAATAGCGCTTTTAATAGGAATCTAAATTCCTTGGTTGTTAACTCCCAGAAAACAAACACGTCATGTTTAATCAAAATATGTTGATTAAATCAAGGGTGTTGTAGCTGGAACTAAACATGTATTTGAGAAAGAGACATTATGTAATCGAAATAGGAACGTGGTGAATGGTGACTAATACATTATATTTAGAACCCTTTCTAGTTCTTTTAACTTGAATAAACCCGAAAGGGTACAGTCGAACAATGCTGTAACCTTTGCATGAACTCTTGCTTTGTATGTATACGGGGAGCGTTTCAGCATGGGAGACTGAGAGACACAAAACTTGTGAAATACACTCAGGAGCCGTCAGCTGTTTGTGTTGTGGTCTGGTGCGACCAACCCTTTGTGTCTTTCAAATGGGGAGCCAGATAAGAGAAAACTGGGAAGGTCTATAGCGCCAGTCAGTCTCATATACAATATTAACAGTGCACACAGGATCAGTATTATATAGCACACCATGTATGTTTTGTATATGACAAATATTCATGTTATGCTGTTTCCAAAATTATTTTAACCTATGTTAAGATGCTTAACCAAAGGGCATGTAGCGATGTTCCTGCTAATCTTTTCCATCTATGTGCAGATTTTTTCCCATCCAGTGCAGAATAAATTTTGTTATGTGCACTGACAGCGGTGTGAATGTGCACCACCAGTAGAAACAAACAAACAAAACCCCTAGCTGCGGACACTCTGCTTATCAGCGGCATGGCATCGAAATCTCTTCTGAATGGCCACGCACGTGCCCAGCTTACAGGGACCACTGCCATGTAGAGTGTTGAGAATATAAGAACAGCCAGACTGGCTCAGACCAAAGGTCCATCCAGCTCAGTATCCTGTCTGCTGACAGTGGCCAATGCCAGGTGCCCCAGAGGGAACGTACAGAACAGGTCATGATCAAGTGATCCCTCTCTTGTCACCCATTCCCAGCCTCTGACAGAGACTAGAGACACCATTCCTGTCCATCCTGGCTAATAGCGGTTGAGGGACCTCCCCTCCATGAATTTATCTAGCTCTTTTTCGAACCCTGGTAAAGTCCTGGCCTTCACAAGATCCTCTTGCAGGAAATTCGACAGGTTGACTGTGCACTGCATGAAGAAATACTTCCTCGGCTACGTCTAGACGGGCATGATTTTCCAGAAATGCTTTTAACGGAAAAGTTTTCCGTTAAAAACATTTTCGGAAAAGAGCGTCTAGATTGGCACGGACGCTTTTCCACAAAAGCACTTTTTGCGGAAAAGCATCCGTGGCCAATCTAGACGCGCTTTTGTGCAAAAGCGCCCCGGTCGCCATTTTCGCACTCGGGGCTTTTTTGCGCAAAACAAATCTCAGCTGTCTACACTGGTCCTTTTGCGCAAAAGTTTTGCGCAAAAGGGACTTTTGCCAGAACGGGAGCAGCATAGTATTTCCGCAAGAAGCACTGATTTCTTACAGTAGGAAGTCAGTGCTTTTGCGGAAATTCAAGCGGCCAATGTAGACCGCTGGCAAGTTTTTCCGGAAAAGCGGCTGATTTTCCGGAAAAACTGGCCAGTCTAGACACAGCCCCTTTGGTTTGTTTTAAACCTGCTTCCTATTAATTTTATTCAGTGACTCCCCTAGTTTTTGTGTTATGGGAAGGACTAAATAACTTTTATTTCTTCACTTTCTCCAGATCAGTTGTTATTTTATAGGTCTCTCTCCTATCCCACCTTAGTTGTCTCTTTTCCAAGCTGAAAAGTTCCCGTTTTATTAATCTGTCCTCATAGGGCAGCTGTTCCAAACTCCCTAATCATTTTTGTTTCCCTTTGCTGAACCTTTTCTAATGCTAAGATATCTTTTGGGGGATGAGGTGACCACATTTTCATGCCTTATTCAAGATGTGGACATACCATGGATGTATATAGAAGCAATAAGATATCCTGTCTTGTTCTCTATCCCTTTCTTAATGATTCCCACCCGATCACAGGTGGTTAGCTTCAATGTAAAAATGCTCATGATGTGAGTGTTCCAACCCTGGAGGGCAATTCTCACAGCCAGGTGCTCAACAACTGAACTAAAATACAACAAAATAAATAAATCTGGTATAAACTGTTCCCACATACTGAAAGTCAGAGTTTAGGGTGGGCTTTTTTTTTTTTTGGAATCTCCAATGTGCATTTCTATCCGAGCTTCTTTATTTTGAATGTTTAGCAGCTCTAGCATTTAACTGTATCACGTTTACTGATAATTAGACTTTGAGATTTTAGGCACTGCCATGGATTGGAGTGCAGGGTCCTTAGGTTCTTGTGTGTTGCCAGAAGCTGGGACTGGATGAGAGTGGGTCATTCAAATTTGCCCTGTTCTGTTCATTCCCTCTAAATAAGACCATCCTTAGGCATATACAGAATACACTGCTGCAAAGGGCACCACTAAATTTGGAACACTGGGTGCCCCACATTTAGTGGTGCCTTAGGCAGCTGCGTACTGTGTATATCTAAGGCCATGGCTGTGGGATGGGACAGTTAGGTACAAGCAGTCGTGGCTCTGATGGAAAGCCCTCAGCCATGTTTATACCTTAAAGCAACGTTTCAACTAATTTGGAGAGAGAGATTTCATTGCACACTTGCTATGGGGGGAAGCTGTAGATACGCTATATCTTGATTTTAATAAGGCTTTCAGCACTAGCCCAAATAACACAGACTCATAGAATTCTAGAACTGGAAGGGACCTTGAGAGGTCTTCGAGTCCAGTCCCCTGCCCTCACGGCAGGACCCAGTACCATCTAGATCATCCCTGATAGATGTCTATCCAACCTGTTCTTAAATATCTCCAGTAATGGAGATTCTACAACCTCCCTAGGCAATTTATTCCAGTGCTTAACCACCCTGACAGGTAGGAAATTTTTCCTAATGTCCAGCCTAAACATCCCTTGCTGCAATTTATGTCCATTGCTTTTTGTCCTGTCATCAGAGGTCAAGAACAATTTTTCACCCTCCTCCTTAGAACACTCTGTGATGGGTCCACTAGGGCCCGCAATGAACCCGGTGGGAGTTCGGAGGTCGGTGCGGTGGGTCCGCTGGGGCATGTGCTGATGTCGGTGGGATGTCAGCCGGTCAGCTGACATAGCTGCAGTGCAGCAAACCCTTCAGGGCATGCGCTGACACCTGCGGGAATCCAGCTGGTCAGCTGGGAAGAAGGGGGGACCGGCAGATGCCGGAGAGTGTCCATCACCAACCATGAGACTGGCGGGGGCATGCAGTGTGTGGGGGCGGAGCCTGATCCCCAGTGCACAGTGCCCCAGTGTGGCAGGATGCCCAGGGGGCGGAGCCACGTACCCCCGCAGCCATTAGCGGGCCATTTGAAAAGGCCCAGCGGAGAAGACAGGGAGGCAGCTCACAGAGCAGAAGCCACCAAGAGACAGGCCGGGCGAATTGAGCCGTGCCTCAGTGGGGGGTCGGCCCGTGATTCCAGAGAGGATGGAGCAAGGCAGCAGAAGCCAGGGAAGATGCCGGAGCGGTAAGCCCCGTGTATTCACTCGGGGGAAACGCTGCACTGGAGGGGAATAGGAAGCAGCCTGGGGCAGAACGTTTTTGGTGCCCGTGGGCTGACGAGCTTCGGGGTGGATCCCTGTCAGCCAGGTGGGGATGAGACACCCTGCACCCTTAGGGCTCCCGGGTCCCCCTATTTCCCCTCCGCCTTCACATCCACTCCATCCCCATTGACTATGCATTACAGTGGGCCTAAGGTCCAACCGTCCAGGCACTGAACGTACACGGACCCTGGAGGGCCACGAACTAGGGAGGTAGAGAACCCTGGGAGAAGTCCCTGTGACACTCGGAAAGAGGGCTCACTGGTGGGGAGCTCACGCCCTAACACGCCCGCGGCGGGACTCACAGACAGAGGGCTTGCTGAACACCAACCCCGCCTAGTATGAGCTCACAGCAGTCCAAATGGTCACTTTGGCCGCTATGGGATCCCCAGTCTCCCTGTTATTGAGGCAGGGGGGGATAAAGTGTTGTTACCCTGATTATGTGAATCAAGGACAGTGGAACAGTTTTATGACAGAGGGATTCACCATCAACTAAGTAGCACTCGCTAGACAAGGGGCATGGGTTCCAAACCCAGTCAAATTGAGAGAGGCTGGGGACAGGTCTTTGTACCTGGTGGTGGGGCCCTGTCTGAGGGTCTGGAACACCAACTGCAGCCCCTCCTCCCTCCCCCACTGTGGAATATCAGAGCTAATCTGGATTCCATTAGGAGTCTAGTTACAGGCTGCTGAGCTGACTTCACTTTGGGCCAATAGTGCACTAGCACTGAGGCTCCTTTACTATGAGCTAAAGAGCTGACATCTACTATGAGCTGAAATCACTGAAGGCTATGTCTACACTGGCAGCTTCTTGTGCAAGAAATCAGCCGCTTTTGCGCAAAATCTTGCCGCCTGTCTACACTGGCTGCTTGTATTTGCGCAAGAACACTGACTTTGTAATGTACAAAATCAGTGGTTCTTGCGCAAATACTCCGATGCTCCTGCTCAGGGATAAGCCCTCTTGTGCAAGTATTCTTGCACAAGAGGACCAGTGTAGATAGCCACGTTTATTTCTTGCGCAAGAAAGCCCGACGGCTAAAATGACCATCGGAGCTTTCTTGCGCAAGAAAGCGTCTACACTGGGCACGGATGCTTTTGTGCAAAAGCAAATCTTATGCTCAAAGGCACATGCCAGTGTAGACGCTCTCTTGTGCAAATACTTTTAACAGAAAAACTTTTCCGTTAAAAGTATTTGCGCAAAATCTTGCCAATCTAAATGCTGCCTTCCACAAGAGTGCATCTACACTAGTGTGTGCTTTTGCACAAGAGCATCCATGCCAGTGTAGATGCTCTCTTCCGCACGAAAGCTCTAATGGCCATTTTAACCATAGGGGCTTCTTGTGCCAGAAATTCATGTTGCCTGTCTACACTGGCCTCTTCTGGAAGAGCTCTTGCGCAAGAGGGCTTATTCCTTGTGGGGAGAGGAATAACTCTTCTGGAAGAAGCCCTGTTTTACAACGCTGTACTGTACATTTACTTCTGGAAGAACACTTGTGCAGTGTAGACAGCCAGCAAGTTTTTGCGGAGGAACGGCTGTTCTTCCAGATGAAGCTGCCAGTGTAGACGTTGCCTGAATGCTGTGGGGAGCCTAAAGCTAAATTGCTGAGCTGCTAGCAGAGCAGTTTGCGGGAACGACCCAGAGGAGCAGCTGGCGGGAACAACTGGTGGGTGGCTGGTAGAAGCAGCGGCAGGAGGCCTGCAGAGCGGATGGTGGGAAAGACTGGCAGGTGGCCAGTGGAACAGCTGCGGGAATGACAGGTGGGTGGCTGGTGGAGTGGAACGAGACGGAGAGGTGGAGCAGGGCAGTTTGTGGGATGGCTGGAGCAGCTCGCGGGGACAGCAGGTGGAGTGTGGCGGAGTGACTGGCATTGAAGACAGCAGCAGAACCCTGCTGAAAAGTGGGGCCCTTGGCAGACCATGTAAGGTTCATCAACCCTCTACCCCCTCCGTTTCACCCAGGTTGGGAAGTAAAAAACCCTGCAGGTAAACCTTTGAACCCTGGAGTGGCACTGACCCGGGACAGAGATTTTTGGGGTGTCGGACTTTGGGTGATTTTTGGGCTGCAGGACTCAAGAGACTCTTGGGTTGTTGGACTCTTGGGGACTTTGAGTGATTCTTGGCTGGGGGTGGGTCTTTGCTCATGGTTTGGTTGATGAATCCTAGTTGTGGTGTTTTCCCAATTTAATGCTGATGTCAGTTACCTCATGTTATTAAAGATTTGCTGCTATATCGAGGCTCTGTGCTTGTGAGAGGGGACGAATTGCCTCTTTGAGGCACCCAGGGGTGTGTGCAAGATTTCCCAGGTCACTGGGTGGGGGCTCGAGCCGGTGTTGCATTATGTTGTTGGGAGGGGACCCCTAGGCAGTGAACCCGGCCCTTGCTGCTATTAACTCAGCCTAGCAGAAGGGTTACACGTACAAGGGTCTGGTACATGTTACACTGCTGTGGGGCAGTCTGGTTCTGACCTAAGAGACAGCAGTGGGAATCCGAATTAACTCGACTGGCATTATTGAGGTTCTCCAGAGTTATAGCAAGGCAACTGAGAGAAGAGTCTGGCCCATGATCTCTAGACCAACACTGGAAACTTACTTAAAGGGACTTTTGCGGAGGTGACCAATCAAATGGAATGGAATGCGTCCACCTCATTCTAGAATCTTATGAAACCAGGGGATAGGTGGATCCTAACCAGCCGAGGAGTCGTCCCTCCGCCCTTGTTGTACCATGTCCACCAGGAAACACATGGCAACAACTTTAATTGCATGTGCTGTGCATGCCAATTGTTCTGGGAGCAAAGAGGCTCCAGGGAGCAAATCTCAAAGTTTCCAAAGCCAAATTTAACCCCTGCTACCCCAGAAAGCCGTTCCAGAGGTATTAAAGGTAACGTCGGTGTGGTGAGCAAGCAGAGAAAGGGGCAACGTTGGCTGAGTTTTGGGGATCTAACCAGGTCCTGCTTCCATTCTTCTCCACTCATTCTAGGTGAACGAAGGAAAGATGAAGAGGTACCACCAAGTCATGGGCAAACAGGTCAGTCTCAGAGCGTTTCTGCCTAGAATTAAAACTACAGTGTGCCATTCATGGGAAGGGGAAGGAGGGATTATCCTGAGAGGAGAACTTTCTGCACTTATTTACTGAGGAAAAGAAGGAAAGAGCTTTGCCAAGGACAAGGAAAAACAGGTTTAACAGGAAAGGAAGAAACTCCCCATTGAGTCAGGGAACATCTCTACTAAAGCCAATATAGTGGCCAGTCTGGTGCTGCGCACAGCACCATGAGGGTAGAAGGTTTCCACATTGATGAAAGAGGTTTTTCCATCCGTGTAGTTAATATATCTCTCTGAGGCCACATCTACACTGCAACACTATTTCGGGATACCAGAGTATCCCAGAATAGCTATCCCGCATCTTAACAGCAAGCCTGTTATTTCGGGCTTGGTCTTTCGACGTCCCGGTAAACCTCATTCCACAAGCAGTAAGGGATGTTTCGGAATAGCGGGTTATTTCAAAATTTGGTATTATGTAAACAGTGCCAAATGATGAACTAAGCTATTTTGAAATAAGATATGCAATTTGCGTAGCTCAAATGGTGTCTTATTTCGAACTACGGTGCAGTGCAGGAATAGCCTGAGAGGCAGTACCTCAGTGCAGGGAAAAATTACACTGAGTGTTAGTGCAACCTACCTGCCTCGCACAGGGCGTGAAAAGTTTCCCTGCCCTGTGCACCTTGGTCTAATTGTTAAGTTTAAACCAGGCCTCGGAGAAGCTACCGATGGAAAAGACCAATGGAAATCTAGTCCTGTCTCCCTGCCGGGGCAGAAAAATCTGCTTTGGTCCTCACTGTAAATATTCCAGCTGCCCCAGCTGCCCAGTAGAGATTAATTTGCAATCTGATTGATCTTGGAGTCAGGCTGCTTAGAAACAGTAGACAGATTTTGTTCTCATAGGTTTTCCCCAGACGTCAGCCCTTCCAGCTACCTGATCCATGGTGGTGTTCTTCTCTGAGCCCCAATTCCTTTTTTGGGGAAGAGGTACCTCAACTACGGACTCAGTGAGGCTCCCTGAGCCAAGAATCAAACAAACAGGGAACCCTCCCGAACCATGGCCCCTTTCCTGTAGGTTTGCAGGCAGGGCATGCTGTCCCCACCCAACCGCAGGGACACCAGAACAGGGAACTATGCAAATCGCGTAGCTTATTGTAACTGTATTTTGAAATAGCTTAATTTGTAATTTGGCGCTGTCTGCACAGCACCAAACTTTGAAATAACTTGCTTTTCTGAAATGCCGAGGGTTACCAGGACGTCAGAATAAGCTGCTCGTTATTTTGAAATCTATTTCAAAATAACGGGCTGCTTTAATAGATGCGGAATAGCTACTTTGGGATACTTCCGATATCCCAAAATAGCTCTGCCGTGTAGACGTACCCTAAGAGATTCGGTAGAGCTCAGAGCCTGCTTTGTGTGATCTGTGTTGCTAATTCCAATCCAGTGCCTGCAGTTAGGATCGAGTTGGTTTGTTTGTTTTGGTGGGAGGGTGTATGGTGCTATGCAGGGATTTTTTTTCTTATTCTTTTTGTAGATGGTGCCTAGACAGCACAGTGGTGGGCATGCTGGAGGGAGAGGGGAAGGGACTGGCAGGTCTTTTGCACAAGCAAAGAAGGGCATTCGTGTGTGGACTCTCTGTGTGTCTGGGGCATTGTGTGTGTGTCCCTCAGTGTGTGTGCATGTGATATTGGGTATGGAGGCGCGTGGGCAGGTGTGTGAGTGTCTTCCCCTGTTCAGTGCTCAAGCAGGCGTCTGTCCCACTGCAGGACTCCTTGTGAGATCATAGAAAGGTCTGTACAACGGGAGGGGACCTAAAAAGGCCACCCCTAGTTCAGGCCCCTGCAGGACTAAGTATTATCTAGTGCAGGGGTGGCCAACCAGTTAGAAACTGAGCCAAAATAGCTGTGGATAGAATGCAAAGAGCAACGTATTAGATATATAAGTATATACAAATTAATATCTATCGATCGATCGATAGATAGATAGATAGACAGATAGATATAGTATACAAAATAGAGTGATAAAAATAACATTATAGGACATTTTGGTTCTGTTGTACAATACTTGACAGATAGATATCTAGTCCGCTGATTGGCTACTAATGACCAGTTAATGATTTACTGATTGGCTCACATTCAGCAGTAAGGTACAGATTTAAACGTATACAATAGGCAATGAAAATTAGTAATAGACAACAAATATTAACAGACCATTTACTAAAAACCAATAAAAAAAGTCTCTAGTCACTTAAATTCATGGCCAGTCTATTGCTGTTCAGAAAACTTGGCAAGGAACAAAAATCAAATTAAAAAAACCCAACCCTTTGAAAATACAGTAATATTCTCACACTAAAAATAAGCATCCCCACCATGTATTTTAAATTTAACACTACTGCCCTACTAGGTCCTGGGTTTTTTTTAAAATTAAACGGAACTGAGAAGTAAATTAACACAATTTGAAGTGCCTCTTTCACTCCAATTTGTTGATCTCTGGTATGGTTTCCTCGTTTTTTTGGGTTTTTTTACTTATGAAGATGATGGCTTTTTTATAGTTCTAAAAATTCAGGTCTGTCCCAGACTGCAAAGATGAGAGGCTCAAAAACAATAAGGGAGAGACTCATATCTCAGAGTCATTGCTTCAGCCTGGCAGAATGGCCATGAGCAGTCTGGACACGCGGCTCCGAACGAGCCATAGCCCTATGAGCTGCATTTCTTTGAGCAAAGAGCCGCATGCTCTAGACATTTCTAGAGTGTCTCTGACAGGTGTTTGTCTAATCTGCTCTCAAAAAAGTCCCCTGACAGAGACTGCACAACAAGTTATTCCAGTGCTTAACCATCCAGACAGTTAGGAAGTTTCTTCTCAGGTCCAACCTTCTTCCTCCCTGCTAACTAGATGCTTCCAGAGACTTTAATCCCTTTGGTGTGGTGAGGGCCAGAGAATTGGAGGGAGGCTGGTACCATTCTGGCATGAAGCACGGGGGCACAGCTGATGGGGGATGGGGTGGGAGATGGGGGCTGCTCCAGCTCATGGGCTCTTCTGGCTCCTCTTCAAGAGGCAGGCCAAGAGCTGCTTCCAGGGGATCTCGGGCCATGGGCAGAGCATGTCGGAGAGGATGAGGGGGAGGATTTTGTGAGAGAAGCTCTGGTTGAGGGTGCTGGATGTGTCAGTGCCTGGGGCAGCCACACCCTTTAGCCTACTGAAATTGGTTTTTCAGTCTTACCTGTTTGTTACTTGTCGGAACGTAGCACAGGCAAGTGTTTTATAGATTCCTAGAATCGTAGGACTGGAAGAGACCTCACACGGTCCTCTATTCCATTCCTCGGCACCCATGGCTGGGCTAAGTACGGGGACAACAAACAAAAGGAAGTTTGTCTTCACTCCGCACACAGTCAACCTGTGGAACTCCTTGCCAGGGGATGTTGTGAAGACTTGGACTTTAACAGGATTCAAAAAAGAGCTAGATAGATTCATGGAGGTTAGGTCCATCAACGGGACTTACGATGGGTAGGAATGGTCTCCGTGGCCTCAGTTTGTCTGGAAATGGATGACAGGAGATGGATCACATGATGATTCCCTGTTGTGTTCCTTTCCTCTGGGGCATGTGGTGCTGGCCACTGTCAGCAGACAGGACACTGGGCTAGATGGATCTTTCGTCTGACCCAGTATGGCCGTTCTTATGTTCTTACCCCAAAAATTTGGGGCACAGCTGGGTCTTAATGTCCACCCACCTGTATCTTCCTTCCCTGTTCCCTGGCTCTGCTTCCTCTGGAGAGGACCTAATTAACTTAAAAGTGAAAAATCTGGCCAGATCTATTAGCAGAACATTGAAACTGAAAGAGCCATTCAAGTGATAATGAAGCCATTTAAGAGGCATTTGCCAACCCTAAGTATATGCTGTCAATTTCTAAATTTACTGACAGAGAGAGCGTGGAATTAACATTCATTTGCAAATTTGACACTGTTTCCCTGGGCTTGAACAAAGACATCAATGGAACATCACATTATAAAGCTAAACGTCCTCCTTTTAACATAAAACGCTAAGTATGGGACCTTTCCAGCCCACTTAATTAGCCTCATTAGCACCAGGGCAATGCTGATTTAAGGTACGCAACTCCCGCTACATGAATAGCACAGCTGGAGTTATCATACCTTAGGTCAAATTGCCACAGGATCTCCACTGTGAGGGGTTGATGGGAAAAACTCCTGTCAACTTCCCTTACGCTTCTCATGCTGGTGGAGTACGGCAGTTGAAGAGACAGTGATTAGTGGTTGATTTAGTGGGTCTTTACTAGACCCACTAAATCGAACCCTGAAGGATTGATCATGCAGCACTAATCTCCCGATCAATGTAAACCTGTCCTCAGATAGTAGTGGCATCTACGAAGATGGGCAATTCAAAAAGATCCATTGATGGAAGAAGGAAGCCCCTAAATGTCCCTTGAATCAGCCTACATTTAAACACAAGCAGCTCACGAAGGGATGTTATACTAGCCATGTTGGGTGGATTGAAGAACAAATGCACCATGGACACCACTGGGGGTTTGAGACGGAGGAACCAGGCCCCTAAAGTGTAAGGCTTTTTGTACATGAGGGAGCAACCTAGTGGCCAGTGCTTATTTAAAGGGTGCACTCTTATGGGTAACCTTAGAGCCAGATTCAGAACTTTAGAGGCCTTAAGCACTGAAAAGATTATGGTGCCCCCCATATGTAATTCAAAATAAAAACAATACTATACCATAAAATAATATTTTATTTTTCAAAATGACACAAAACTTACATGTATGCTGAAATTAAAATAGCTTCTTTCTAGATTTCTTGATTGCAAAATTCTGGATAAGTTCATTGATGCTGACTCGACGAAGCATGTCCGCTTCCATACACAATAGGGAAAGTGAATCAAGTCTGTCCTTCCACATTGTTGTTCTCTGAGGGTTTTTTATTCTTTACAGCTGAGAAAAAGAGCGTTCTGCGGAGCAGTTAGCAATCATCAATGTGAGAAAAATATGTAGTGCGATCTCTATATTTGGAAATACACATTGTATTCTGTCTTTCAATATTGTGTCATGAAGATCAATGTGACTGAATTTCATTTTTCCTGTTTCATTAAACTTTGCACGCATATAACAATGGAACTGCCATACTTCTCCACAGAGATTCATGTTCAAGTCAACAGGGTCTGAGTCAATTAGCTTTTGGGAACCTTGTGAATATTGTTCATCAGATAAGTCCATATCGTTTAGAAAAGAAAATCTACTTGATACTTCTTTGTACACTTCACCTCTCCTCTTCATATGAGCTTCAAGTGTATCAGTTATAGTGTAGTAATTTGTCTCTAGGGCTGTGTCCAGACTCAGGGGTTTTTTCGGGAAAAGTAGCCTTTTTCCGAAAAAACTTCCCCTGCGTCCAGACTCAAGCCGCGTTCTTTCGAAATTAAATTGAAAGAACGCGGCTTTTCTTTCGATGGCGGTAAACCTCATTTCACGAGGAAGAACGCCTTCTTTCGAAAGTTCCTCTTTCGAAAGAAGGCGTTCTTCAATGTAAATAGGGCTTCTTCAAAAGAGAGCATCCAGACTCACTGGATGCTTTCTTTCGAAAAAGCAAGCCGCTTTTTCGAAAGTTCAACGTGCAGTCTAGACACTCTCTTTCGAAAGAGGCTCTTTCGAAAGTATCTTTCGAAAGAGCCTTTTTCGAAAGAGGCTTGCAGTCTAGACATAGCCTAGGATTCAATGCTGTTTCTATTGCACTGCTATCATTTGCTTGTTTTTTCCTGATTCGCTTGCGAGACTGGGCTTCTCTGTAGTTAGTATCAGGCAAGATATCCTTTGATATGTCTTCAAAACATTCAAAATCATTCCTCAAAGTGTGTAAGTAGTCTGCTAATGATTGACCGAGGTCTGCACATGTTTTCAAATCCAATTGTTTTTCTTGGAGAGCTTGACTTGTGTGGTAAAAGTGTTGTAAAATTTCATTCCGCATGGTCAACATGAATACAAACTTGCATCTTGTTTGCAATGTTTTCTGCCTCTCGTATAGTTTCTTCCTTTTGTGATTGGTCTTCAGCTATACTTTCTAATCCATCCACAATCTTTGAGTAGGACTCCAGAATTGTACTTGTTGCCTCTACATGTGCCTTCCAACGAGTATGAGAAAGAGATTTCAACACATGATCATTGCCCAAATATGTTTTAAGAACTGCCCCTTATCTCAGTTATCTGAACTTAAAAAAAAAAAAAATTACACAACGTATACTATTTTTTATGTATAAATATATATAATATATATATAAGAAAAAAATGAATCAAGTACATATAACTCAGAAGACTGTATCAATAATAAAACATAAATTTATTGCAATACATGACAGGATCTGATTTCCTCGCATTATTTCGATCTGCGTTAGTAGGATGCCCCCCTGGTTTAGGTGGGGATAAGTAATAAACAGAGAACAGAAAAATGGGGGACGAGTGTGTAGTGGAGTGTAAGGAAGTCTAACAGAGTTCTGATTTTTCCCATGATGACTACTTCGATGCTTTTTTTTGAAATATCAAATATCATATTAAAAAAAATTTTTTTTTTTTTGGTGGCCCTGCTTTGCTGGTGCCCTAAGCATATGCTTAGTTTGCCTATTGGGTAATCCATCCCTTGAAATGCGTGGGATGACGTAGGCCAGAAGTTCTCAACCTTTTCCTTTGTGAGCCCCTCTCCCCCACATGCTCTCAAAATCCATAGCCTGTCTGTGCCCAACAGCTGATTTTTCCATATATAAGCCATGGCCAGAGTTCGGGGGTAACAAAACAGGGCAATACAGGGTGGGGGACTGTGAAGTGGGGGACTGTGAGGCTTTGGGGCTGTGGACATCAGCTACTTGTGGTGAGGCTACGGCTTTCTGCCCTGCACCCCAGCAAGTCTAATGCTGGCCCTGTTTGGTGGACCCCTTGAACCATGGGAGTCCTAAACCCAAGCAAAAATGATTAAAGGTCTAGAAAACATGAGCTATGAGGGAAGACTGAAGGATTTGGGCTTGTTTAGTTTAGAAAAGAGAAGACTAAGGATATGTCTACACTACAGAACTAATTTGAACTAAGCTAATTCGAATTAGTGCATCTAGACCTAAAAACTAATTCAAATTAGTGTTTTGCTAATTCGAAATAGCATGTCCACATTGAGTGGACCCTGAACTGAAGTTAAGGCTGGCCAGAACCAGGACTTAGAGTGTGGAGCTGCTGCCTCAGGCTAGCCGAGGGCTGTGCTTAATGGGACCCGACCCCCACCCCGGACAGACAGTTCCAGGGTTCCCCGCTTGCTTGTCTACCTTGTTGAGGGACAGCAAAGCAGTCCTGTCTTGGAGTGCCCTGAGTGCCCACACTCGGCACATCACAGCACTCGGCCATCAGCCCGGCTGCACTTGCCGCAGGCTGCCATCCGGAGGATGGGGGGGATCAATAGGGAGGCTGTCAGGATCCAGGAGGCTCTGCAGGAGAGCTTCCACCCTGAGGAGCCTGCAGAGCCACCCCAGTCCTCCCCATAGAGGGCTTGTACCCCATTCTTCCCTCACCTCCTCCCACTTACCCCTCCCTAGCCCCCCTTCCTGATGTAAAAAATAAAGGACACGTGTGTTCAAAAATAGAAACTCTCTTTATTGAACAAAAAGGGGAGAGGGGGGATTAACCTTTGGGAAGACTGGGAAAAGGAGGTGGGAGAGGGGAAGAGAGAGGGTGGGAGAGGGGAGGTGGAAACCTGGGAGGAGGGAGCTGGAAGAGGGAAGCCAGGGGAAGAAGGAGGAGGGGAAGTATAAAACTATGGTATGCCATATCTTCAGTATTGTGTGCAGATGTGGTCTCCTCACCTCAAAAAAGACATTTTGACCTTGGAAATGGTTCAGAAAAGGGCAACTAAAATGATTAGGGGTTTGGAACAGGTCCCATATGAAGTGAGGCTAAAGAAATTGGGACTTTTCAGCTTAGAAAAGAGGAGACTGAGGGGGGATATGATAGAGGTCTATAAAAGCATGAGTGGTGTGGAGAGGGTGAATAAAGAAAAGTTCCTCATTAGTTCCCATAATAGAAGGACTAGAGGACACCAAATGAAATGAATGGACAGCAGGTTTAAAGCTAATAAGCAAAAGTTCTTCTTCACACAGCACATAGTCAGACTGTGGAACTCGTTACCAGAGGAGGCTGTGAAGGCTAGGACTATAGCAGAGTTTAAAGAGAAGTTAGATAAATTCATGGAAGTTGGGTCCATGGAGTGCTATTAGCCAGGGAGTAGGAACGGTGTCCCTGGCCTATGTTCGTGGAAAGTTGGAGATGGATGGCACGAGACAAATCGCTTGGTCATTGTCTTCAGTCCATCCCCTCCGGGGTACCTCGTGCTGGCCGCTGTTGGCAGACAGGCTACTAGGCTAGATGGACCTTTGGTCTGACCCAGTATGGCCATTCTTGTGTTCTTATGATCTAAGCTCAGGGCTCAGGGTCGGGGTCTCACTGGACCAACTTGATTTTCATGCAAACCTGCTCCTGGGTTTGTATGTGGCCTTTGGTGGCCAGGCTGGCAGCTATCCTTCCCTAGACGGCCACATTCCTGTGCCTAGTGCGGAGATCGTGGACATTGGAGGCCTCTCCCCAAACGTCAATGAGGTCCACGATATCCACAGTAGACCAGGCGGGCGCCCACCTCTTGTGGTCATGGGCAGGCTCCTGGGAGCCGCCAGCCTGGTCCCAGGAAGCGGCGGAGGGCTGGGTGGCAGTGGGTGGCTGGTTCGTGCTGTGCCAGGAGCAGGGTCTGCTGGCTGGGTGCTGGCAGGCTTGCAACTGGCACAAGCACTGTAGCCAGACTGTGCCCCTTTAAGGGCTCCGGGGCCGGGAGGGGGGCAAAAAAGTTTCCCTAGTTTGGCCCAGAGTGGCCACCAGGGCAAGCTGGGAAGGGCTAGCCTCCAACTAGTTCAAATTAAGTGGCTACACAGCCCTTAATCCGAACTACTTAATTCGAACTAGGCATTAGTCCTCGTAGAATGAGGTTTACCTAGTTCGAATTAAGCGCTCCGCTAGTTTGAATTAAGTTCGAACTAGCGGTTTGCTTGTGTAGCGCCTATGAAAGTTAATTAGAACTAACGGCTGTTAGTTCGAATTAACTTTGTAGTGTAGACATACCCTGAGAGGGGATATGATAGCAGTTTTCAAGTATTTAAAAGGGTGTCACAAGGAGGTAGAAAAATTGTTTTCCTTGGCCTCTGAGGATAGGACAAGAAGCAATGGGCTTAAACTGCAGCCAGGGATGTTTAGATTGGACATTAAGAAAAACTTCCCAACTGTCAGGGTGGTTAAACACTGGAATAAATAATTGCCTAGGGAGGTTGTGGAATCTCCATCATTGGAGATGTATAAGAGCAGGTTAGATAGACAGCTATCAGGGATGATCTGGAAGATATTGGGTCCTGCTGTGAGGGCAGGGGACTGGACTCAAGGACCTCTTGATGTTCCTTCCAGTTCTAGTGTTCTCTGGTTCTATGATTCTAGGCTGTGCCCTGATTGGCTTTGTGTGAGGGGCGGAATAACTGTGTGTGGACGCCATCATGTGACACAAGCCCCCCGTCAGAGAGGTCCACCTAAAACACACTCTTCCTGCTGCCGTTTTCAGTCGATATTTTCTTTTCCACACCACACACCCCCCTTTCTTTTATTTTGATCTCCATGGTGTCATGCACACCAGCTTCAGGGTATGTTTATCAATGGTTCTTTTTTCTAAATAGGGGTTTGAGTTTTGCTGACAGAAGAAGAGGTTAAATATTTATCCAACAGTTTGATTGTTTCATCTCACAGTCTGTCTTGGCATCTCTGCCTCTGTCTCCTTGCCCACCTGCACTGCCATTTAAGCTATTCTGTGTCCCCCTCTTTGGCTGGCTACTGCCCTGGGTTTGCAAAGTCTGTAGGAGTGGGAGGTGGCCCAGAATACTTTACCTGGTCTCTGTGGGACGAAATAATACCAGGTGAGATGCCAGACCAGAGGCCATGAAAGGTAGAACAGAGAGGCACGTCTGAGAGTGCGGTGTGCCGCCTACAAGCAAGTCACGGTGGCCAATTGACCTTCTTCATCTGTCTTCTTCACACAGGGACCATGCACCATAGAAATGACCTGGTCAAACTGCACCGAAGCCACAGAGTTCATTTTCTCGGGATTCACAGATCGCCCGGAGCTCCAGATCGCCCTCTTTGTGCTGTTCCTTGTGGTCTATGCTGTGACACTGCTGGGGAATCTTGGGATGATCCTGCTAATCAGGCTGGCTGCCCAGCTGCAGACTCCTATGTACTTTTTCCTGAGTACTTTGGCTTTTGTGGATTTCTGGTACTCCACATTTATCACTCCCAAGTTTTTAGCTGACCTGCTAGCAGAAAGGAAAGTCATCTCTTATGCCGCCTGTGTGTGCCAATACTGCTTTGTCAGCTTCTTTGGGGTGACAGAGTCTTTCCTTCTGACTGTGATGGCGTACGACCGTTACGTGGCCATCTGTAACCCCCTGCTTTATACTGCTGTCATGTCCCCCAGATTCTGTGTCCAGCTGGTCGCTGGGTCCTTCCTCGCTGGGTTTATAAATGGAATGATCCAAACCATCACCACATTAAAATTATCCTTCTGTGGTCCCAATGTCATTGACCTGTTCTTCTGTGACATCTCCCCACTGTTGTCCCTCTCCTGTTCCAACACCAGCGTCTACCACGTGATCCTCTTGGCTGTGGCTTGTGTGGCTGGGATCTTCACCAGCCTGACTATCCTCATCTCCTACGTGTTGATCTTCTCCAACATCCTAAAGATCCGCTCCGCCGAGGGAAAGCGCAAAGGGTTCAACACCTGCACCTCCCATGTGACCGTCGTCACCATCTTCTATGGCCCAGCTCTGTTTATCTATATGCAGCCCAGCACCCAGCATTCGCGGGACCAGGACAAAGTGGTCTCCGTGTTCTACACCATGGTCACCCCCATGTTGAACCCCTTAATCTACAGCCTGAGGAACAAAGAGGTGAAGAACGCTGTGAAAAGGGTCATAGAAATGAATTTAGTCCCCTAGGGGAGGTCCTTTTATGAGCAAATGGGGCTGATGTCTGATGAGTGGACACCTCTGTTGGGTTGAAAACAACAATGGCTCCTTGGAAAGAGTTCAGAGCGAATAGTTGAAGTGAAGTGAGTAAGGGAAGAGTTGGAAGAGTTTGTCGATGACCCAACTTCGTACAGTTTCACTCATTTTAATGCATTTCTTCAGGTCCCCCACGTTAAATATTGACACAACATGGAACCCTGGTTAGAAATTTTGAAGACAGGGCCGGGGATTTAGCCACACCAATCACAACAGCCAGTCTCTTGTGCCTGTGTCCTTAGAGAAGGAGTTATGAGGTGGGTCAGCTTCCCTGGGGGAGGCTATCACAGGGCTCCATGTCTTAATTCTCAGGGGTCTGATTGAAACAAGGTCACTGTGGCCATTTGATGGTTGTCACCTGCCTTCCTCACGCAGTAGCCATTCACCAAAGCAATGACTAAATTTCACAGGCTTCACCAGTGGTCGAGTTTTATGTCACCGTTTTCACATGGTTTTTAATAGGCTGTGTGGTCAGCATTTTGGGGACATTTGGTATGATTATATTATTCATGATCAACTCTCAGCTTTACATTTCCAAGTGCTTTCTCCTGACTAACCTGGCTTTTGGGAGATGTCTTTATTTCCACACGTCTCCCCCCCAAAGTGCCAGTGGACTTGTTGGCGGAGAGGAAAACCGTTTCTTCTGCTGCCTGCTTGACCCAGCTCTGGTTTCTCGGTGCTTTGATGATGATGCAGTGCCTCCTGGTGGCCGGGAGGGTGGATGACAGGTATGTGGTCAGCGGTAACCCATTGCTCTGAACCACCATCCTGGCTTTGAGACTCTCTGTTCAGCTGGTGCCTGGTTCCTTCTTAGCTGAATGGTGCAAACAATTGTCCTGAGATGATCCCATTGTGGTTCCAATGATTGGTTCTCTTGTGACATTTCTGTAATAGTATCACTTGCCTCTTCAGACGCCTCCATTGGTCATATTAGTCTTGTGTTCTGTACTCACAGCCTGGAGGAGAATTGTTACAAAGTTCCAGTGAAGGAAGATTGCCAATGGGCCGGTGGATCCCAAGGCAATCACAGACCTCACGATAGCCAATGGAAGTGCCAACCACCATCTTTCAGGCTCAACAAAAGGAGCAATCAAGCCTTTCAATGCAACAGCTGAGGACAATGCCCTCAAGTTGTGTGGCCAAGCCAGAGCTAACTCTGGTAGATTAGCAGAGATTTCTCTAGTTGCAAACACAAGGTGTCTGAGTATTGGCCGCGGGTGGTGTTCACCTCTACTCTTGGGGATTCCTAGCTTGAGTAGCCATTCTTGCATTAGCTCTCATCCAACTCGCTCACTAAAAATAGTAGTGTAGCTATGGTAGCAGGGCAGCAGCCAGTGGTGGCACCAGCTAGCAGCCTGGAGTACATACCCTCCCGGCCCCGCATTGGTCCTGACTTGCTGTGCTGCTGGCCATGCTGCACCACTGTTTCTTGGTGCTCTCACTCGACGAGCATGTATGTGAGTGTCTACATGAGCTGGCCATCCCCGTCACCGCTCCAAGTGTTGACACAGCCTGGGTGTGTGGGAGGCAGAGAGGCCAGGAGTCATGAGCATGACTCTGAGAGAAATCAGGGGTGTCAGACTTCACAGGCATGGGACTGGAGTGGCACGCCTGGGAATTTCTGATCATGGACCTTGCCTGCTGTTGGTCGTTTCTCCTGGTGTTCAGGGAAGCAGGGCATTATGGGCATTCATTGTAACCTCTCCCCTGCATGGGTTACACAACAAATAGAACTGACTTGTATCATCCATGTCTCCTCTGAATGGAACCAGCCGTACGATGCCTCAAAGGTTGGTCACCATGAGGAGAAGAGGCACCAATGTGCCCTGTAGCGCTGAGTTGCACCAGCTGGTGGTGGTGGTGGGGGAAGGGGGGAGGACAATTTCTGCCACCACAGTGAAGCAGGAAAGAGGCACTGCTGGACCTGTCATGGATCAATTTGGGGGTACGCGATGACTCCTTGTGCGTATGCAGCCACGGATCAGAGCATGGTCCTAGTTCATGGGTGATCTCACCCTTTCATACCAATCTATCACTGTGGTCAGTTAGCCCTCCCTATCTTTGGTGTTACTGAGATCTTTCCTAGGGGGGTGGCTGTGATATACCAGGGTGCAACCAGACTAATCAGCAACGTGTCACCTCCATCCTTGAGTGCCTTACAATGTCTTGCTGAAGTGGCTTCCACCTGGGCCACTCACAAACAACCTTCCAGCATACGGGGCACATCCTGTGTGTCTATGTATAGGTGCAGTCTGCACTGGGTGACACTCTGGCTCTCAAAACCCTTGGTCACACTGCAGGTTGACCCCAACACACTCCCCAGTCTTCGATACTCCCCCAGAAATGTGGTGCCCACCAGCCCTCTTCTGAACAATGCAAGTTCCATTGTCCATTATTTCTTGAAGAGAAAGAATACGTGCTTGACTTAGTTTCCCAGACCCTTCAGTTTAAACACACTGGATTAGCTAAAATAATAAAACAAGTTGATTTAACTGCAAAGAGCGATGTCATGCGAGCGCAACTACCGAGGCAGAAAAGTCAGACACGGTTACATGATAATTAAAGCTAAAATGCATCTGGAGCCTCACTTAAACAATGTGAAATGCAGAGCAAGGTTTTCTCACTGTGCAGATTTACTGACCAAACTTCTTACATTGGACACCCCACTTCCATTCAATGGCTGCTTCCTTTACCCCTTCAGATTTAGTGTGCGTGAGAGAGAAGTGTCTTAGGATGTCGACTTTTCCTACTCCCTCATTGAGAAACATTTCTAGCTGGGTACAAGAAGACAAAAAGTCTATGTGGAGGGATGTTCCCTGCTGCTTTTTCCTCATCTGTTTCAGCATCCTTTGTTTCTCTTCCTGCTTGATGACGCTGACTACAGCTTAGACAGGCCTGTTTACCAAGCCCAGTTTGGAACATCTGTTCATGACGTCACATACAACGTTGCCACACGCATTTTAAAAGATGATTCCAATCAGCAAACGAGGAGTTTTCAAATGATACATTACACGGCATACTTTTGTACAAAGAGTATTACTAAAGTGTGTAGAGCAGGGGTAGGCAATAATTTTTGATGGGGGGGACCCTTCCAAGGTTTTGGAAAGTGGTCAAGGGCCACACTCGTCCAGGATATTAATGGAGGAATTCCTGGGTCTGGGATGGAGGATGGGTGCAGAGGGGAGCTTGGGGGTAAGAGATTGGGGTTCAAGAGGGAGAATGGAGTCTGGGAGGGAGTTTGTGTGAAGGAGGCATTTGTGGCCTAGGGTAGGGGACTGGGGTGCAGGATTTTGGGATGTGACCTAGGGTGGGAGAGGATTGTGATCTGGGGCATGACATTGGGGTGCCAGATCTGGGAGGGGGTATGGGTTCAGAAGGGGGCAGAGGGTTTGGGTATGTGGAGGGGGGCAGAGGGTTGGGGAAGGGAGGGGCTGAGGTGCCAGAGGCAGGCTCTGGCTGGGAGGTGCTTACCAGCAGGAACCTGAGGCAGGCTGTCTACTGCAGGCTGCTCCATGTGGCTCTGCTCCAGGCATGAGGGGGAGGGGATCAAGGAGGAAGTGAAAAGGCTTCCTACACTGCCCCTGCTAAAAGCCTCAGCTCCTATTGGCTGAAAGAAGAGAGATTGGCCAATGGGAGCTAAGAGATTTTGCTGGAGGGTGGGAACAGCATGAAAAATCTCCCTCCTCCCTCCCCTGCTGTCTGGAATGGAGAACAGCTGGCTTTTTAAAGTCTGAGCTGTTCTCTGCCCAAGGCGGCCCTGGACTGGATCCGGTGGCTTGGTGGGCCGTATTTGGCCCACTGGCAGCCTCTTGCCCACCCCTGGTATAGGGCATATGACAGAGGTGATTTCTGTCACAGTGGCACAAGGAAGCAATGGTGAGATAGATGCTAAAAGTTTGTATCTCAGCAGTAGCCCCCCAGAGGCAGGAGATAGGGAGAGGATGGCTCTGGTCAGTGCACTGAAGATCTTTGTATCTCAAAGTCTGACACCTGTGGTGCTCCCTGCTATGATACCTGGGTCTCCAGCACAGGTTTCTTGTTAAGCCTTGAAATAGAAAATGATACAAAACAATCAATGATGGGCAAAAATCTCAGTGCTTTCCCTCCCTTCTCACCCAGCCTCACTAGCTTACAAAGGCGGCTGAGAGGTAGCTGTAAAAAATGTCTGGTGAGCGACCGTGGTGAAGTCCCAATGCAAATCATGCCCAAGCACAAGATGATATACAACTAGATTCCATGTATGGGGCAGGTGATCCACACCAGGTGTTATCATGGTAGGTTTAGAAGGAGAAACAACAACTTTTTATAACCTGTCTCAGGGTGCATTTCATGTCTAGGGTTCATTGCAAGAGGCTGTAAATCAGGGGGTTTAACATGGGGGTCACCACTGAAAATACCTTATCTTCAGCTTTGGAGTAGTTGGACTGGATCTTAAAATTAACAAAGAAGCCAGTTCCATTGAAGGTGCTAATCACAGTCAGGTGGGAGTAGCAGGTGGCGATGGCATTTACCCTTGTCAGAGCAGATCCTCGGTATGACCAAGAGGATGAAAACGCAGGCAAGGTGGCTAGTCAGGCTGCCGAAGGCGCCTATCCAAAAAGCCATAACAGGTAGGCTGTTACGGATGGTAGGGACAGAGCTGGAGGGTGACAGCACCAGGGAGGTGTCCTACAAGAACATGTCAATGACACCAGCGCCACAGAGGGAGAATTGTAAAATGCCCATTGTTTGTGCCATTCCATGTACGTACCCACTTGGGAATGAAACAACCAGGAGATGGACACAGAGTCTTTGGGACATGCCCAGCGGGTGACAGAAGGCCACGTAATAGCCACACGCCACCATTGCCAGGAGGTAGCACTCTATGACCACTACGAGACCAACACCCGACACATCCAATGGAAGAAAAATGGCTTTTCTCTTTGCTAACATACAGGAGACATTGCGATTCCTGGAATTGCTACTCACGTTTCCGTGTATTCCCGGTCTCCTGTCCCCGCTTGGAAGGGAGCGGTGAGGCCAGGAGCTATGGGGCACTCACTGAATCTCCTGGCACCCGCAGTGAGTTCCCTGCAGCTTCTGACCCCATGCAGTTCCCCACAGCACCCAGCCTCTGCAGTGGATTCAGGAGCTGTGCGGAATTCACTGCGAGGGCTGGGCACTGCGGCTCCTGGTATTTGCAAACTTTGCCATTTATGATCCATTGTGTTCTGCCTCGGGTACCTCATACCTGTAAAGCACTGAGAAACTTTGGTGGGGAGGGCTTTTTGAGGAGAATAACAGAAATGCTCATGGGCCTGAAGAGGAGATCTGGGATGATTAAAACAACTAAATCTGTCTGTCTTGATTAAGCAACATCTATGGAATGGGCCATAACAGGTTATGTAAAGTTTAAAGAAGAGGAACTCGTGAAGGTGGTGGATAAGGGCATGAACTGGGATTAAGGGAACTTACAGGGTGAATCTCTCTAGTCTGGCGCCCTGGGTACCTAACAGGTGCTGAACCAGAGAATTTGCTGAACCGCAGGAGGTCAATATTGTCTAGAATCATTACCAACACTTCCACTGCTTAGTGGGCTCTGAGAAGACATTTAGGGGTAAATTAGAGCTAAATAACAGCACAGAGCACTGAAAGCCAGGCCTGGGGGCTGTAAACAAACTTTATGGGACCGCGGGAAGTTTGGCCACATCCATGATAAGTGGGCATTTGGTTAATTAAAATTCTGCTGGACCACGGATGTTGCTGTACCAGAAAGAGCCGACCTAGAGAGGTTCAGCATGTGTCAGGAAAGGGCATTGGTTGACTGATTTCTGGGAAAACTTCCTGATCCAGAACTCAATGAAACTGAGAAATAATGAAACTTGCCTTTGTTCCAATGTCATAATAGTAATGACAGGAGTATTTATTCCTGTCAGCCTCCCACTGTAGGGACGCCACCAACCTCAGTTTAGGGTAAGTCAACTCCAGTTACGTAGTCTACACTACAGTATTCTATGTAGTTCGAGTTATGTACCTTAAGGTGACCTTCTGGGTCCTAGTGTATACCTGGCCATAGAGAGAAGGGACGGTAGGAAAGGAAAAGTCTAATGGTCAGATCCTGCTAGGTGTTGATCACTATATAGGCCTGCCTAGACAGTTGTCAAAAGAACACAGCCTGCTGGTGAAAGTATGTTACAGACTCTCCCCATGCTGCCAGGTTTACGGAGGGGTAAGGTTTTTGTTGTAGCCACAGCTACAGCACCTGGCTCTTTAGCCCAAGTTTTAGTAATTCACACTTTTAGCTTTGGGGTCCCCCAGTGTCATGGCTATAGTGTAGCTGAGTCTTTTGACCCATTCTTTGGACTCTCCCCTCAAGGTGACAGCCTTCTACTTTCTTATGATGAAATGATGCGATTCTCTCACTCTTAGCTCAGGTCCCAGGCTATAGCACCCCATGGATCAACTGTGGATCAATTTATCGACTAGATAAGTTCATGGAGGGTAGGTCCATCAATGGCTATTAACCAGGGTGGGTAGGAATGGTTTATCGAGCATGTGTTTGTCTGAAGCTGGGAATGGATAACAGGGGAGGGATCACTTGATGATTTCCTGTTCTGTTCACTCCTGGGGCATCTGGCATTGGCCACTGTTGACAAACAGGATGCTGGGCTAGATGGACCTTTGATTTGACCCAGTGCGGCCATTCTGATGTGCTTGTCCTACAGATCAGACTGCTCTTCTTTTCTTCAGGAGTGTGGGCACTGGTAGGCATAGGTGCAGGAACTAGGGCTGAAGTGGTTCCCATAAATACGCTGGCTTTCCAGTTTGGTTCAACAGCTCTCAGCATCCCCACTTTAAAACTTGTTCCAGCCCCCCACTCTCTTGCTGGTAGATGCAAAAGAGCTTTCTTAAACCAAACTTTTGTCCAATCTTAACAATAGGAAAAAGGCATAACATTGGTCGGTCAGTCATGGGTCTAAAGCTTGCCATTCTACAAAGGAATGTCTCCAGCCAATTACAGAGAGAGAGAGAGAAAGAAAGAAACTGGTATTCATCTCCAGATTTGACACTGTTTCCCTGGGCTTGAACAATGACATTAACTGGATGTCACATTATAAAGCCAGTCTTCCCTGCTTCTAACAACTACATCAAAAGCTAAGAATGGGACACTTCCAGCCCACTAAATTAGCCTCATTAGCATTGGTCCTACAATTGACAGCTACTCTTCTTGCTCCCCCCTCGGTTATAAATATCTTGGATTCTGTTATTTCCACTCCAGCTCATCATCTGACAAAGTGGGTTTTGCCCATGAAAGCTCATGATCCTATATATACCTAATCTCCAAGGTGCCACAGTGTGACTCGTTTTTAAATTTATAGACTAACACGAGACGTCATAAGAGAAAAAGGATTTGAAAAGATCACAAGACCTATTCGCATGTCTCTCTTCCTAAAGCTGATCATCTGCCCTGGAAATTTAGAAAGGTTTGTGTTGGTCAGTTCCCCAGGAACATGTACAAATCTTGTAACTCTTTATTGCCCTTATGATCTGTTGGCTCCCAGCCTTGGAAAATAGGCTGCATCATGGGGACTGGAGCCAGGAAGCATCTTCACAGCTAATAGAGCAGGCGTTGTCTCTTAATGATCCCAAAAGCTTTTTCCAAGAGGCTGCTTGTCTGGTGCCACTAGGCTTTCATCCTGTTTGTTTTGCAGCATCCCTGCTATTGAATTAAACGGACATAGGCGGACAGGCAATATCCCTATACCCAGGCCATGTCCAATATTCATACAGCTCACAGCCACATCCTTCACACACAGCGTATCCCCAGTGTTTCGGCAGAGGGGAAGCAGCCACAAGAAAAACATGAGAAGCAGTGAGCACACGTTGCAGAGGAAAGATGTAATGGGAAACGTGTGCACACATGCGTGTTGGGATCAACGGCTTCACATTTCCCAGGCATTGCAATACCATTTAATAATGACCAGAGGAAAGAAATAATCTGGGAAAGGAGATAGCGAGTATAAAACAAAGGAGAAGCTACCTATGCCCGTCTGCTACAGTCCTTCAGAAGAGCAAGACAAAACAGACACTGGCCTTGTTCTCCAAGGGCTCAAAACTGCAGCACAGAATACACTGGGGAGGGGGGGGGGCGGGGCTACTGGCCCCCAATCCTGCCAACATACAAGGATGGGGCTGAGGGGCAGTCTGGTCCTTCCATTCTAAAGGGCCCGGGGCTCCTAGCTTCCATTGCTGCTGTTGCTATGGCGATGGTGCTCCATTGCTGCTGTTGCTATGGCGATTGTGCCTGAAGCCCTGTGCCTTTTAATTGCTTCCAGAGCAGGCTCTATGGGCTGGGGGTGTGGTGTGCTCTGCATGGCGCTGAGGGCTGGCTGCCCTCACCCCCACCCCCTCTGCAAGCTTAGAGCTGCCAGGCCCTTGGTCAAGATGGCGGCGGGAGGCATAGCTGTCAGCTCCCCTACTGAAAAAGGAGAATTCAAATGTAATTTATTCCCAGACACTGGGCATTGCACGATGAGGGTGTGTCTAAACTACATGGCTCCATCAATGGAGCCACGTAGATTAGGCTGATCGGCAAAGGGAAATGAAGACACGATTTAAATAATCGCGGCTTCATTTAAATTGACATGGCTGCCGCACTGAGCCGACAAACAGCTGATCAGCTGTCTGTTGGCTCAGCGCTCTAGTCTGGATGCTCCCGCGCCGACCTGAAAGCCCTTTATCGACCTCCCCCTTATGCCTCGTAGGATGAGGTTTACCGGGGAGGTCGATAAAGGGCTTTCATGTCGGCAGGGGAGCATCCAGACTAGCACGCTGAGCCGATAAACAGCTGATCAGCTGTTTGTCGGCTCAGCGCGGCAGCCATGTCAATTTAAATGAAGCCGCGATTATTTAAATCGTGGCTTCATTTCCCTTTGCCGAACAAACAAATCTACATGGCTCCGTCGACAGAGCCATGTGGTTTAGACATACCCTGAGATACCATCTCATAGAGCTGGAAGGGATCTTGAGAGGTCATCGAGTCCAGTCCTCTGCCCTCACAGCAGGACCAAGTACCTTCCCTGACAGATTTGCCCCAGAAACCTCAATGGCAGCTTGTCTGGTGCCGCTAGGGTTTCATCCTGCTTGTTTTGCAGCATCCCTGCTATTGAATTAAACTGACATAGGCGGACAGGCAATATCCCTATACCCAGGCCATGTCTAATATTCATACAGCTCACAGCCATGTCCTTCACACACAGCGTATCCCCGGTGTTTCGGCAGAGGGGAAGCAGCCACAAGAAAAAACATGAGAAGCAGTGAGCACATGTTGCAGAGGAAAGATGTAATGGGAAGCGTGGGCACACATGTGTTGGGTTCAATGGCTTCACATTTCCCAGGTATTGCAGTACCATTTAATAATGACCGGAGGAAAGAAATAATCTGGGAAAGGAGATAGTGAGTATAAAACAAAGGAGAAGCTACCTACCCTCAAGGATTAAGCTCACAATCTTAGGTTTAGCAGGCCAATGCTCAAACCATTGAGCTATCTCTCCCCGTCAGGGATGGTACTTGGTCCTGCTGTGAGGGCAGGGGACTGGACTCGATAATCTCTCGAGGTCCCTTCTAGTTCTATGAAATGGTCTCTCTCCATATTTTCTTTTTTCTTTTTTTTCAGTGAGATAGGATAGATGGGTCTGGTATTCACCCATGAAAGCTCATTGCCTTTGGTCATGCATTTAGACCTAAAGAGAAGGTTTTCCGCTCTATTGCTCTCCTCAGGGCAGCCTTCACCTCCTTGTTCCTCAGGCTATAGATCAGGGGGTTCAGCATGGGGGTCACCACTGTATAGAAGACAGAGACCACCTTGTCCTGATCCCTCGAGTACTTTGTGCTGGGCTGCAAATAGATGAACAGGCCGGTCCCGTAGAAGATGGTGACGGCCGTCAGGTGGGAGGCGCAGGTGGAGAAGGCTTTGAGCCTGCCCTCAGTGGAGCGGATCTGCAGGATGGCATTGAGGATGAAAATGTAGGAGATGAGGACAACCAGGCCACTGAGCACCCCTGTCAAATAGGCCACGGCCAGAAGCACAGTGTGGTTGACGCTGGAGTCCGAGTTGGCGAGCGACAACAGCGGGGAGATGTCACAGAAGAACAAGTCAATGACATTGGAGCCACAGAAGGTTAATGTTAGCATGCCAGTTGTCTGCACCACTGAATTTACACACCCAACTAGGAAAGACCCAGCCATCAGCTGTACACAAAGTCTCGGACACATGACAACCCTGTAGATCAGTGGGTGACATATGGCCACATACCGGTCATAGGCCATTGCAGCCAGAAGAAAACACTCCGTGACGATTAGCATGCAGAAAACACAGAGCTGAGTCGCACATGCAGTGTAGGAAATGGCTTTCCTCTCTGCTAGCAAATCCGCCAGCATCTTGGGGGCGACCACTGAGGAATAACAGAGATCTACAAAGGCCAAATTACTGAGGAAATAATACATGGGGGTGTGAAGTCGGGGCTCGATCCTGACTAATGCGATCATTCCGAGATTCCCCAGTAGGGTAATGACATAGATCACTAGGAAAACCATGAAGAGAAGACCCTGAAAATCCGGATGATTTGTGAAGCCGTTGAGAACGAATTCGGTGATCTGGGTACAGTTTCTGCCAGCCATGTCTCTGGGGCACAGTCTCTGATGGTACATTACAGAGGGAAACCATAAAACAGCTGCCATTAATTTTTTTCAATCTGCTCCCCAAATCTCTCTTCAGGGTGGGGCTGATACAGACCATCAGGGTCTTCACACCGAATATGGATCTGATGCCGTTCTTGCTGGCCAGTGGAAGTCACCGTTTCCATCCCAGATGACAGCTGGGACTGTTTAGTCCTAAAATAGAAATTGATACAAAGATCTTTTATATAGAATCGATACTCAGCAGTCATTTGCCCTAGGAAAACAATATGATGACTAGAATAATTCTTTCACCAGGAATTCTTTTTCCCAGAGCTGTTATATTCTATGCCTGAATATGGTCCGGTGCAACCTCTCTCACGTTCCTTCTCAAGATGCAGCTCAGATTGCTTTCTCTCCAGCCGTGACCGTCTTGTTACCCAATTAAAATATGCCATATAAAAAGCTTCTTGGATTTGTAGTTACATTTATTTCAGTCGTTACGTCATGTCATCTAGGCCCAGATTTGTACAGATATTTAGGCGTCTAATACGCCTTGAAATCAATACCTTAAACTCCCCAGCCCCTGACCTTTCATATTTAAGCTCCTCAGGGCTCACAGGTGAATAAGGACGATTAAAATATAGTTTAGGATCAAAGAGCATCATGTTAGCTAGATGAGTGGCTGAAACAGCAATCACTGAGGCCTTGAATTGAATACTTCCTTGGACACATTTTTTGCCTTTAAGAACATAAGAATGGCCATACTGGGTCAGACCAAAGGTCCATCTAGTCCAGTATCCTGTTGGCTGACAGTGGCCAATGCCAGGTGCCCCACAGGGAGGGAACACATCAGGTAATCATCACGTGATGCTTCTCCTGTCATCTATCTCCAGACAAACAGAGGCTAGAGATACCATTCCTACCCATCCTGGCTAATAACCATTGATGGAGCCTAACCTCCACAAATCTATCTAGCTCTTTTTTGAACGCTGTTAAAGTCCTAGTCTTTGCCACATCCTCTGGCAAGGAGTTCCACAGGTTGACTGTGTGCTGAGTGAAGAAAAATGTCAGTTTTCAACTTGGAGCTGGCCTCCTTCAAGGTTCAGTGAAGATGCAGATTTTGCCAGATAAATCTGATGACTTTTTTTTGGGCGGGCCCAACCATATTAGGTCCCAAACCTGCAATCGTATCCTCATCGGGGCATGAGTATGAAGCCCCACTGAACTCTGTGAGGTCATAAGCACCTCTTCAAATAGCTCTGCTACCCTCAATAGATGCAGAGAAAATGGTAGCCATAATGTCTTGGGACTTTACTAAAATGTTTGGACAAGTTTTATCATGAAAGAAGAGGCAAGATCCACTCATAGAACTGGAAGAGACTTCAGGAGGTCATCAAGTCCAGCCCCCTGCCCAAGGAAGGACCAATCCTAACTAAATCAACCCAGCCAGGGCTTTGTAAACCGAGACTTAAACACCTCTAGGGATGGAGATTCCAACATCTCCCTGGGTAACCCATTCCAGTGCTTCACCACCCTCCTAGTGAAATAGTTTTTCCTAATATCCAACCTAGACCTCTCACACTGCAACTTGAGACCATTCCTCCTTGTTCTGCCATCTGTCACTACTGTGAACAGCCTTTCTCCATCCTCTTTGGAACATCCCTTCAGGAAGTTGAAGGCTGCTATCAAATCCCCCCTCACTCTTCTCTTCTGCAGACTAAACAAACCCAAATCCCTCAGTCTCTCCTCATAGATCATGCACTCCAGCCCCCTAATCATTTTTATTGCCCTCCGCTGGACCCTCTCCAATGCGTCCACATCCTTTCTATAGTGGGGGGCCCAGAACTGGACACAATACTCCAGATGTGGCCTCACCAGAGCCAAATAAAGGGGAATAATCACTTCATGAGTGAGTCACTGATTAAAGGCAGGGAACAAAGTATAGGAATAACGGTCAGTTTTCAGAATGGGGAAAGGTAACTAATGGGATCTCCCCAGGATCTTCACTGGGACCAGAGCTGTTCAACATACTCAGAAATTATCTGAATAAATGGGTAAATGGTGAGATGGCAACATTGGCAGATGACGCAAAATTACTCTAGATAGTTAAGTTTCGAGCAGACTATGAAGAGTTACAAAGTTGGGTGACTGGGCAACACAATGGTGCTAAAATTCAATATTGATCAATGCAAAGTGATACCCATCAGGAATTGTAATCCCAACTACACATGCAAAAGGATGGGGTTTATATTAGCTGTGGCTACTCAAAAAAGAAATGTTGGAGTCATTATGGAGAGTTTCCTGAAATCACAATGTGCAGCAGCTGTCAAAAAAGCTAACAATGTTAAGGACTATTAGGAAAGGGATAGATAAAAAACCCAACAAATATCACAAAGCCACTATGCACCTTGAATGCTACATGCAGTTCTGCTCACCGGATCTCAAAAAGATATAGTGGAATTGGAAAAGGTACAATTAAGGGTAATAAAACTGATTAGGGGTATTGAATAACTTCTCTGAGAGAGGAAAAAACCCAGAACTGTTTAACTTGGAAAAGAGGTGAGTAAGGGGAGATATAATAGAGATCTAGGAAATGATTTCATCAGATCTGGCAATTGTCAAACAGGCTGGACACAGCTGTTGAAGAAAAGATAACTTACCAAGTCCATGTTAAGACCATATCTGCAGAAAAACATAACAGAGACACCAGAGGAGAAGATGGCAAAGTATGAAGAAGCGTATGATGGAGAGGAATGACTATGGAAAACTAAAAGACAAAAACAGTGACCTGTAGGTGAACTTGCAGCAATCTCTAAGCCCATGAATGAGTCACTGAAGAACACCTCAGGACTGCAAGACATCATAGTCAAGGACTTCCAGAAGACCATGCTCTTCGGCACAGTGAGAATTTTAAGAAAGCCAAAGGAAAACAAGTACATTGGAGCTCCTAAAGCAAAAGGATTCTGCAGAGGGGTTAACAAAACTCCTAACTTTCCAAACCTACGGGTATCAGTTTCTGATGAAGATTCATTAGTGACTCACAAGGATCTGTTTCTGAATTTAGCTTCCCCCTTTTTAGGCTTAAAGATCTAGTAGGTTGGGATAATAAAAATAAAACTTGGAGTTGTGGTAATAGCTCAGACTATAAGTCATACACGAGGACTTCTTCGGGTTAGAATTTGTACAAACGCCTAACAAAAAAAGACAGCCCGTGTACCTAAAAGCTTACAAATCTCTATTATAAGACAAAAGGCAACAGACAACAGACAGACATGGAGACCATAAGATAATAAAAGCTGTTGCCTTATCTTTGGATAGAGAAATATTTGAGCAGAAAGTGGAATTTCCTTTCTCAGGGTAAGATACTGTTCCCTTCTTGTAAATCATACACTGAAATGTTGGTGTACCTGCAGAAAGATTCTGAAACTGACCGGATTTCCTATAGCTTTGTGGAATCTCTGTTTTTCCTCCTTCTTTTATTCTGAGACAAGCAGACACGGAGCCGTTTCTGGTTTGGAACCTACGAAGGGATTTATTAGTAAGCCTTCTTTTCCTGCTGGTTGGCAAGAGTGACATTTCTTTTATTAACTCTGGAGTGGTATCATAGGGAATTGGGAAGTCTAGTGGGTTCTTGTGACATTGGGATTTAGGGAAGGAACTCTAATCCCAGGTGTAAAGATATACAGAAAACAGACAGTTATCTCCATGTCTTTCATATTGGAAACAAGCCATATACAAAGTGATCCAGTTTTGCTACTACAAGCTGAACCTCTAGGCTGTGTCTAGACTGGCAAGTTTTTCCACAAAATCATTAATTTTGCAAAAAAACTTGCCAGCTGTCTACACTGGCCGCTTGAATTTCCGGAAAAGCACTGACGATCTCATGTAAAATCATCAGTGCTTTTCCGGAAATACTATGCTGCTCCCGTTCAGGCAAAAGTCTTTTTCCGAAAGACTTTTGCGCAAGAGGGCCAGTGTAGACAGCATAGTACTGTTTTCCGCTAAAAAGAGCTTTTGCGGAAAAGCAGCCTGCCAATCTAGACGTGACTTTTCCGTTAAAAGCATTTTTGGAAAATCATGCCAGTGTAGACATAGCCCTCTAGTCTGGCGCTCTCTGCTCTGGCAACATCTGTGGTCTGGCATGATTTTAAAGTTAGCCAGCTGTCCATTTATCATGGGTGTGGCCAAGTTTCCTGCGGTCCCATTAAATTTGTTTACAGACACCAGTTCTGACACTCAGGGTGTGTCTACACAGCAAAGTTATTTTAGAATAACAGCCGTTATTCTGAAATAACTATGCAAGCGTCTACACAGCCATTCCATTATTTCGAAATTACGGACGGCTTATTCCGACTTCTGTAAACCTCATTTTGCGAAGAATAATGCCTATTCCAAAATAGTTATTTCAAAATAAGGTATGTGTAGACACTCTACTGCTGCTGTTTTGAAATAGCCCCATACCAAGCCCATTCTAAGGTATTCCTCCTTAGCACGTTTACATTAGGGAAGCCTGCCTTGGACTAATTTTGAGGCTTCCCTGCAGTATAGATGTGCTATTTCAAAATAAGCTATTTTGGAATAACTATTCCGGAATAGCTTATTACGAAATAACTGTGCAGTGTTGACGTAGCCTCAGTGCTCTGTGCTGTTTTTTAGCTCTAATTTACCCCTAAAATGTCTTCTCAGAGCCCACAAAACAGAGGAAGTTTTGATAAGGCTATTAGACTGTATTGACCTCCCGTGGTGTGGCAAATTCTCTGGCTTGGCACCGGTCAGGTCCTGACGATGTTGGCCTAGAGAGGTTCAACCTATACTGACAAGTTTGGCCAAGGATCTTAATGGGACATGATCAGACAAGACTTTGTGACAAGTTATTTTTCTTCTTTTTCCTACAGGACAAAAGGCAATACAAAGAGCACTGGGCTTTCCCACTGGCTTTGCAAATGGACCCACAGCCGCCGAGGGCTGGGAGACGTCTCCACCAGATAAATCCAGATGAAAGAGGCTGCAGCATTTCCAGCTGCCACTCACCAACTGACACAGGATGTGAACCCTGGTTTCCTACCTGGCTGCTAGAAACATTTCACTCCTAGGGAGGCGTGAGCCGTGTACATGCTCTGCTGTTATGCCCTGGCCCTTAACCACACACTTAGCAAAGCAAGGCAGAAAGGGCCCATGGCACCAGCTCAGTCACCGCATTGACCCTTGTGATGAAGTGGGGGTTGTATTTACTCTTTTATGGTGCGTGTGATTTCTACTGTCCTGTAGTCACCCCCTGTCTGTGCCTCAGTTTCCCTGGGCACTGCACCCAATACCTAGAGGGGGATGGGAATTTCGGGTGTGACTTTCACTGAGGGAGGCTGCTTCAGTCCCAGCATGTACACAATGACCCAGGCTTCCAGTAACATGAACCTGGGAGAGGGTGAGACCAGGTGACAAATTTCGCCCTGGAAGCAGGACAAAGGAGGAGGCGGGGTTGGTAACAGGGCTGGGAGTGGTTGCTGAGTCTGTGAGTTAGTCTCAGCTGGCTTAGGATACAGGAGGTTGGATGATGCTGGCTGCTTCTGGTTCCTGTGCTGACAAGTCTGTGCTCTGTGGTGTCCCTGTCAACTAAAAAACCTTCTGCTCCACCTGCTGGCTCAGAGTCACCTCTGAGGATGGGGGGTGCAGGGTCTGGTGACTCCCCACCCCTTGGTGACAACCCAACCTGGCTTTGCAGAAATATTGAGGTTGGCAAAGGGCATACGCAGGAGCAGGAGGCGGGCAGGATCTGCAGACCCAGGCTGAGAGGCGCTGCTAGGGCAAGGTGGAAGCATCTATTAGGACGAGGAGGGCTAAATGTATTACAAAATTCAGCCACATTGTCAGAGCTGTGGAGGCGGGTTCCCAGGAGTGGTTGGATAAAGGATGTTACAGACCTCTCGGAGACCCTCACGACTGTTGCAAGGAGCTGGTGGAGAATGGGATGGTAGGCCCTAAAAATGCCCAGCAAGGATCAGGGCCTTGCGGCACTCGGTGCTGTACAACTGCTCCACCAGGTGGGATTAAAACCCTGCGGAGAATCTGAGCGATACGTGTTGCTGGGCTGAAGATGACTCATGGCGTGTAGGCATCATGTGCAGCTGAGGGAGAGCAGAGGAGACCTTCCTCCCGGCAAGCAATGGCATGAAACACATGCCAGGTCTGACATGGAGCCAGGCCAGAGGAATTCAGCTTTTTTTCTGAGTGATGGGGGAGGAATCTCATGAATTCCCATCCTGTAAACGAAAAAGTGATTGCAGGGTTGTCCCTGCCGGTCCAGCTAGTCCCCGGTGAGCAGCTGCCAGCTGGGCTGCATGGCGCCACCACTCCGACCAGTCCCAGGAAGCTCACCAACACCTCCCAGCCCCCCGCCCTGACTCCTGCACCCCCACCCCTTGCCCAGGGACCCTCAGAGCCATAACAAGAGTGGGGCAAGTGGGGCACTCACCCCACGCGCAGGACTTTTAGGGGTGCAAAATTAAAAATTAGAAAGTTAAAATATTATTTCACTTATATCTTTACTATCATCTATTTGCAATCTCAATATATGTGCAATTAACAACATGTGCAATGAATACAATTAATACAACAAATTAAGAATTTTATCATTTTTGGGGGGCAGGGGGAGGGCCACAGGCACAGAAAACCTTAGTTTTGGCTCTGGGGACCCCTGTCTCTTCCCTGACTCCTGCACTTCTGTCCCCTTCCCTGCACCCTCCACTTCCCCAGCCCCCTGTCCTGAAGGACCAGAGCAATGCTGTGCAAATCTATACAGAGAGTAGTAAATTTACAGGGCGTTGCTCGGGTGTGTAAGGGCACGACTAGGCCCGTGAGCGAGGGTGGGGGGAAGGAAATCCCCAAGCCCTGGGTGAAGAAGCTTGGGAGAGGAGGAATTGGGAATCTCTACTGTGCAGGTGAAATCACGGGGATTGGGGAAGGAGGGCAAAGGGACTCCTTAGGCCCTGAGAGCAGCGGTGCGGGCAGGTTGGTGGCATCTCTAGGCATGGTGAGGAGCCACATGGGGGAGGGAATCCCTTGACCCCGAGAGGAGCAGCACATGGGGGAGGGGAAGGAGGGCACGACCTGGCCCCATGAGGAGCTGTGAGGTGGGAGGAGAAGGGGAGGGAGGGAATCCCCATGCTCCAGGTGACGTGTTGGGGGCAGAGGGGAAAATCTCTAGGCCCTATAAGAGCCTCACAGCAGGGAGAGAATCTCCACATGCCTACGTGGTGCGGGGCAGGAGGAATCAGCAGGCCCCATAGCAGGGTGGGGAGGGCAGTACCCAGACCCTGTAGCTGCAGAACGGTGGGGGAGAGGGAGGGGAACCTTACCCATAGAAGGTGGCCTGGTTGGCAACATGCAGAGCCCCAGCTCCAGCCGGTCAGTCTCGTGCTGGTGTGGCTGTCCCCGGTGCTCGCTTGGAAGTATCCATCACCACTCGCTGCCCCCAGTGGTGAGTGTGAGGATCACGTCCCTCCTCTCTCTGCCCCTCCCTTTCCATGTTGTGGAAAACAACCCCATTCCTGACACTTCCCATGGTCCTGGCACAATCAAACCACGACTTCCCTTTATGTTAGGGTCAGAGGAAGCTGCCTACCAAATTTGGTGGCCATAGCTGTTACTGTTTGCGAGTTCTTGCACAAACAGATGGACAGACAGACAGACATTTCTAAAATATATACAAAGACACACACATAAGAATGGCCATCCTGGGTCAGATTAAAGGTCCATCTAGTCCAGTGTCCTGTCTTCCGACAGTGGCCAACGCCAGGTGCCCCAGAGGGAGTGAACCAACCAGGGAATCATCAAGTGATCCCTCCGCTGTCATCCATTTCCAGCTTCTCATAAACAGAAACTAGGAACACCATCCCTGCCCATCTTGGTGAATAGCCATCGATGGACCTATCCTCCATAGATTTATTTAGCTTTTTTTTTTTTTGGAATGCTGTTATAGTCTTGGACTTCACAACATCCTCTGGCAAGGAGTTCCACAGGTTGATTGTGCACTGTGTGAAGAACTTCATTTTGTTTGTTTTAAACCTGCTAATATTAATTGAATTTGATGTCCTCTGGTTTTTGTGTTATGGGAACAAGTAAACAACATTTCTTTATTCACTTTTTCCACACCAGTCACGATATCATAGACCTCTATTATATCCCCACTTAGCCATCTTATTTCCAAGTCGAAAACTCCCAGTCTTATTAATCTCTCCTTATGTGGCAGCTGTTTCATATGACTAATCATTTTTGTTGCCCTTTTCTGTACTTTTTCTAGTGTCAAGTTATCTTTTTTGCAATGCAGTGACCACGTCTGCACTCAATATTCAAGATGTGGATGTAGTACGGATTTATATAGAGGCAATAAGGTATTCTCTGTCTTGCTCTCTCTTGCTTTTTTTAATGATTCCCAATAGTCTTTTTGCTTTTTAGACTGCCACTTCACACTGAGGGGATGTTTTCAGAAAACTATCCACAGTGACTCTAAGACCTCTCTCTTGAGTGGTAACAGCTAAACAAATTTCCATCATTTTATACATACAGTTGGGATTATGTTTTCCAACATGCATTACTTTGCATTTGTCAATGTTAAAATTCATCTGCCATTTTGTTGCCCAGTCACCTGGTTTGGTGAGATCCTTTCAAAATTCTTCGCAGTCTGCTTTGGACTAAGTATTTTGCACGGTTTTGTATCACCTGCAAATTCTCTCACCTCACTGTTTACTGCCTTTCTCCAGATCATTTATGAATAGGTTGAATAGGATTGGTCCCAGTACAGCCCCTTGGGGGACCCCAGAAGTTACATCTCTCCATTCTGAAAATCCCTAACCTCCGCTTTATTTCTTAAAACATGTTTCTATGCAAAACCACTGATATTTATATAAAAATTATTAGTGTTGTGGGCAATTTTTGAGAGCATAGTTTATTTGCAGAAAATGAGGTTTCAAAGCTATTTGAAAATTCATGTCCGACAAACAGTCCAGAGGCAGTTCTACTCATTAGGAATAATGGCCATCTCGTTATTAATTTATACTTAACAAGAACTTTTTCCTTTCCATCACTCTCTTCAGGGTGGCCTTCACCTCCTTGTTCCGCAAGCTGTAGATCAGGGGGTTCAGCATGGGGGTCACCACTGTGTAGAACACGGAGACCACCTTGTCTTGACTCCTTGAATGCGTTGTGCTGGGCTGTAAATAGATGAACAGGCCAGTCCCATAGAAGAGGGTGACGACTGTCAGGTGGGAGGCACAGGTGGAGAAGGCTTTGAGCCTGCCCTTGGCAGAGTGGATCCTCAGGATGGCATTGAGGATGAACATATAGGAGATGAGCACAACCAGGCTAGTGAACACGCCAGTCAAGGATGCCAAAACTAGAAGTAAAATGTGGCTGACGCGGGAGTCCGAGCTGGCAAGCGACAACAGCGGGGAGATGTCACAGAAGAACAAGTCAATGACATTGGAGCCACAGAAGGTTAATGTTAGCATGCCTGTTGTCTGCACCACTGAATTTACACACCCAACTAGGAAAGACCCAGCCACCAGCTGGACACAAAGTCTCGGACACATGACAACCCTGTAGAGCAATGGGTGACATATGGCCACATACCGGTCATAGGCCATTGCGGCCAGGAGGAAACACTCCATGACATCAAACTCAGAGAAAACGCAGATCTGAATTGCACATGCAGTGTAAGAAATGGCTTTCCTCTCTGCCAACAAATCCACCAGCATCTTGGGGGCCACGATGGTGGAATAACAGAGGTCTATAAAGGATAAGTTGCTGAGGAAAAAGTACATGGGCGTTCGAAGCTGGGAGTCAAGCCGGACTATCAGAATCATCCCAAGATTCCCCACCAAGGCAGTAACATAGATCAGAAGAAACACCACGAAAAGAGGGGCTTGAATTTCTGGAGAGTCTGAGAATCCGGTGAGCATGAATTCACTCACTTGTGTGCAGTTGCCTCCAGCCATTTCCAGCGTGCTTCGCCTCAGCATGTAGAATACAGATGAAACATCATGCGCTAGCTGCAGTGTATGCCTTTCAGTTGGTTACCTGCACAAATTTCTCTGACCCTTCCATGCTTTAGGGGCACCCACCTTTACCCAATTCCTAGGGCTCAAGGTGCAACCTTGTTAATTTAAACACCTGCCTTTACCCAATTCTTAGGGCTCAGGGTGTAACTTCCTGCAGGATCTTTTGCCACTGAAAGAACCTTACACAGTAATATTCTCTATTTAAAGACAATTCCCAAGCAAGCAGAATACACATGCTAAGCACACAGTGTCATGCTCACCAATCCTGATAAAGGCAGGCAGACTTCCCCTGTTGGCCAAGCAAGGTGAGTCTCTTGGGATCCTGGCTGCTGCACGTCACGGTCATGCAGAGGAGTTCTGGCAGCTCTGGTCTTAGGCTATATCTTGGAGGTGAGTTCTTCTTCCAGGTCTTCCCTCCTTCTTTTTGATATTCCTTTCTTCCTTTCCTCTTTCCTTTCCTTCTTCCCTGTTTCCTCTTTCCCTTTTCCTGCTGGTCTCCTTCTTGGACCTCAGTTTATATAGTGAAATGTGAGTCCTGCTTAGCCATACCTGAACCAATTATTTTAGTATAATTTTACTAACCAATCATAACATACAGTAACAGAATGACCTAACCAATCATACCTCACCACCGTATTGATTTACACCTAGCAAAATTAATTACACAGCAGACAGAAACAGTTACAAAGCAGACAGAGATCACACAGACAAACCATAGGAAAGTGAGGATAATAATCAAAGAATGCGGATTCCACAACCTCAACTATTGGTAAAGAGTTTCTTGCCAGACGAAATGCTGTTAAACTAAGTTTTCTCTACCCATTTTGAGACCTGTTTCTTTATCTGGTGGCAGTGGGGGACACTAGAAAGGATCTCCTTAACAGGCCTGCGTGACACCAGTTTAGTGCAATTTAGATAAGAGCGTGGGCATGGGACTCCAGGCTTTACAGCTAATGGTGGCTGCTCTTCAATCTGGTCTACTGATATGGCTACAGGCCTTCCAATATGGCTATAGGAAAACCATATTGATACAAGTTAAGCCGACAGCTGACCTCGGTGCCGTGGGAGTGTTGCTGACTTTCGTTTTTTCATACAGAAGCCAAAGGTGATGTTCTCCTTCCTCAGGGGGTGTGTTTGCTCCCGTTCAGATGGAACTAAACTGTCTGGCATCTCTCTAAGGAAGAAGTTTAGACACAGAATGATCAGAAAAGAATTTTGCATGTGGAAAATTAATTAATAGAGCCTTTGCCATAGCTGGACATATTTTCCATCGTGTAACGGTATGGAAATTGTTCCTCAGCCCATATGCCAGACATCCTCTTCTCCTCCAAATTTCTTCACAGAATCCACCTTATCTCCCTTTTTCTCAGCCCTACCCTTTGCACAAAGTTAGTTAAAAGCTTTGTTACCGTGAAGTTAATCATACTCTAAGTATCATAAATGAGGTCACAATTCTCTCATTTTTGAGTTCCTTAACGCTCAACAAGTCACTCAATGGCATTCATGTGCCTTTTAATAAAGAAGATGAATCGCCATGCTGGATGGAGGAAGCTGGAGTCATTGGCTTCTGGAATTCAATTCTTTCCCCGACTGGCTTTTGCCTTTTGATTATGTGAGGCAAGTTATATGAGAGGGGGAAAAAAAAGGATGATATTGCCTACAGAATTTCAAGGTCAAATCCCAGACCATTTCCCAGACCAATACAATTAATTTTCTTACTAGATTACAAAATTACAGGAGAATCTTTGCACTGGCAAGATGCTGCCCCAAAGTCCATGGGACTTTGCAAAAGCAAAACACTGGACTAAAATAAATTAAACACTGGAATAAATTGCCTAGGGAGGTTGTGGAATCTCCACCACTGGAGTTATTGAAGAGCAGGTTAGACAGACATCTATCAGGGATAATCTAGATGGTGCTTGGTCCTGCCATGAGGGCTTGATGACCTGTTGCGGTTCCTTCCAGTTCTAGTCTTCTATGATTCTATGAAAGCAGAAGGATCTTTCTCACAAGGACCTGGGATCTGGGCTCTAGCCACTAAAGGAAAGTCATAATGTATTTGATAACGATAACCATAACGTGAAATATTTGACCACGAAATCTTACTCCGTAAGCCCCCTCATCATGCATTGTTAAAGTCAAAGGGGAGTTTTACCATTGACTTCAATGAGTGTGGGATCAAACCCTAGATTAATTCATACACTGCCAGGGTGGTTGTGGGGGGTGGGGAGAACGACTGAAACGTGGCTGAAATGAACTAGCTGAGAAATAAGAGTTTACAAGGTAATCAAGCAGCAAACATGCCAGTGAATTTTGAGAGGGCTGAACACAGAGGTCACATCGAAGAGCAGGGAGGTAGCACATGACTGAAAGCGTGTGTGAGAGGACACGTGAAGGGAGTGTGCCCAATTCAACAGAGCTCTGGCAGGCCAGATCAGGGCCCCTCAGAACCAGAAACCTAGTGACAAACCTAGTCCAGAAAGGAAGTGAGCAAAACATGCCTCTTTGGAACGATTCAAGACACTTAAGATGTTCACTTTATTTAAGGCAAGTGTAAGAGAGGATGAGATCTCAGTCTACAAATTCCTACATGGGAAAGAGATTCCTGCTAGCAGACAGTGCTTTGATCTAATGAGATCCAATGATGGGAAGATTAAACCGGAGAAAATTCAGACTAGAATTTTAAGAGAGAGAAGTTAGCCACTGGAGTAACTTACCTTGGGAACTTCTCTGTCCCTTGCGGTCTTTAAGCCAAGACAGGACGTGTTCCTAAGACATGCACTAATCAGCTAGAATTGATGAGCTGGATGTGGAAACTCCAGGGGACAATGTCTGGCTTGAAGTATTCAGGAAGCCAGACTAGATGTTCCTTGAGCCCGTAGCATCTCTGAAGGGGTGAAAGAAAAACAATTGTGATTAGTCGGATGGAGGGAATAACATATCAGGAAATATTAGAAGTATCTGTCTGGCTTGGTCAAGCAACCTTGACATGGTGAGACAAAGCAGTCGAGAGCGTGTTAAAGGACAAAAAGAAGGAGGAATGATTTAGAAGAGGGCATGAAGATAGAATTGAAAGTAATGTAACCAAACTTACATAGGGTAAAACTGGGAGGAATTTCTGACACAGATCTCAGTTTCACTGTGCAATAGACTCAAAAGGGAAGTGAAAAGTCCTCATTATTTACACTATTTGCAAGTTCGTTCAGCAAACTGAGCTCTAAGGCAGGCAGCGATACATGAAGGGACGACAGACTTTCCCCTTCGCAAGATAATCCGCTCTTTCCCGTTCAGTGAACCACATCCCACTTCACAAAAGATGCATTACCTGTTTGAATCCTACCTGTTTCCCTGGATTTTGGTGAGAGCTCTTTGACTCGAAAGCCACCCGATGGTTCAGACCTGGAGTTGCTTCCTTTATACTCCTGCCAAAAGAAACAAAGGAAGGGGGGAATCAAACTCCCTTTTTCTTCTGCTCTGATCAACTGTGTGCCTCACCCAGGGAGTGGAAGCTCTACTACATTTTGATGACTTCTGAGACATGCTCTCTGGAGCAGCTCAGATCCCAGGAGTTTAACTATGAGGAGAAAAAAAACATAATTAAGATTAGTTTTGAGTCTCTGTATGTTGGTAGGTTCCTACACACGTCCTAACAGGCTTTAAGAAATTGCTTCATTTGTTTTTTTTTAAAGACACGTTAAGTTATTTCACGGCATCAGTTTGTAAAACATTTAAAGACCGAAGACTGGATCGGTAGCTCAGCTAGACTGGTAGGATCTCAGAGTGTTAATTCTGGTGGATTTACACTGATGTAAGACAACTCTGAATTTGGCTCCTATGTCACCTCTAAGATAACAAACCCACAGTATCCACATGAGCTCATATTCCTTTTCGTAAGATTTGGGCTGTGTTCTCAACTCTGCCATTCGCAAACTGGGCAACTTTGGCCACACTCTTTCCTGGCCTTGTTTCCCCATTTGCATAATGGAACAAATGAAATAAGCAGACATGCTGGTGTTACATTTTTTTGGATGACATTGGAGCTTGGTGATTTACTGATGCTTTTTGTGGAAATGTACCAGGCCATGTCTACATTGCCAAGTTTCAGTGATGTGAAAGTAAAAGTAAACAACCATAATCCCCCTATTGCCTAGCGGGCACAGCAATGTCCGTAAAACACTCCATGTAGAAGAACACTTGTGACAGATGAGGACTTCTGTTGTAGCTAATGACATTCGGGGAGGTGGCATTGGTGTGTTGATAGAAAGGCTTCTTCTGTCAGCACAGACTGTGGTCTCCAAGAGGCAGCTCTGCCAGCCTAGCTATACTTCCAAAGTCAGTGTAGTGTAGACAAGACTTCAGTCTGGATGAAACCTTCACCCAGAAAAAGAGTTCTCAGTTCCAGAATGGAACATCCAATCAATGAGTTCTCAGTTCCAGAATGGAACATCCAATCAATGAGTTCTCAGTTCCAGAATGGAACATCCGATCAATGAGTTCTCAGTTCCAGAATGGAACATTTGATCAAAGAGTTCTTAGTTCCAGAATGGAATGTCTGATCACTCACTCGCCATCTATGGAAAAGCCAAAAGCCCCATGGTTAGAGCACTGGTCGGCTCTGTTGTTCTCCCACATACCATAACCACCAAGCTATTGAGGTACTTGCTCTTTGGCCCCTCAAGTGTTTCATACCAGGAGACAGGGGCATCCTTTCTGGAATAGCCATTAGTATAATAGAATCATACAACACTAGAACTGAAGAGATCTCGAGAGATCATCAAGCCCCATCCCCAGCCCTCACAGCAGGACCAAGCACCGTCTAGATCATCTTTGATACATGTCCATCCAACCTGCTCTTAAATATCTCTAATGACGGAGATTCCACAACCTCCCTAGGCAATTTATTCTAGTGCTAAACCACCCTGACAGTTAGGAAATTTTTCCTACTGTCCAACCTAAACCTCCCATTCTGCAGTTTAAGCCCATTGCTTCTTGTCCTATCATCAGAGGCCAAAGAGAACAATTTTCCCCCTCCATCTTTTGACACTCTATTAGGTACTTGAAAGCTGCTATTATGTCCCCTCTCAGTCTTCTCTTTTCCAAACTAAACAAACCCAGTTCTTTCAGTCTTTCCTCATAGCTCATATTTTCTAGACTTTTAATCATTTTTAATGCTCTTCCCTGGACCCTCTCCAATTTCTCCACATCTTTCTTGAAATGTGTTGCCCGGAACTGGACACAATATTCCAATTGAGGCCTAATCAGCGCAGAGTGGAGTGGAAGAATGACTTCTCATGTCTTGCTCACAACACTCCTGTTGATGCATCCCAGAATGATGTTTGCTTTTTTTGCAACAGTGTCATGCTGTTGACTCATATTTAACCTGTGGTCCATTATGACCTCTAGATCCCTTTCTGCAATACTCCTTCATAGACAATCACTCCCATTCTGTATGTATGAAACTGATTGTTCCTTCCTAAGTGAAGTACTTTGCATTTGTCCTTATTAAGTTTCGTCCTATTTACTTCAGACCATTTCTCCAGTTTGTCCAGATCATTTTGAATTATGACCCTGTCCTCCAAAGCAGTTGCAGCTCCTCCCAGCTTGGTATCATCTACAAACTTTATGGCTATGTCTAGACTGGCATGATTTTCCAGAAATGCTTTTAACGGAAAAGTTTTCCGTTAAAAGCATTTTCGGAACAGAGCGTCTAGATTGGCACGGATGCTTTTCTGCAAAAGCACTTTTTGTGGAAAAGCGTTTGTGCCAATCTAGACGCGCTTTTCCGGAAAAAAGCCCCGATCGCCATTTTCGCGATTGGGGCTTTTTTGTGGAAAACAAATCTGAGCTATCTACACTGGCCCTTTTGCGCAAAAGGACTTTTGCCCGAACGGGAGCAGCATAGTATTTCCGCAAGAACACTAACAATCTTACATGAGATCGTCAGTGCTTTTGCGGAAATTCGAGCAGCCAGTGTAGACAGCTGGCAAGTTTTTCCGGAAAAGTGGCTGATTTTCCAGAAAAACTGGCCAGTCTAGACACAGCCTATAAGTGTACTCTCTATGCCAATAGTTAAATTGCTGATGAAGATATTGAACAGAACTGGTCCTAAAACGACCCCTGCAGAACCTCACTTGTAATGCCCTTCCAGCAGGACTGTAAACCATTAATAACTACTCTCTGAGAACAGTTATCCAGCCAGTTATGAACCCACTTTATAGTCGCCCCATGTAGGTTGTATTTCAGTGGTTTATTTATTAGCCTAGTGGTTAGGGCATTCTACGGTGTTTGGGGGCATTGAGTCTCAAGAGGAGAGTGAAGCTAGGTCTTCCACTTCCCATGTGAATGCTCTAACCATTGTACTACGGGATAGTCTAGGCGGTAAGGCTCTCTCTTTCCTCAGTTTCCCTCCAGCACCCACTCCTCTTGGAACTTTGCAAAAACCAAATTTTTGTTTCAAGGAATGAGAAAATTTTTGTGCTGCCATTATATCGATATTATTATAGTCCCTCCTCTCCTCCTGTGTTATCTATTTATTGTGTGAGCAGCAGAAAGCCTGCCACCACACCCAGTATGTAGCCTTCCTACTCCAAACCCTTTCCCCCTTCCTAGCTCTTGGCTGTAGCACCAGAGGAGAGGGGGAAGAAAAGACCCCTGGTGGCCAGGGGAGACTGAGGGGAGAGAAAATTGCCCTGGCTGCTGGGGGGAGAGTGAAGGGAGTGAAAAGGCCCCTGCTGGATGGGATCCCCCAATCTGAACCTCTCCTCACTCCCCCACCTCCAGTGTCCTACACCCCCCCACACATCCCCATGGCCCTGCCCTGAGTCCCGCACCCCCCACGCTGCCAGCCCCTGCCCTGAAGGACACGGGCAAATACACAAAGTGGGGAAGGGGCGCATAATTAGGTCATTATAATTCTTAATTGCTGTAGCATATGCAAAAGGATGGGCTCCAAATAGGGCTACTGACAGGAGTGTGGGGACAAAAGGGGCAACTGCCCCAAAACCCAGTGATTTAAAAGGATCTGGTGCTCCTGGCCACTGCTACTGTGGCAGCGCCGGAACCCTGAGCCCTTTAAATCGCCACCGGAGTCCTATGTGGTGCGCTCCGGGTGGCACTAAGGGCTGGCAGGTGGAAGTGTGTGGCATGGTCTGAGCAGTGCTGAGGACTGGCTGCCCCCAGCCCTGCTCCTTCCACCCACGATCCGCCCTTCTGGAAGCTCAGGGTCCCCCTCCCCTTGCCAAGAGGCCCAGCAATTCTGTCAGCCCCTTTGGCACCATTTATCTGCGCCGAGGCAGGACCACGTCAACCTCAGCCAGGCATGTCTCGGCCTGTGCTTACAATTGGTGGGTCTCACCCCAGCTGCCGTGTCCCTACTGCACTGCACAGACCTTCTCTCTCAGGGCTGAGGCGTGAGCTGGGTCTGCACAGCAAAGGTGGCCACCCTGGGTCCCGAGTCGCAGCAGGCTCTGAGTCACCCCTCTAGCAGGGCCTAGGTCTTGCTCATCCAAGCCAGACTGGTCTGGGGGTGGCCAGAAGGGAGGCTGAGTCTATGTACTGTCCCAACATACTCTCAGTGACTTGCCCAGGGCTACACACATAGTTTATGGTAGAGGCAAGAGTTGCAGCCTGGTTCTCTAAGGCCCTATGCAAACATCCTAACTACAAGGCCAGCCTCCGTGTCTGTCACATTTTAACTCATTCTCCTAGGATGCTAGGGGAAAAACAGGTGAGGCATTAAAAACCTTTTACATGAGCCTATACATTTGCTCTGTATTTTCAACTTCAGGTGTAACCTCTCTAGTCTGGCACCCTTAGGACCTAACTAGTGTTGAACCAGAGAATTTGCTTGACCATGGGAAGTAAATATTGTCTTGCAGTATCACCAACACATCCACTGCTTGCTGGGCTCTGAGGCTATGTCACACCCATGTTAAGTGGACATCTGGATAACTAAAATCATACCGGACCACAGATGTTGCCGGACCAGAGAGGTTCAACCTGTACAAAGAGAGGAAGATAATTGCCAGCAATTAGTGTCTGCGCTTCTGCATTCTGGGCACAGGTTCCAAAGTCCCAGATCCCCAAGAGGAATCTCCAGTGGATGTAACTCCCAAACCAGTGATTAAATCCCTTGTTGTCTCCTGTAGGTAAATTGGAGAAGCACTGAGGTCCGTCACCATTGCCTAATGCCCTGCATCCTAGGGGGACCATTCTGCAGTGAGTGTCAGCCATAGAACAAGGAGGATTGGTACCAGTCCCCCCTGCTTTGGGTTGAGGTTGGGAGCTTCTGTGCGTCACCCTCATGTCTTAGAACAGCAGTGAGGGCTCCCATACTGTGAGGAAACAGGTGAGTTTCGGAGACTTTGGCACAGCCCTTTTTGCCTAAATTACATGCTGAAGAATTGAGCTAGGAAGCGAAATTGTCCAGTTAGCCTTTCTATTTTGAGTTCCTGCTGACTTTTCTGTTTGTTCTCATCCTGTTCATATTGGATTTGAACTATTTCCATATACGTTCTCTCTGTCTCTCTCTCCCCTGCAGCATCCGTTCTGCATTTAATTGTAGTCTGGAGAGTCTATTTTCTCCAGATTCTGTGGACAATGGAGCCTCAAAAGGACCCCAAAAAGCATCTGCCCTGCATGCGTTTTGTTATAATCCAGGAAAAGGGATTTTAACTCCTCTGCCTTTCCCACCCAGCATAATATGCAGCCATCTGAGTGCAAGTCTTAATTTTTGGGGGGATCTATATGGCATATGTTTCTTCTCTCATCTTGTCCCCCTGCTTCTGTTCTGTGTCCCCCACCTGAAAGAAGCAAACAGAAAACCACAAACTGGTTCCTGCCTCTGCTGCTGAGACTATTGAAGGAGTAAACCACTGTTCAAAGAGCAAACTTTAGGGAAATCCTGCTTCATAGAGTCAGAGACTCATAGAATCATAGGGATGGAGGAGACCTCAGGAGGCCAGCAAGTCCAACCCCAACTAAAGCATCCCAGCCAGGGTTTTGTCAAGTGAGATCTTAAAAAACGTCTAACGATGGAGATTCCACCACTTCCTAGGGAACCCATCCCAGTGCTTCACTGCTCTCTTAGTGAAATGTTTTTTTCCTAATATCCAACCTAGACCTCCCCCACGGCAACTTGAGACCATCGCTCCTTGTTCTGCCATCATTCACCACTGAGAACAGCCTCTCTCCGTCTTCTTTAGAACCCCCCTTCAGGTAGTTGAAGGCTGCTTTCAAATCCCCCCTCACTCTTCTCTTCTGTAGACTAAATAAACCCACATCCCTCAGCCTCTCCTTGTAAGTCCTGTGCTCCAGTCCCCTAATAATTTTTGTTGCCCTCCGCTGGACTTTCTCCAATGCAGCCACATCCTTTCTGTAATGGAGGGGGGCAGAACTGGATGCAGTACTCCAGATGTGAGCTCACCTGTACCGACTAGAGAGGAATAATCACTTCTCTAGATCTGCTGGCAATGCTTCTCCTAATGCACCCCAATATGCCGTTAGTCTTTTTGGCTACAAGGGCACCCTGTTGACTCCTATCCAGCTTCTCATCCACTGTAATCCCTAGGTCCTTCAACTGCATCGAGGTCACAGACTCACTGCTCTGGAATGTACACCAGAACCTGACGGGCTTCAAACCTGCAAGGGCTTAAACTTTTATTCATCCCCCAAAGTCGGCTCTATGGCCGTTACCTGAGAATGAGCTCTCCTTTTTGTGAGTGGGAAACTCCTGGAATCCCAAGGGCCATGATTTTACAGCCCACCAGAACTGTAAACCTAACCGTGGTTGTTCAGGTGCAGATCCAGTATAATATAACTAAAAATCATCATGTGGCAAGTTTAGAGTCAGTAAATTATCAGATCCAGTGAATACTAAGCATGCTGCCTGGTAGAGATCTTGTGATTCAGTCTAGGCAAATGGAGGTGTTACCTCTTGAGGTCGCTTCCAGTTCTAGTATTCTGTGATTCTATGATTCTGCTGATGAAAGAGACAAGGTACAAGAGTTCTTCTTCAGGTGTAGCTCCGGAACACGTCTCCTTCAATTACCGAGGTTGGTGCAATGAAAAATATTACCTCACTCACCTTGTGTTCCTAAGTATATTACGTCAACACCGTTAGCTTTGTCAACCAAACATTTGATCTCATCAAAAGACAATATCAAGTTTGTTTGACAAGACTATTTTCCATAAAATGATGCTGGAGGTCATAAATAATCATAGAATCACAGAGTACTAGAACTGAAAGGGACCTCGAGAGGTCATCAAGTCCAGTCTCCTGCCCTCACAGCAGGACCAAGCACCCGCTAGATCATCCCTGATAGATGTCTATCCAACCTGCTCTTAAATAGCTCCGCCAGCTTCCCTGCCCTGCTGTCTTCAGGCTCTGGTGCCCCATGAGCTCCACTGCCTCACTGGCCCAGCTGGCTCGTTCCGCTCTGAGCTGCCAGCTATCTCTGCCACTGGGGCTCTCTAGTTCTGTGACCTCCATAGTCTTGCTGGACCACGGATGTTGCCAGACCAGAGAATTCTGGACCACAAAGGTTCAACCTTGTACTTAACCTTAAAGTTCTTGAATTTCCATAGGCTTGTTTACACGCCTAAACTGATTCTTTCTCAGCCTTTGTTACTAGTTAGACCCTTTTCTCCTGCAGCTGTCTGAAACACTCATTCCTCTTCCTTCCAGATGGTTCCCCTCCCTCCCAAAGAACCATTGTATTCTTGTTGCACCTCGTGGATAAAACAGGAATTTGTCCCTCGCCAAATCTGCCTTAATACACAAATGACCCCATCAATCAAGCCCAGAAATTTGTGGTCTAACCAGAGTGCACCGTGGGGGAGCACTTTCCTTTGCTTTGTTTTGTTGAACGGTCCAGTCCACAGTGATGGTGTCATGCGGCCCCTGAATTTCAGGCTGCTTCACAAGAAAAACCACATCACTTCCCCAAATTCCATCAGTGCTGCGTGAATGAAAATATCCGAGATGGGGCTGACCCTGTTTCTCTGCATCTCTTTTCCCTCAGAGCAACCACGTGTGATTACAATGGAGGAGAGAAATTGGACCCTTGTCACAGAGTTTGTTTTTGTGGGATTCACGGATCAACGAGACCTGCAGGTCCCCCTCTTCCTGGTGTTCCTAGCAATCTATGTGATCACCCTGGTGGGGAATCTTGGGATGATCATGCTAATCAGGGCGGATCCCCAACTCCACACTCCCATGTACTTCTTCATCAGTAATTTGTCCTTCTTAGACATCTGTTATTCCTCCTCCATCACCCCCCGGTTGCTGTCAGACCTCTTATCAGAGAGGAAAGTCATTTCTTATGCTGCCTGCCTTACACAGTTTTATTTTTATGCGGTCTTTGCCACCGCTGAGTGCTACCTCCTGGCCGTGATGGCGTACGACCGATACGTGGCCATCTGTAACCCGCTGCTCTATGTCGCTGTCATGCCCCGCAGAGTGTGTGCTCTCCTGGTGGCTGGCTCGTATCTTGCGGGGGTTCTGAATTCCCTGGTGCATACAAGTGTTGCCCTTCGGCTGTCCTTCTGTGGCCCAAATGTCATCAACCACTTTTACTGCGATGGTCCCCCTCTCTACGCACTGTCCTGCACCGACACCCACCTCAATGACATTGTGATGTTTGTGTTTGTCGGCTTCAATATGATTGTGACTAACTTGACCATCCTAATCTCGTACATCTACATCCTGGCCACCATCCTGAGGATCCGCTCAACCGAGGGCAGGCGCAAAGCCTTCTCCACCTGTGCCTCCCACCTGACGGCTGTCGCCATTTTCTACGGAGCAGCGGGGTCCATGTATTCACGACCCAGTTCCAGGCACTCGCAGAACCTAGATAAAGTGGCCTCCGTGTTCTACACAGTGGTGATCCCCATGCTGAATCCCCTAATCTACAGCCTGCGGAACAAGGAGGTGAAGGGCACCCTAAAAAAATGTTTGATGAGAAAAGATTTTTCCTCCCACTTCTGAGAACATGCCTCTTGGTTAATCTAAAGGGTAAATTTGTACCCAAATTTTAGAATAGACACTGAGAGAGCAAAGTTAGAATCAGTCTCAATATATATTACATCAGCCTTTTAGCGATTTAGTTGTAATCACATAAAAAAAGAGATACTTTAAGATCTATTTGGCCTAAAACCATGTTGATTGGCATTGATTATATTGCCATATTTTAACTAACAGAGTCCTGAAGCTGGGTCATCCCATTTACTATTTTTAAATATTGGCATAACAGTATTTTTTTCCAATCTTCTAGAATTTCCCTGGTATTTCAAGACTTATTGAAAATCAACATTAAAGGTTCAGAAAGCTCCTCAGCCAGCTCTTTAACAACTCTTGGATACAAGGTTTTTGGATCTGTTGATTTAACAATGTCTCATTTGGGCAAAGAGAGATTTTAGGCTATGTCTACACTATGAGTTTTGCCAGAAGAGGTAATGCAAATGAAGCATGGATTAGCATTTTCTTGCACTTCATTTGCATACTGTCTTCTGATCCGTTTTTGAGTTAGGGGTTTTTATGCAAAAACAAGCAGCGTGGACATTTCCTTTTTGCACAAAACCCCGTTTTTGTGCAACATCCTTATGCCTCAAAAAAGGAGGTATACCGATCTTGCACAAAGAGGGGTTTTGGCACAAAAAGGAAATGTCCACACTGCTTGTTTTTGCGCAAAAACCCCTAGCGCAAAAATGGATCAGAAGAGAGTATGCAAATGAAGTGTGAGAAAATGATAATCTGTGCTTCATTTGCATTGTCTTTTCCGGCAAAACTCGTAGTATAGATGTAGCCTTACATATCTTTACGCTTTTGGACATGAGTGGCTAGCCAGAAATTTTGGGCTCTTGTGGGCTGTGCTAGCTAGGAAAAAACATTGATGATGGAGTCTGGTCCCACCCCAAAGGCTCTTAAGGAAACTAAGCAATGATGGGATAACAGGAAACATCCTCTCCTGGATCAGTAATTGGTTAAAAGATGGGGGTGGGGGAGGGAAGGGCAGTTTTAGACAATAGGTTTTCACAATGGAGGAAGATAAAAAGCAGCATCCCTCAAAGTTCTATATTGGGACTTCTTCTATTCAACATAATGATCTGGAAAAGGGATTGCACCGTGAAGTGGCTAAGTTTGCTGATGATATATAAATAAGCTAGCTAAGTCCAAAGCAACTGCAGGGAGTTACAGGGGATCTCACAAAACTAAGTGACTGGGCGACAAAATGGCAGATGAAATTCAATGTTAAATGCAAAGTAACGCACAGTGGAAAAAATAATCCCAACTATACCTATATAGTTATGGGTTCTGAATGAGATGTTACCACTCAAGAAAGATCTCAGTCATTTATTTCTCTGAAAATGTATATTCTGTTAGGAAAGGCACAGAACATAAGACAGACCGAATCACTATATAAATCCATGCCCACACCTTGAATACCCTGTCCAATTTGCTTGCCTCATCTCAATCAGAATATCTTGAAATTGGAAAACCAAGGGCAACAAAGATGATACAGGATCTATATTAGGAGAAAGCAAACATTTTAGAAAACACTAAAGGGTGGAGGATATGATAGAGGTCTATATAACCATGAATGTTGCTGGAAAATGAATATAGGAGTGCTCTTTGCCCTTTCATATAATACAAAAACCAGAGGGCCATTCAATCAAATGAGTAGGTGATTTAATAGAAACAAGAGGGAAAACTTCCTCACATAATGACCACCTAACTTGCGGAACTCATTGCTGTGGGAGGTTGTGATGATTAAAAAGTCTACATGGGTTCAGAAAACAGCTGGCCAAGTTCATGAAGGCAAGGCCTGCTGTGGGTATTAGCCAAGGTGATCAAGAATGGAATCCCATGCTTGTGACCGTAAGCCTCTGTGAGCCTGAAGCCAAGAGGATAAAAACCCGCAGCAACCCTGGGTGGCTCTCAGGTAATGCGGTAGTGGAAGGGCCGGGAGCTGCAAGCCCTTGGCTATGTTTTTAATTCAAAGCCTCTGGCCCCAGACAACTCTGGGGGGAAGCTGGTCCCCAGCTCCTTCCCTTTCTACACCAAGCCCCACCGCTTCCGGTGGTTGGAACCGGCCCGTGACTACATCTCAAAATTCATTAAGTGGCACCTCAATGAAAATTATTGCCCACCCCTGCTCGAGGTCTTGCCTGGGTTCATAGCTGAGGTGGTTAATTGTGCCTATGGCTACACAGCTTCCTTCTGGAAAGGGTCACAATGAAATAAGCAGGATCAGGCTGCTAGGTGGAGACCTCTCAGCTCAGTTTGACCATTAGGCTCCTCGAAACAACTCAGGGAGGGAGTCCGGGTTCCCAATGGGTCTCGTGCGCTTAAATCCCTCGGGTGCATTTGCAAAATCCCATCCTGAGAAAACAGATTCCCTCGTGTTGAACGTGCAGGACTGTGAGTGACAAAACCTTTCTCCTCAAACGGGACACACGCCTCTGCTACACGCCGCATCCCCTGTTCTCGACATAAAATAAGAGCCAACAAGACCAAAGCCATCTTGATAGCCCCCACAAGGCCCAGTTAAACCCCTGTGGAGGATGGCAGCACGTACACCAGGCCTTCTGCCAAACCTTCTCTCCCAGGATGCCGAGTTTTAGCCTGATGAACTGACTTGCTCAGAAGAGGTGAAGGGCATAGTGCTAAGCAGAGAAGGACAATCGCCTGGAATACTTACTTGCATAAATGGAAGAGATTCAACATGTGGTGTCAGACAAACAGCCCAGGGCCACTACTGCCCTCTTACCACTGATATTAGGGGGGAATGGTGGAGTTGAAGAAACCTGGCCTATCACTTAGCCCAGTCAGGACACACTATGTGGCAGTTACCGCTTTTCACCACAAGGTGGAGGGGGTGTCTATGTTTGCCCACCAAATAATTTCTGAAGGGTATCAGAGATGTCGTACCTGAAATACCAGTCCTTACCCCATCTCGGGGCTCCAACCTGGTACTACAATGTCTTGCTGGGCCTCTGTTTGAACCGTCTGTGACGTGTTCTCCGGTGCATCTCTCAGTGACAGTGGCCCTCATGTCTGCCTACTGAGTGGGAGAGCTAGGGACCCTCATGGAATGGCAAAAAAAGGCTGTAGGCCAAGCCTCAGATGCAGGAGCCAAAAGTGTGAAGAGGTGCTATGTTGGGGCCAATGTTCCCTCACATTTTTTCCATCGATGTGCAGAATACATTTTGTTCGGTGCACTGAAGCACTGCAGATGTGTACCGCCAATAGAAACACACGCTGCCAGCTGTGGAGTGTATTTGAATCTCTCCTGGGTGACCACCCAAGCGCTTAGCTTACAGGGGACACTGGTAGGGGGCCATATTCCGGACTATGCTGACGTTAGTTATGATTTCCACAATGGAATGGGAGGGGGCATAATGGGTGAGGGCTGAGGCGGGTAGGGATAACTTTAAGGGAGCATGGCTGGACTCTCAGGGAGTGCAGTCCTGTAAGCCGTGCTTCAGATAAGGGTTTGGCTCTGCTGGCCAAGGTCACAGGACTTGTACAGCGTGAGTGGTGGATAAGGGAGGCCGTGATAATGTCACATGGGCAGGCCTGCTCAGAATGCCAGGGATAGAACAGCAGTGATGTTCATTAACAGGATGAGTAGCGAGTTTGCCAGCTCTCTGAGGCGTGTAGGTTGAGATACTAGGGTTTCCAGACAGCTTCTCAAAAAATAGCGAACATGGCGGGAAAAAAATTGGTTGAACAACAAACAAACAAACCCACAGGGACCAAAGTTGTTGAGCCAAAAAAAAAAAAAAAGTTTCAAAGGTTTTAATGCAACAAGCAAGTGCTACTTATGTCACACACCAGTGTATGACTCTGAGGCATCATTCATTGGGGGTGCCTTTGTCTCAGAGGCTACATCTAGACTGCAGGCTGCTTTTGGAAGAGATCTTCCAGAAAAGCATACTTTGAAAGACAGCGTCCACACAGCAAAGGCTGTGTCTACACTGGCATGAATTTCCGGAAATGCTTAAAACAGAATAGTTTTCGTTATAAGTATTTCTGGAAAAGGAGCGTCTATATTGGCAGGCTGCTTTTCCGGAAAAGCCCTTTTTCCGAAAAAGCGTCCGTGGCCAATGTAGATGCGCTTTTCCAGAAAAGAGCCCCGAGCGTCATTTTTGCGATCGGGGCTTTTTTCCGGAAAAGACTACTGGGCTGTCTACACTTGCCCTTTTCCGGAACAGTGTTCCGGAATAAGGACTTATGCCTGAGCGGGAGCAGAATAGTTTTTCTGGAATAGCGGCTGATTTTGTACAGTAGAGCATCGTTGCTTTTCCGGAAATTCAAGGGCCAGTGTAGACAGCTCGCAGCTTATTCCGGAAAAGCGGCTGATTTTCCGGAATAAGTGGCCCAGTGTAGACACAGCCCAAAGGTGCAATGAAAAAGCGATGTGTTGTGTTCAAAAGATAGCGTCCACATTGATTGGACACTATCTCACATTGAAGTTGTGATTAATCTGGACGGAGTGACCACCAGGGCACCTGTGTTATTTCCTGGAGGCCTCTTTTTGCGAAAGAACTCCCTCTTCTGTGTCCATACACGCCTTTTTCCGAAAAAGGCTTCTTCCTCGTAGAATGAGGTTTACCGTCGTCGGAAAAACCCCTCCGTTCTTTTGACTTTCTGTCAAAAGAATTCAATGGCAGTGCGGACTGTGGGGAATCATTCATTGGGGGTGCCATGGTCTAGACAGCAGGCTTCTTTTGGAAGAAGAGTCCAAAATGGCTGTTTTTCTGGAAAAATGCTGCAGTGTAGACACACTCTGAGATCGCTGGATGAAGGGTGCTATGTAAGAGTTCAGAGCCATTGTGGATTACTGGGAGGTGGCAGGGCTATTGTGACAGGCAGAGGATGTGAGGTTCAGGACTCTAGTGTACTACAGATTGGACATCCCTGGTCCATCACCCTGGGACCTGACTGGTCCCGGACAAGGGATTTTGCCAGATCAGGGGAGGCCATTTCTGGCCCTCCAGTTCTCCTGGTGGCCTCAACCTCCCCACTGGCTCCCCCCCCTGCCACCACCCAACTGCCTCACCAGCAGCCTGCTGCCATGCCAGGTTCCTGGCCCACCAGCCCTTCCACGGCAGCCTGGGGTCTCACCACCAGGGCTCCCAGCTCCTCTGTAGCTGACCGCTGCCCCACCGGAGTCCGCTGGTGCTCCAGGCACTCTGCATCCGTGGCTGGGCTCCTGGCCGCTGGTCCCCCTGCAGCCAGTCCAGCTGGGTTCCCTGCCTCCACAGGTCTACGGCCTCTGGCCCTCCATCAGGACTCCCTGGTCCAGCACCATCCATATTTCTTCTGGACCACAGATGTTGCCGGACCAGGAAGTCCTGATTTAGAGCATTTCAACCTGTAGTAGGTGGGCAGCTGGGTCACCAATGAGAAATCAAAGGTTGTTTTCACAAGGCAGGATTTTGGGGGCAGCTCTGGGGGTACAAACTGGAAGAACAAGGGGGGGCTGAGGCGCAGGACAGAGAGATCTGTGTGGCCAGGCCCACAGTATCAAAGGGATGGGTAGCTGGACGAGTTTGGAGCGCCTCAGCCTGGAGTGGCAAGGGGGGCTGCAGGGTAGGCTGGCGAGGCATTGGCAAGGACAGCACCACCTTGCTAGGGGGCAATCAGGGCATGGCCTGGAGCCTGTTCCTCTCTTCCCTCTGCACTGCAAAGGGCTCGATCCTGCGAGGTCCTCAGTGCCTGTTGATGTTAGCAGCTCAGGGCCTTCTCCAGCACCCAGGAGAGACTCAGCAGTTCACAAATTGCTGCTTCTCTCTGAGCTGGCCGGAGAGTGAACTCAGTCCTGTTGCCTTTCAACCCGGGGGATTTTATTCCTTCACCACCAATGCATCAGTGGGTGACAATTTTAGAGACGGAAGGAGAGAGCTGGGGGCATCCTAGGATTGACCCAGCCGCAGTCGGCCAAGACGCTGACCCTTGACTCTGCTGTTGCTGAGCTCATGAGCTGTGACAGGCCAAATGGCTTCAGCAGCAGCTCATTAGCATCAGCCACAGAAAACTTTCCATCTTGTTAGTCTCCTCATTAGCCCCGTTGTTGACGAGGGAAGCTGCCTGCAAGTTCTCTAATGTGCGGTCTCCAGGATGGTTAAGAGACTTTCTTAACAATGCCCAGTGCGGCTTGTTAGTCTGCGAGTCCAAAAGGATCACAGAGCCCCGGCGTGTTTCCTGCCTGGGGAAGGAGAGGTCAAATTTAACTAGCTTGGGGACAGTGTTGATGCCTGTGGAGTTAACCACTTAGCTGACAGGGCCTGGAATTCAGGACACCAGTCCCTGGAATACTCAGCGTGCTGAACTGTAACAGGGCCTGTCTGCTGCTTATACTATAACCTTTGCTTACTTTAGTTTAGGCTTCAGGTCCTACACCAGGCCCATGCTGCAAACTCTTTCCCCTACAGTCCTAGCACACCTGTCCTGGCTATGCTAAACCCATCTCATTCAAAAACAACCAGCCGTCCTGTGGCACCTTAGGTACGTCTACACAGCAGAGCTATTTCAGAATAACGTTATGCACGGCCTACACAAGAAACCCGTTAATTCGAAAAAAATTCGAACCCCGACTTCCTGTAAACCTCGTTGTACCAGGATTAAGGAAGTCAGCCCCCTTTAGGGACTGGCCTTTGCTTGTGGCTTGCATGGAAGGCAGCACGTAGCATCTCCAAAGCCCCTGGAGCCAGTGAGAGCTGAGTTGTACGTCCTAGGCCAATGGGTCTGACATGGATCCGGGTTAGAAAGTGGCCAATGCTCCTGGTCCGCTGGCGAAGGTGACGGCGTGAGAGTCCTGGGAAGGAAGGGGCACCACGTGCTAGCGAGAGGCACGACCGCACAGCATTCCCCACAGTGGCACCCCTTGTGGATATGGCAGGCTGGCATGTACTGTGGTTCTGTCTTGCCATGCTGACCCTGTCCAAAGCGCTCGCTCTGTCACCTTCAGACGAAGCAGAGATACATCACACCAGGAGCAGCGATCCTGCCCTGGACTTGACAGCGAGCGCAGTGGGCACGAGTCAGCAGGGCCACCCACAGGAGGTGGCAAAAGGGGTAGTTGTCCTGGGCCCGGTGATTGAAAGGGGCGTGGTGCTCTCTGTTATCACTGCTGGAACCCCACGTTCCAAACAGTGCTTGGGAATGTGCATGGAATGCAGTCTGGGAAGCTCTGAGGGTCACCTTGGCCCCACCCCTTCTGCTGAGGCTCCGCCCCCTCTACCTGAGCCTTGCCCCTTCTGCTGAGGCTCCGCCCCCTCTACCTGAGCCCTGCCCCTTCTGCTGAGGCTCCGCCCTTTCTGGGAGCATGGAGCTGGGCCCCCTCCCACCTCGCCCAATCAAGACACACAAGCCTAGGACAGCTGTTATTTCCCCCTGAAGGCAATCCCAGAAGCCAGGCCTTCCCCAGCAGATCTGACACAGGGCTTACCCATAGCTGGTAGGGTAGGACCAAGAGACACAACAAGGGTATGTCTACACTACCCCGCTAGTTCGAACTAGCGGGGTAATGTAGGCATACCGCACTTGCAAATAAAGCCCGGGATTTGAATTTCCCGGGCTTCATTTGCATAAGCCGGGCGCCGCCATTTTTAAATCCCGGCTGGTTCGAACCCTGTGCCACGCGGCTATTCCTCGTGGAATGAGGAGTAACGGTAGTTCGAACTAGGAAGTCTAGTTCGAACTACCTAGTTCGTGCCGCGTGTAGCCGCGCGGCACGGGGTTCGAACCAGCCGGGATTTAAAAATGGCGGCGCCCGGCTTATGCAAATGAAGCCCGGGAAATTCCGGGCTTCATTTGCAAGTGTGGTATGCCTACATTACCCTCCTAGTTCGAACTAGGAGGGTAGTGTAGACATACCCCAAGTTAGGCCAGGGCCCAGCAGCAGGGGGCAGCGATCACACCAGTCCCGGTATCCGGGCCAACAAAGGCTGTGCAAGCAGGCAGCAGACACCATATCCCCCTGCAGGTTGATCAGCACAAGACATTACAGAAAGGGGGAACGGCCATCGACTGTCCTGTCCTGTGCTGCACGTACCTGACAGGAAGGACTGTGCCACCTGGGCACAGAAAAGGCAGAGCCAGAGACATCTATAGGGAAGAAAGGTGAATTCTATCCCTTGCACTCAACACAGTACCATACCCCCCAGCAGGGGGCGATGTGCACACCGCAGCTATTCTAGCAGGGAAGAGCCAAGAGGCCTTTAATAGGCAGCAAGTTTAAAACAAACAAAAGGAAGTTTTTTTTCACACCGCACACAGCCAACCTGTGGAACTCCTTGCCAGAGGATGTAATGAAACCCAGGATTTTAACAAGGTTAAAAAATGAGCTAGGTAAATTCATGGAGTTTAGGTCCATCGATACTTATTAGCCAGAGTGGGTAGGGATGGTGTCCCTAGTCTCTGTTTGTCAGAGGCTGGAATGGGATGATAACAGAGGGATCACTTGGTGATTACCTGTTCTGTTCACTCCTCTGGGGCATCTGGCATTCCCCTATTGGAAAACAAGACACTGGGCTAGATGGATCTTTGGTCTGACTCAGTGTGGCCATTCTTATGTTCTTCCGCAAGCAGGAGGTCTAATGTGGCCAGAGCCCAAACATCCGTGAGATTTCTAAATATGACAAATGACAGTTTCCCAGCTCAGAAAATGCTGCATCCCACCTGGGGGGAGGGGGGGGCGGGGGGGGGGGGGGGGAGGAGATTCCATATTCGGACTCATCTTGACAGAGAAAGAGAAACTGATCACAGGACTGAAAATAAAACAATGGTAACTTAGATCCCCGTCGTGAGTAGCGACGCGGGGCACGGATATGTAATAAGGGGCTCTTGAGGCTAGCAGCGAGTGGGCTACCTCAAGCTTGAAGCTGACGTGAGACAAATTGGAAGTGGAAATACGACATCACTCTTTAGCAACGAGAGTAATTCGCCACTAGAGTCACCTATGAATGGGCTGGCTGGGTTTTCCGTCATGGACCATTTTTCAGTCAAGATGGGCGGTATTTTTTTTTCTCTCCAAGCTCTGCTCTAGGAATGATTTGTGTGTTGGTCTCTAGGGCTCAGGTGACCAGATCACGGTGGTCCCTTCTGGCCTTGGAATCCATGCCTCTGTGACTCTATAGGTCGTGCCTTTCCATGAGGTCAGCACAAGGCCCAGCCGAAGGGTTGTCGTCACACCTACAATGGAAAGTGACCCCTCCATGCATTTTGCCCAAGGCAGATCCCGACACACTGGCCCAGGTTAGCCATCACTTTCTTGCTCTCTACAGGGTACCTAGAACAGGCCAACAGGGGCAGCACTTCCACCATCCCCTGCATGTAGGAAAATTTACAAATGGGCCTTAACAAAGATGCTAATTATCTTACCCATTACAAAGATAGCTTCCCCAATTATCACCCCAATATAATTATCTAATAGTCACTAGCCTCCTCCCTCATCTCCCTCTGTTCTAAAATCTGATTTGTCTATTTTATATGTGTTCACTTTTTTTTATTGTATCCCTTTGGTATATATGGTCATGCCAATTTTCTTTCACAATTTGATATGAGAAAGTGGGTTTGGCCCATGAAAGCTCATCACCTAATAAACCAGCTTGTTAGTCTTGAAAGTGCTGCATAGTCCTGTCTTTTGTTATACCAATGAAAGGCCGAGGTTAGTGCCTGATCTGCACTCCAATGTTACATGGCAGGAAAGGCAGTGGTCTCTCATTGCCTGAATTCACTGACAGCATCGTAAGCCAGCAGGGCAACACGTCTTCCAGATTCCCTGTTGTTAAGCCAGACCAGACACCGGTGTGCCCAGTAAGTGGAGCATTTGTGCAGCCATCCAGGGGAGATGCAAATGCTGCCTAGCTGATTAGCAAAGCACCTCCAGCTGGCAGTATGTGTTTCTACTGGTGGTGCACATCCGCACATGCCTCGGTGCACAGAGCAACATTTATTCTGCACGCAGATCGAAAAAAATAGAGGGAACCCTGGCAGACATCCATACAATCACACGCTCCAGCAAACAAGCGGCTCTTCTAGCAGTCAGACCTCCTTCAGTGAATAAAGTGCAAGGACAGAGACAGGAGACACCAGGTTCGAAGAGCTCACCCTGGCAGGTTTAGGTTGGACATTAGGAAAAACTTCTTAACTGTCAGGGTGGTTAAGCATTAGAATACTGTGGAAGAAAACAAGCCTTTACTCTGCGTTTGGTAGCAACAAGTAGTCAGAGACAGTTTATTTTATGAGCTGCAGCAAGGGAAAAACTGATTTGGACAGGGGGAGGGGAGCTCCCCCCTTCCCAGGCAGATCTTCGAATACAATCAATTATGAAGCAGTTTATATACTGTCCGTTACATATAATAACAATAACAATTAGTCTCCTTCCCATTACAAACACCAATGGCTAACAGTTATTTTAGTTCCCCCCAGATGCTCCTTATCTCAAGGTCCCTGCCAGAGTCAGCATTCTATCCTCATCTCCTAAAGTGAGACGAGAGGTGAGAGGCGAGATCTTGTCAGGTCTCAGAGTTAATGACCGAAGCAAGAGTTAGGCTAACAAACTTAAAATGGCTGCTAACAAAAAAGATTGCTTCCACAATACATTGCCTAAGGAGGTTGTGGAATCTCCATCCCTGGAGATATTTAAAAGCAGGTTAGACAGACATCTATCAGGGATGGTCTAGATGGTGTTGAGTCCTTCTGGGAGGGCAGGGGACTGGACTTGATGACCTCTCGAGGTCTCTTCCAGTTCTATGATTCTAAGAGTCTATGATTGCTGGCTGATGATGGCACATATCACTTGAGCGGATGTGCAGGTGGCTGGTTTGGTTAGGTCCTGTGATGGTGTCACTTGTATAGATATGCAGATAGAACTGGCAGCAGGGTTCGTTGCAGGGATAGTTTCCTGGGCTAATATTTCCGTGATGTGGTATGTGGCTGCTGGTGAGCATTTGCTGCAGGAAGACACGCATCTGAGGCAAAATATTTTATTGGGCCAAGTTCCACTGGTGAAAAAGGCAAGCTTTCAAGCCACCCAGAGCTCTTTCTCAGGTCTGAGAAAAGTACTCCAAGTATCACAGCTAAATGCAAGGTGGAACACATTGTTTAGCACAAGTAGCTAGCACATTTTTTAGGATCAGGTATACACAACTCCAGTTATGTAGAATATGTAGCTGGAGTCAGCTTCCTTTAAGCTGAGCTTGGTGGCTTCCCTTACTCCTTGCGAGAGCAGGGAGTAAGGGAAGCCCTGGGGGAGTCCTCTGAATTTGATTTAGTGAGTCTTAGCTAGACTCGCTAAATCAAACACCAGAAGATTGATTGTAGCAGCATCAATCTTCTGTGGAGTGAAGATGTGGCCTAAAGGACCATTCAAGGCAGATGGCCTGATAACACCTCTGCAATCATATGACAAAAATAGGGGCTTAATGAGTTAAAGGTTGTTGTAATAAGTCATAATTCCAGTGTGTCTGATAGTTAGTCCCTGATTGTTAGTGTCTAGCACAGTTACGAATTTGAGCTCCCAGTCTTGTGAAAACAGAGTGTAGGTTTCCTTTGAGGATGAGGGGTATTAGAACAGATAAGCAGTGATAGCACACCACTTTCCAAAGACTCACCAAAATCTCTAAGGCAAACTAAGCAGTCATAGGCCAAGAGGGAAAGTCCTCTCATGGATCAGTAACTGGTTAAAGGACATCTGTGCTGTGCCTTTTCTCTAGAGGCTGTCATCAGTGTATTGTCCTCAGTTATAAAACACCACGTAGCTCATTCTAAGCAAGCACCTTTATTCTTAAGGGAAGGCATTTCAGAGACAGCATTCTGAAACCAATAAAAGAACCTACAAGCACACTAATGATGTTACCAAGAATGACCCAGATCTCTAGCTATGGGCGTTGGTAGGTGTCAATCTGCCAAAACCCACAGCTGAGTTTTTCCCTGTGGTTACAAATGTATAACTGTCTCAGATTCACAACCAGACCCTCATTGGGCATTTGATCTATCTCTTCACGGAGCTCAGATTTTTTGATTTCCAGTCTCCAGGAACAAAATCAGCAGACAATGACCCCTTCCGGAGGACACAGCTTCTAAGGGTTGGTATGTGTATAGTCAGAGGCTGGGACATCGTTTTAGCATCTCCTTAAGTATTCCCCAGGAAATGCAATTCACACTTAGGGTGTGTCTAGACTACAGGGTTTTGTTGACAAAAGTGGACTTTTGTCAACAAAACTATACCTGCGTCTACACTGCCGCTGAGTTCTGTCGCCATGACGTCGACAGAACTCAGCAGTTTTATCGATGGCTGTAAACCTCATTCTACGAGGAATAATGCCTTTTGTCGACAGAGTTCTGTCGATTGAAGGTGTTATTGCCTGTACGCTGTCCTTTGCATCTACACTCTCATGTTGACAAAGTGGCTTGCTTTGTCGACAGAACTGGATGTAGTCTAGAGTCCAGTATGTGTTGAAAAAAGTTCTGTTGACAAAAGCCTGTAGTCTAGACGTACCCTTATTGTCCCCAAAGTCCACTCTTGTCTGGAATATTTTCAGAATAGTCCTCTGAACCCCCATTTCATCCCTAGAGAGGTTACATGCAGTCCTAGCCCACACTCATAGATAAACTTTGTATTTAAACTAATGGACCTCAAAGGTACTTAAAATTAATTCAATAAGTTCTTCTAGAGAGACACAAGAAATTTCCACATCTCTCCCATTTATGCAGTGCCTAGCACAACTGGCCCCTGATCTTGGTTGTGCAATATAAGTGCTCCTGGAATGTAAACACTAGGGGTACGTCTAGACTACAGGCTTTTGTCAACAGAATTTTTGTCGACAGAATCTGTCAACAAAGCTTCTGTCAAAAAAGAGCATCTAGACTACATCCAGTTCTGTCGATAAAGTAAGCTGCTTTGTCGACATGACAGTGTAGACGCAAAGGATAGTGTAGAAGCAATAACGCCTTCTGTCGACAGAACTCTATTGACAAAAGGCATTATTCCTCGTAGAATGAGGTTTACAGCCATCAACAAAACTGCTGAGTTCTGTTGACGTTATGCCGACAGAACTCAGCGGCCGTGTAGATGCAGGTATAGTTTTGTCAACAAAAGTCCACTTTTGTCAACAAAACCCTGTAGGCTAGACACACACTAGTATCTATGCTTTGCTTTCTTTCTAGAGGCTATGACCAATATTTATTGCCTGTCTTGATAAAACCTCACACAGCTCATTGTAAGCAAACATAGTTAATGTGAAAGTGAAAGCAGCACAGAAAAAAGAACCTACTCACGTGCTAAAAATATTACGATAAGTGGTCCCAAACTCCAAGCGCAGACTCTGGAAGGTAGCAATACTCCAAAACCTGCAATTGCATTCTTTCCTTGGTTACCAGTTAATAACTCTTTCAGAACCAGAACAGAGACTGGGCAACGGATCCATCTCTTTGACCTTGGATTTCCAGTCTCTGGAAACATAATCAGCAGACAATGACCCGTTCCTGAGGGCATGGCTTGAGCAGGCTGGTTTTGCAGAACTGGAGCTGTGAAAATTGGTGAGGCCACATCTGCTTCCAGTTGTGGGGCCCCCGCTACAGAAAGGATGGGGATGCATTGGAGAAAGTCCAACGGAGGGCAACAAAAATGATGAGGGGGCTGGAGCATACGACCTATGAAGAGAGGCTGAGGGATTCGGGCTTATTTGGTCTACAGAAGAGAAGAGTGAGGGGGGATTGATAGAACCCTTTAGCTACCTGAAGGGGGGTTCCAAAGAGGATGGAGAGAGGCTGTTCTCAGCGGTGACAAAACGAGGAACAATGGTCTCAAGTTGCAGTGGGGGAGGTCTAGGTTGGATATTAGGAAAAATTATTTCACTAGGAGGGTGGTGAAGCACTGGAATGGGTTACCTAGGGAGGTAGTGAACTCTCCATCCCTGGAGATTTTTAAGTCCTGGCTTGAGAAAGCCCTGGCTGGGATGATTTAGTTGGGATTGGTCCTGCTTTTACCAGTAGGTTGGACTTGATGACCTCCTGAGGTCTCTTCCAACCCTATGAGTCTATGATTCTATTAATGTCTCTCTAGGTAATCCCTAGGAAATCTGCTTCTTGATTATTGTCCAAAAAAATCCATTCTTGTTGGGCACATTTCAGATATAGTCCTTTGAACTCACATGTCCCCACTAGAGAGATTACATGCTATCCTAGCCCACAACAATAAATAAACTTTGCATTTAATTTATGGACCCCAAATATACTTAGACTTAATTCAATAAGCTTTCCCAAAGAGATGTAGGAAATGTTGATATCTGCCATAATTATGTTATATTTTTAATGTATAATAAAAATAATAACAATACACTTGCAATTTTCAAACAAAAGTGGTCAGACTTAACAAAATCCATATTTCTCACCCAAGGACTATGAACATGCTGTGTCTATAAGTGCCTATATTCACCACTTGCATTAAAAGAGGGCAGATTTATTTACTTCAGCCAATTAGAAGTTAGCAGTCTCTAAGGACACATCTACACAGCAGGACAAAAGTTGACTTGAGATACACAACTTCAGCTACTTCAATTGCATAGCTGAAGTCGAAATAGCTTAATTTGGCTTTTGGCATTGTCTTCATAGTAGGAAGCTGAAGGGAGATTGCTCTTCTTTCGTATTCCCTTACTCCTTGTAGAATGAGGGTTACAGGAGTCAGAGTAAGAAGTCCTCCAGCTTGACATTATTTTGAATTAATGGCTTGCTGTGTATTTTGTTACAGTATTTTGAAATAGCGTCAGTTATTCCGAAATAATGCTGCTGTGTAGATGTACCTTAAGTGGACCAAGCATACACAGAACATTTTGCAATGTTAATTTTATATATATATATATATATACAGGGGTCGACAAATCACTGTTTCTACTACTCGCCCATGGCGAGTAGATTTCAGCTGGTTGCTCCATTTGCCCAGTTCACCGCTGCTGTGTGCATGCGCAGTGCTGGTCTGGTGCATGCGCAGTGCGGGCCTGGTGAGTAGATCTCGCTGCAGTTTGTTGAGCCCTGTGTATATATATTGTGACAGGGTCAGGCCAGGGAGCTGCTGCAGAGAGGCGAAAAGGCAGCCCAAAAGGGAAAAACTCCTGTTAGAAAAGCAGAGAACTGCAGCACAATTAGGTGCAGCTGGGAGGGAGCTGGCTCAGGCAAATTGGGGCCAGCTGACTTCTCTGCTGACTCTCTGAGGGCCTTTAAAAGCCTCATCAGTTGGAGGCTAGGGAGAGGAGTGAGAGGACGAAAGGAAGGTGGTGGAGAGGCAGAGAGGAAGAAAAGGAGAGAACAAGTTGGACCAGCATTAGGTAAAGGCAGCAGGGGAGGGAGCCTGTGGGCCCCTGGCTTGGGCTCCCTACCACTGAGACCCGCTGCAAAACCCCAGTAGTGGCTTGGAGAAGAGGGGCCCTTGCCACACGTGGTGCCAGGAGTGGGATCTTTGGCTGTGAGGCCTCACAGCAACCCAAATCTAGCTAAGTTGGCCCCTCGCAAAGCAAAGTACCCATGGAGGACCTGGTAAAAGCACTGGTGCAGGCCACGGCGGCTCAACAAGAGGCTACTCGGGTGCAAGCAGCTGCCCAGCAGGAGTCGGTGCGGCTCCAACAAGAAACCAACCAGTTGTTGATGAGTCAAGTAGCCCAGGACAGGGCCACCCTGCAGGAGGTGGTGACCCAGCTGAAAGCCCTGACAGTCCAGGTACGTGATCAAGATGGGGTTCGACCCTTGCGGGCCAATTTCTACTTACAGAAAATGACAAAAGACGATGAGGTTGAGGCCTACCTCTTGGCCTTCGAAAGGACAGCTTTGCGGGAGGCCTGGCCTCAAGCTCAGTGGGCCAGCATTCTAGCCCCTTTTCTGAGCGGGGAAGCCCAGAAGGCATACCTTGACATGGCAGAGGAAGCTGCATCCGACTACCCCCAGCTGAAAGCAGAGATCCTGGCACGGGCTGGGGTCACGGTCGCAGTGAGAGCCCAGAGATTTCACAATTGGCGATATCGAGATGACCAGGGCCCCAGAACTCAGTTGTTTGATCTGGTTCATCTGGCCCGGAAGTGGCTGCGGCCCGACATCCACAACCCCGACAAGATTATCGAGGTGATCGTTCTTGATCGGTACATGAGGGGTTTACCCCCAGACCTTCGGGAATGGGTGGGCCAGAATGACCCCACGACATTTGATGAACTGGTGGCTCTTGTTGAGAGGCGATTGACAGCTAAGGGACTTTCCCGCAGCCCCAGAGTCGAGGTGCAGCAGAGCAGAAGGTCCACCTTCCTCCCAAGGACCCGTGCCCCTGAAGTTTCCGACAGAGTCCAGACAGGAAGAAAAGAGGCGGAAGAGAGGCCGGGACGGGCAAGAGACCTTGGGGTCTGGACAGGAGAGGGCCAGGGATCAAGACCCAACAGCCCAAAACGAAAGGGGCTGTCCCGCCCAGGTTATAGGTGTTATGCCTGTGGGGAGATAGGGCATATTGCGGTTCAGTGCCCTAACATAGACGAACCTATGCAATGTGACCTGGGGAACCTACAAAGTGTTCTAGTTAACCTCGTAGGGGTAGCAGTGGGCCCCCATCAGTATACCCAGCCCGTGAAAATGAATGGGGTAGAAACCACTGCCTTAGTAGATTCCGGGAGTGCGGTTACATTGGTCTCAGGGAAGCTAGTGGGGCAAAATCAGCTGACTCGAGCCAAGTACACTGGAGTATCTTGTGTACATGGGGATACTAGTTATTACCCCACCATCCCTGTGGAAATAGAAGTACAAGGGCGGGTTACAGAGGTAACCGTGGGGGTGGTCCCAAGGCTCCCCTACCCGGTGGTCATTGGGCGAGACTTCCCCAGGTTTAGTGACCTACTACCACGGGACTGGGAGGAGGAGGATAGCTCCCTCCCAGCCTTCCATGAGTTCTCCCAGGACCTGTTCTCGGTGCCTGGGGAGCCCCGGAAAACCCGACGGGAGAGGAGGGCCTCAAAGAAATTGGGGACCATGATCTTGACCCAAGGTCGGAAACAGACACGGGTAGAAGGGGAGGCCTACCCAACTACTAGAGCCGAAGCCCCAGGACAGGATGAGCCTGAAGCAGGGCCCAGCTCATCAAGGGAGGAAAGGGGGCTAGGTTCCCTGGAGCCTGAGCAGGTGAAATCCCCAAGGGAGACCTTTGGGCAGGACCAAGCCAATGATCCACTGTATCAGAATATCCGTAAGGAGGTGGTTGAAGTTAATGGGGTCCCAGTGGAGGGGAGGAACAAGGGCACGGGGCCCTTCTATATAATCAAGGGGGATCTTCTTTATAGGGTAGTTCTTATACAGGGCCAAGAGGTGGAGCAACTCTTGGTACCCCGGAAGCACCAGAGGGCAATACTGGAATTGGCACACAGTCATCTATTTGGAGGACATCTAGGGGTGGATAAGACCCTGGACCGCATTCTTCAGAGGTTCTTTTGGCCTGGGATCTATGTAGAAGTCCAGAGGTATTGTGCTTCCTGCCTGGAGTGCCAACTACATGGGCCCCGACCACACCTGAGGGCCCCATTAGTACCCCTACCAATAATTGAAATCCCCTTTGAACGGATCGCTATGGACATAGTTGGCCCACTAGAGAAGTCTGCCCGGGGCCATCAGAGCATACTAGTTGTAGTGGACTATGCTACTCGATACCCAGAGGCAGTGCCCCTACGCAACACCCTATCCAAGACCATCGCTAAGGAACTAATTCAAATATTTTCTAGGGTAGGGATTCCTAAAGAAATCCTAACGGACCAAGGGACCCCCTTTGTGTCCAAGCTTATGAAAGACTTGTGTACCTTGCTCCGCATACGGGCCCTGCGGACCTCGGTATACCATCCTCAAACCGATGGTCTAGTTGAACGGTTTAACAGGACACTAAAAAGTATGCTCAAGAAAGTGGTAAGCCGGGATGGCAAAGATTGGGATATGCTACTACCCTACCTCATGTTTGCAGTAAGGGAGGTTCCCCAAGCGTCGACTGGCTTCTCCCCGTTTGAACTTTTGTATGGGCGTAACCCACGGGGCATACTAGACCTTGCTAAGGAAGCCTGGGAGGAACAGCCTAACCTGGGGAGAAATGTAGTTGATCATGTGCTCCAAATGAGGGACAGGATAGCCAGAGTCACCCCCATAGTGCGGGAGCACCTAGAAAAGGCACAGGAAGCCCAACAGGTCTATTACAACCGGCGAGCAACCGCCCGGAAGTTCCAGGTGGGAGACCGGGTGATGGTGCTAGTGCCGACAGCGGAGAGTAAGCTCCTAGCCCAATGGCAGGGGCCATATGAAATAATAGAAGCAGTGGGAGAGGTAAACTATAAGGTTCGCCAGCCTGGCCGGCGAAAGCCTGAGCAGGTATATCATGTCAACCTGCTAAAACCCTGGCGAGACAGAGAAGTGGCCTTGGTTGTGCTGGGGCCACCACCCCAAGGGGAAAACCCACCAAGGCAGGTGGGAATATCTCCCGAACTGACCCCAGACCAACAGGCCGAAGCAGCCGACATGATTGAGAGGAATCAGGATGTGTTTTCGACAGAACCGGGTAGAACTACGGAGGTTTACCATGACATCATCACAGACCCCGGGGTGAAGGTGCACGTTAAGCCATACCGGATACCTGAGGCAAAACGAAAAGAGGTCCAAGCTGAAGTGGAGAAAATGCTGAAGCTCGGAGTCATTGAAGAGTCCCATAGCCAGTGGTCTAGCCCTATTGTTATGGTGCCCAAGCCAGATGGAAGCCGGCGCTTTTGCAATGACTTTCGAAAATTAAACGAAGTATCCAAATTTGATGCCTATCCCATGCCAAGGGTGGATGAACTCATTGACCAACTGGGCAAGGCCCGATTTCTATCCACCCTCGATTTGACTAAGGGTTACTGGCAGATCCCCTTAGCACCAGGGGCCAAAGAAAAGACAGCCTTTTCAACTCCGGAGGGTCTCTTTCAGTACACGGTCCTCCCTTTTGGTTTGCATGGGGCTCCTGCAACGTTTCAAAGGCTCATGGACAAGCTGTTGCGGCCTCATGCCAAGTACGCAGCTGCCTATTTGGACGATGTTGTGGTCCACAGTCCTAACTGGGACACACACATTGAAAAAGTAGAGGCAGTATTGGAGACATTAAGAAGAGCAGGACTTACGGCGAACCCCGCAAAGTGTACAATTGGACTGGCCGAGGCCAAATATCTTGGGTATATTGTGGGAAGGGGGGTAGTGAGGCCCCAGCTCAACAAAGTGGATGCAATACAGAATTGGCCCCGACCAACCCGGAAAAAGCAGGTCAGGGCATTCTTAGGGTTGGTGGGGTATTACCGCAGGTTCATCCCCAACTTTGCCTCCAGGGCCTGCCCTCTGACCAACCTGACTAGAGCACGTGGTCCCGACATTGTAAAGTGGACCATGGAAACGGAAGAAGCTTTTAAAGATCTCAAGAATGCCCTCTGTGGCAATCCAGTTCTCATAGCCCCTGATTTTAAGAAGGAGTTTATCTTGCAGACGGATGCCTCCGAAGTAGGACTGGGAGCTGTATTGTCTCAAATGGTGGGAGAAGAGGAGCACCCAATCCTGTACCTCAGCAGGAAGCTTCTGCCGAGGGAACAAAATTATGCCGTGGTAGAAAGAGAATGTCTTGCAGTAAAGTGGGCCATGGAAAGCCTTCGCTACTACCTTCTCGGGCGGAAGTTTACCCTGGTCACCGATCATGCGCCTCTGCAGTGGATGCACCGAAACAAGGACAGAAATGCGAGGGTTACCCGATGGTTCCTGTCCCTGCAGCCCTTCCACTTTCGTGTGCAACACAGATCAGGGACCCAGCATGGGAATGCAGACGGGTTGTCAAGGGTGCATTGTTGTCCGACCCAAGTAACCCAACCCCATGGGGTTGAGCAGAGGGGGGGGATGTGTGACAGGGTCAGGCCAGGGAGCTGCTGCAGAGAGGCGAAAAGGCAGCCCAAAAGGGAAAAACTCCTGTTAGAAAAGCAGAGAACTGCAGCACAATTAGGTGCAGCTGGGAGGGAGCTGGCTCAGGCAAATTGGGGCCAGCTGACTTCTCTGCTGACTCTCTGAGGGCCTTTAAAAGCCTCATCAGTTGGAGGCTAGGGAGAGGAGTGAGAGGACGAAAGGAAGGTGGTGGAGAGGCAGAGAGGAAGAAAAGGAGAGAACAAGTTGGACCAGCATTAGGTAAAGGCAGCAGGGGAGGGAGCCTGTGGGCCCCTGGCTTGGGCTCCCTACCACTGAGACCCGCTGCAAAACCCCAGTAGTGGCTTGGAGAAGAGGGGCCCTTGCCACAATATATATATATATATATACTGGCAGTCCCCAGGTTACATGGATCCGATTTATATCGGATCCCTACTTACAAACGGGGTGAGGCAACCCTGCACTAGCTGCTTCCCCCCAGCAGACCAGGGAGACGCGGAGCGGCTTTTCTCAGCAGACACCTCAGCTTGAGAATAAAGGACTGAGGGAAGTGAGGTGTGGGAGAATAAAACTGAGCTCTGGAGAAATGTTTGACTAGAGTTTCCCCTACAATATGTACCAGTTCCGACTTACATACAAATTCAACTTAAGAACAAACCTACAGTCCCTATCTTGTACGTAACCCGGGGACTGCCTGGGTGTATATATATATAAATTGTATATATATAATTTGATTGTTAATTTTTATTATTAACTGACTATCTATCTATCTATCTATCTATCTATCTATCTATCTATCTATCTATCTATCTATCTATCTATCTATCTATCATGTATTTTATTACTTCTGGCAGATGGCAAAAATGGACAAATAGAAGTGGTTTAGGTTTTCCTGCAAAATTTAACTCTGCCTTCCTGTAGATCACAGCACTGGCACAATAAACCTAACAACCAGAATTAGATCGAAGTGCTACAGTCGTGGTGTCCAACACACTATCCACTAGCCACATGTGGCTACTTGGCTGGTTGAGTGTGGCTAGTTCATTATAGCAGTAGCCGCTATAGTGGCTACTGCTTCAGAACTGGTTGGACGCCACGGTAACAGCCTATGGGATACTAACCTGTTGTGTCCCGCAGGCAGAGAATAGGAGGGACCAAGGTGCCACTTATGCAGGAGGCCCCTGCAAAGACAGGGAATTGATTTAGTGAGGGGAAATGTGCATAAAACAGAGAAAAGCAGTGTGGAAAAATGGTCAGCTGAATGGTCAACTCCTGTGCTCTCTTCCACCCGATATCATGGTCCAAAGCCAGGAGGGCTCTTTTGTCATCTCTCAGGTCAGTGCAAAGCTCAGTTCTCTGCTGATGAGTTTTCTTAGAGAGGTTTTCGCGTCCTTGTTCCTCAAGCTGTAGATCAGGGGGTTCAGCATGGGGATCACCACCGTGTAGAACACAGAGGCCCATTTGTCCTGGTCCAGGGCGTACACTGACATGGGCCGAAGGTACATGAAGATGATGGTCCCGTAGAACAGGGTGACCCCTGTGAAGTGAGAGCTGCAGGTGGAGAAGGCCTTGTGCCTGCCCTCAGTGGAGCGGATCCTCAGGATGGCAGAGAGGATGAAGGCGTAGGAGACGAGGATGATGGCAAGGGAGCTCATCTCGACAAAGCCCGCGAATGTAAAGAGCAAGATCTCGTTGAGGCGGGTGTCAGAGGAGGACAGCGCCAGGAGCGGGGGGACATCACAGAAGAAGTGATTGACGGTGTTGGGGCCGCAGAAGTCCAGGCGGAAGGTGGCCGTGGTGTGTATCACTGCGTTCACCGTGCCGGCGACGTAGGAGCTGATTACAAGCCGGAGGCAGAGCCCCCTAGACATAGTGGCGGAGTAGAGTAGGGGGTTGCAGATGGCCACATAGCGGTCATAGGCCATCACAGCCAGAATGTAGCAATCTGTGGTCACAAAGGCAGCGAAGAAATACAGCTGGGCAGTGCAGCTGGAGAAGCTGATGGTTCCCTTCTGAGAGAAGAAGTCAGCCAGCATCCTGGGGGCGATGGCGGAAGAGTAACAGAGATCGCAGAAGGCGAGGTGCCAAAGAAAGAAGTACATGGGGGTGTGAAGCTGGGGATCATGCGTGATGAGGACGACCATGCCCAGGTTCCCCACCAGGTTCACCAGGTAGATGGCCAGGAACACCATGAAGAAGACGATTTGCATCTGTGGATCATCGGTGATCCCTGTGAGGGTGAACTCCGTCACCGTAGTGCAATTGCCGTGAGCCATGTACTCAGTGTAGCATCATTTCGGGAGTGTGAAAGAAGCTGAGCAGCAGAGATAAGCAGGGTCTACAAATCTCACCGACATTTGAATAG